>NC_067238.1:1495000-1802500 GCF_019924925.1 Ctenopharyngodon idella
AGCCCTGGAAATCAGTTTTAGGGGCAGTTTAAGAATTTAGATCACATTTAGCAAGATCTGACCATATATTATTAAGCGATGCACTCAATAAATACTAATATTGGGTCTCTGGAGATATTAAATGTAAAAATGGCTTGCAGGAGTCTTTGCATTTACTGCACAGAAAACACAATACATCAAACACTTTCCTTTTACCTTCACATAGTTTAATTTTCTTCAGCTAACTAGCTAACAAATCTCTCTCGCTCTCTCTCCTTGTACCTACAGGATTAACTCAAGGTTCTGTTGGGCTAATCTGAAGCCGTAGGATATAAATATAGACTCATGTCTGTTATGTAAGAACCACTAAATATCTTATACCAGGACTTGGTGATAAAGAAAACACAGCAGGTATACATACTGGAATCCACTGGTAATGTGTAAAACACAACAATGTGCTTTTCTATGTCAAAATCACAAATGTTTTGAGACTTGCATACATCAAGTCATTCTTCCCTGTGGAGTCTGCATTAATCTGCAACCTCAGGATCGCCCAATATTAAATATGAAATAAAACATGCAATATAAAATGAATCCTTTACAATTAAATGTGTAAAACTTTCCAAAATAAGCTGGGATTCTGCATGAATGTAGAAAGTCTGTGACCGTAATTTGAGGATTTACAGGGTGAGGTTAAAAATGGTGACCTTCTCTCTCAAGCGTGACCTCTGCTGAGATCTTTGCCTTCACAAATTGGTTTTAATACACTATGAAATAAGAGTGTGGCATTTGGAATACATTGCAGTAATTGTTGCACAAGTATAAGCAGTTGAAAGCTAGAGTAAAATGACCTTCTAAATGTCTCGCTTGTCTGAGAAAAATTCAGTGAATGTACTTGAAAGTAGTTATAAATATCACACACCCTCGGTTGACTTTTTTTTTTTTACTAGTACCGAGGTCGTTAAAGGTCCATATTTCCTGTCAGAACAAACAGCAAATCCATATTAATACCCAGACTTTTGACGTAAAACATTTTTGTCTAGCTCAAATGTAAACGTTCAACCATCAATCTAAAAGATTTAACTGCTTGTAAACTATCCTTGCTTGACCTCGACAAAATCTTCCATCCATCTGTGAGAACGGCACTAACCGCCATCGTGAGACGTGCTCCACAATTCCAGCTCTTAAAGTAAATATTTGTAATACTCCTATTTTTGGAAACATTTTTTTCATACCATTTGCAGTTTTAAATCATGGTTAATTACAGCAATTGTGACGGGACACTTCAACAAACTGGAAATGCTTTTACATTACAGCCTCAATGCTCACAAATTGAATGTAGATGAACTCAAGCATGAAATCACTGTCGCTCAACACTACGGCTCATTACAAAGTGCCATTACTATTCTCAGCTGGTGTCACTGTGAATTTATGTACTTGAGCTTACATTACAATAATAACTTGTAATATTTAGCCTCAGCCTGATTAAAAATACACACAATCCTTACGAGTCAATCTGAACGCCGTGCACATTCACATTGCACTGGGCATCACAGTCCACTGAGACTCTTGGAGATGTCAAGTGAAAAGCTCTCAGGATCTAATGAAGCATTTTATAAGTGAGATAATCACAGTATATGCTTTTACCACGGTTATACTGAAGCTGAAACTCAGAGAAGATGGATTCTTTAGCCTGGTGGTCTATATTTACACTGTCATGAAGTGCACAACTAAACAGAAGACATTAATGGACGGCACTGGTCATAATGCTCTGATACCAAACCAAACATACCCTACATGGGTCTTTAGGATCAAAATGCTAGAGATTATAATCATGTTTGCCTTCAAAACATATGCTTCAGCTTTCTGATCATCAGAGTTACACATCTTATATGTCCTTGGTGCCTTTTCACTGTTCATTTCAAATTTTTTTTTTTTTTTTTTACAATACAAATATTCTGTAGTCAGTTAATATGAGCTCAGTTAATAGTTATACAAGAATTGGCAAACTTTTGTTTAAAATAGTTTTAGAGCAAATCAAACAACAGGACACTGCTGTTACGCTCCTAAAAATAAAGGTTCTTTATTGGCATCTATAATTCCACGAAGAACCTTTAACATCCATGGAACCTTCTTCGGATTATTAAAATGTTCTTCACAGTAAGTTTCTGTTCACTTAATGGTTCTTTGAGGAACCCAGAATGGTTCAATCTCTGTAAAAACGCCATTTGCAACCTTTACTTTTAAGATAGTACTATATGATACGTCAACTACCCACACACTGTCTGAATTGAATAGATTTGTGTAGCGTATTTCATTAAACATATTATTTCAAGCAGCTTTACACACACACACGCACACACAAAAGCCTTACAAGCCAAATACAGCCAAAGGTTACAGTGGCAAGGAAGAACTTTCACCTTCTCTGACCCACCTTGAAGTAAATGATGTGATTTCAGTTTCACCTGTCGCCAGCTTTCTTTCCTTCTTTCTTTCCTTTCTATACCATCTCTATGTCTGCAGCTCTTCACAGGAAGCTCTTAAACAGACACTCCCCTCTCCCTTTCTAAATTTCCTTCTCTATCTCTCTTTATTTTTCTCCCTCTCTCTCTCTCGGCTCTCTGGGGCTTTACTAAACTCTCCCACAAAGCCGTGTGTCTCTGTTTCCACATCCCTACAGACGTCACATTTTTCCAAGCACCCACTTGTGTCTTTTTAGACAGATTGTGGGTCAAAATTCTGTCCGAGCAGTATGTGTGCTTTCTGAACAGCCTGTCAGAAAAAAAAATAAAAATAATGTCACCGTGTAGCCTACATGCATGCCTCAACAATACAAAAGGAAAAAAAAGAGCGTCTCAACAACTTCCTGGAACCTGAGATGTTTTGTTAAGCGTTCTAAGAACATGTTTGTCACTCAACTAGAGTTCCCAGTGATACGTCACAAATGACTTTACCTGATTCCTCTATTTTTCAGTGTACTTGTGATCAACCACTCAATAATGAGAATTAAGTAATGTGGAGCAAAAGGCTTATTTCCTCTTTCACATGTTACTTTGAATCAATAGGTGAGTTGTTATAACTGCGGTATGACACCTTTGCATTAAAAATGTTTGCACAGACATAGTCTGACTTTTTAAATGACAATTTATAGGCTCAAATTAATTACATGGACTATTTGTACTTGAAGTGAACTCCAGCAAAAAGCTGAAGCGTTATTCAAAATTGTGAAGAACTTGGTGACAGTTAGACTTTCCTTTATATGTGTATAGAAATTTTAACCCAGCATGTTGTTCATAGACATTATTTAAGCTCTAATTCTCTAATTTCTGATATTTAAAAAACTCTAGTATCTACATGCCACTTCCAGGTGCATGTAATGTAGCTCAGATGTAGCCTCCTTTGAAATCATGCAGTGTTCCCTTCTCTAAGCCTTATGTTCCAGGATTTATCCAAAGCCAAATGATCTGAAATCCACTCAGGTCAGTCGCCTTCCAGCACGCTGTCAGTTCCAGATTTCTCAGTGGAAGAATGGAATAAAACTGAAGATACAGGTGACCTTCATTCTCCAGATAGAGATGTCCCCCAGCAGTTCAAATTGTTGCATCCTGTTCACTTTCAAACAACAGTTTGCTTCCAGTCATCCAGACCTCACGGGAAACTGAAAAATCTCAACTGTCTCTTTTCAATTTCATGTTCTCATCCTCTTGTCTGACAGTGCATCAGTGCATGGCCAGGATATATCTGCACTGAGACTTCACCTGCAAGAAAAACAGCAAAACATGGACAAAAAAGACAGAACTCACCTCAGGTGGTTGTTCTGTTGCTGTGCCGTGAGATTTTAGATGGCCATAACCCGGGGACCTCTGCAGGGAAGAGGCGTTGTGGGGCCTCAGTGGTGATATGCAGCCACAGGTATCAGGAACCAGCTTTGATGCAACCAGCAGCTCCAACGAAAAACTCCACAAGACTCACCCGCAGCTTAGTTCAGAGCACCAAACTGCCTTCCACAGTGACGTCAAAGCTGCTGGTCACATGACCTGCCTGAAAAGCCTATGAGAGCCACCGTTGCCCTGGAAACAGGAACTCAGCATTGACTCTTGCTCCTTGTCTTGTCACTTCTTGATTGTTTCTTAATGTCAGAAAATACAGCTATTACATTTACAACTTAGTTATATAAATAAAATAAAATATGACAAGGGAAACACAAGTTTATATTTGTATATTATGAGCATGTTTTCTCTTTTCTTTTCTGTGTGAAATGTAAGTTTATCTGCAACTAAAAAACAACATTTATTCCCAAACTAGCTAGTCCCTACTGAGAGGCAACTTAATTTAGGCTAAGTTTGTAACCCTACCCTGTTTTTATATTTTAAAAACATACATTAATACATTTTGTCTGTTTAATTTTAACAGCACCTATCATTATGAGGACATTCCATAGGCATAATGGTTTTTATACTGTACAAACTGTACATTCTATCCCCCTACACTACCCCTACCCCTAAACCTACCCATCACAGAAAACATTCTGCATTTTTACATTTTTAATAAAACATTGTTTAGTATGTTTTAAGCCGTTTTAATTACGAGGAAATGTCCACATAAACCATGTTTACGTTGTAATACCAGTGTAATACCCATGTCATTATATAAATTTGTGTCCTCATAAATCATATAAACAAGCACACACATATATATGAAGAATTATAGCGCTTTCTCATTACTTACTGCAATTATGATGTTTTTTGTGTGTGTTTTTTTTTAATGAAAAATGCACTGCAAAGACTTTATTGTCATGATCACATTGTGATGCACAGGACAGGTGGAGAGCGTTAGCGTTAAGAGCAGACGTCCCTCACATTGGAGGCCATGCTTTACTTAAGCAGATTAAAGGGAAGTCAAAGCCTTTTCTCATTAGCCTTAACGAACAGACACTTTTTAAGGCTACATGCTGAGTCAGTCATCTGCATGGCTGCTATCTCAAATCACACCCAGAATGCATTATTACAAAACACGGGTGCACATGCAAAATACTGGTGATGACATCTCACGCAGCCACAGTGTGATTTGCATGCGCAATCTGTGAAACATAATATGTCATAATACTATTACAACCTATTGATGTATTTACCTTCATGTGCATGATCATGTCTTCCTGTGATTTCACTAAGTACAAGTACAACATGTCCCTGGATCAGCTTCTTTGTTGATCCTGGAACAACATTCCAATCAACCAATCAGATTTAAAGTTTACAGTTTATGTCAAGTTGAGGCTTACAACCAGGGTTAGAAGCATCTACATCAGTGTTATTCACCAATAATTTCCTTCTGATTTCAGAGATAGTTATGTGTAGGGTTAGGTTTAGGGGTAGGGATAGGATTAGGACTAGATTTTCGGACAGAAATGTTGTTCCAGGGTCAACAAAATACATTGATCCAGGAACATGTCTTACTTGGCAAAATCACGGTGACCCTTGTTGATGGAGGAGGGTTGTATTGCTCAGAGGTTGCTCTGTTAGCTCTGGAGACTTAATTGAGTTCTGTTTTGTGTCATTTAAGTATCAACTTTGATGTCAAATGTTTAAAATTATGAAGAGAAATAGGTCTAGTTGAGTTAATATTGAAATCTATTTTTGGAAATCTGTTTTTTTTTTTTTTTTTTTTTTTGGAAAAGTCTGTCAGAAAGCACAGTTTGAGACATTGTTGAGATCTCTTTGAAACTCTTTGAAAAGAGGAGAGAGTCACTTTCTCTGGAGAAAAATAAGAAGCAGAGGCTTACTGTAAGTCTCCATTTGATCTCCATTGCATCGCATTGCTGTCTAGGAGAAACAACTGAGATACTAGAGATCTCATTTGTGATTTTTGCTTTTTTGAACAACTCTTTAGGTCTTGGAAAAAGTTGATGAGACTTATTTGCAGACATATTTTTACATATTGAGATCTCTGACTTCTGATTGTACATCATTACAGACTTTGGTGTCTTGACAAATCTGAGCCCCATTTGAGACATTGTTGAGATCTATGAAACACTAGAGGAGACGTGAGGTCCTTTAGGAGAAAAACCTAGTGAAATCTTTTATTGCACAAAGGTTACGCTGCTGGTCTTGGATGAATTTTAAATCAATTTTAAATTTGATCGGTAGCCAGTGCAGAGAGGTCAAAATGGGCGTAATGTGATCAAACTTTCGTCTGCCTGTCAACCATTTGGAGACACATTAGAGTGACGAATGACTTACTCCATAGTACAAGGAGTTGCAATAATCTAAGTGAGATAAGATAAATAAATTAATGATTTGTTCAAAACCTCTAGCGGAAAGAAAATACTTGATTTTCATTAAATGTCGTAGATGGAAACCACAGCACTAATTTGCTTCTCAAAATTTAGTTTGCAGTAATAAAAAAAAAAACACCTAGGTTTTTTTACGCAAGGAGTAATGCAAGAAGAGAGATGACCAAGATCAAGGGCACTATCATCGTATGACTTATTTAAACCAAATAGAATAACTTCATATTTGTAATTCATTTAAGCAGGCTAGCTGCCGTCCTGAGGATTCTTTGTTTTTATGCTGCAAAGTAAGATATAACTGAATATAAGCATAATGACACTCCATGTTTCTTAAAAATAGGCAGCATATATAACGAAAATGGAATCGGAGCAAGAATTGATCCCTGGGGTACACTACATACAAGAGGACATGGGGAAGAGAAATATTGACCAATATAAACATTGAACCTTCTGTGTAATAAAAAAGAACAAAACTATTTTAAAACAATGCCCCACAGTCCAAAACAACTCTCCAACCTGGAAATAAGAATATTGTGGTCGACCTTATCAAAAGCAGAGCTTAAATCTAAAAGCACCAAAGCAACAGCATTTCCTTTATCAGTTTCCAATAAAATGTAATTTGAGACTTTTGAAAGAGCAGATTCAGTGCTGTGGTGAGATTTATAACCCAATTAAAATCTTTCAAAAATACTGACTTCAGATAAGATTGCAGCTGGGTTAGCACAATTTTTTAAAGAATTTAAGAAAGAAATGGCAGGTTAGATATGGTCTAAAATTAGTAAAGTTAGTAGAATCAAGATTTGTGTCTCTTTAGCAGTGGAGTCACCTTAGCAAGCTTTAGATGGGCTGTTTACATGACACCGTTTTCACCTAAAAACTGAAAACTTTTTATGCGTTTTGGCTGTTCATTTACACAAAAACAGTGTTTTGGGGGCCTGAAAATGCAAACTTTTGAAAAAAGGTTTCAAAGTACAAGTTTTTTTTTAAAACAATACCGTTATCATATCTGTGTAAACAACTAAAACCCGGATCTGTGAAAACGGTGACGGCATGCACATGCACATGCCCAAGATCATCGAGATTGGACCGTGGATGATTGGAAGAAAGTGGCCTGATCTGACGAATCAAGATTCCTAGTGCATTATGTCCAAGTCCAAGCGTGGATGCGCGATTACCGACAAAGGCTATGGCCCCTGGATGCACTGTTGGGCGGACACAGGCTGGCAGCGGTTTTCTTGGGACACTTTAGGCCCCATTATCCCAATAGCATAATTCCTGACAGCTATCAGTTATCTGAACATTGTTGCGGACCAAGTGCACCCATTCATGGCAACTGTGTTCCCTGCTGGTGATGGCCATTTCCAGCAGGATAATGTGCCATGCCACGCTGCCAGAATCGCCAAGCAATGGTTCGAGGAACATGATGGTGAATTTCTGTTAATGGCCTGACATGAACCAAATCGAACATTTGTGGTTCGACTTGGAAAGCGAGTTTACGCTACATCACCACCACCCCGCAATGTACGGGAACTGGAGGACCTGCTGTTGACATTATGGTACCAGATACCCCAGGAGACCTATCGCCACCTCGTCGAATCAA
The DNA here is from genome assembly GCF_019924925.1 of Ctenopharyngodon idella. Taxonomy (NCBI): domain Eukaryota; kingdom Metazoa; phylum Chordata; class Actinopteri; order Cypriniformes; family Xenocyprididae; genus Ctenopharyngodon; species Ctenopharyngodon idella. Next base: position 1,502,866 of record NC_067238.1, read on the forward strand.
TGCTTCGCCGCGTGGCCGCTGTTTTGCGGGCTAAAGGAGGTCCTACATGTTAGTAGATAGGTGGTCATAATGTAACGGCTCATCTGTGTAATATCCTATTCATTATTTGATTATTTAAATCTCCTGTTTAAAAATTAACTTTTCTATGGGTTTTAATGACTTTTATGGTCTTGAATGGTCTTTGATGAGACATATTTAACTTCATGTTGATATCTCTGACATCTGAATGTGTATCATTGCAGACTTTGGTGTCTTGATAAATCTGAGCCCCATTTCTTTGGCAATTGCAAAGCCATTGTTGAGATCTCTAGAGTTTCATTTGAGATCTAAAAAAGCCCTCTATAATTGGCCGTGTTTCCTTTAGAGTCTAACAGACAAGCGAAAGACTTGTGCAATAGTCCCCACCTGACCTCCATTGACCTCCATTGCATCTCCTTGGTGTCTAGAATAACCAACTGAGAAAAAGAAAGTAGGAGACTGATGCAAAATCTCCATTTGATCTCCTCTGCATCTCATTTGAGACAATGAAAATCTCATGAATCTCTAGAGGAGACACGTGTGAGAAAACTTTTTTAATCAGGACAAAAGCAGGAGCCTCCATTTGATCTGTATTGAATCTCACTGCCATCAAGTAGACAGAATGGATATATTAAAGAGATCTCATTTGTGAGTTTTCTTTTATATGAGCAGATAATTCTCCAGCTAACAGGATGATGTTTGCAGGATAAAAACTGGCCTTATCTATCCTGTAATGTTCTCCCAGTGTTCAGGCACCAGTTGGCTCTGAGCCTGCAGCTCTATCAGCCAGTCCATGCACTGCCACGGGCTCTTATCTTTAGATAACGTCAGCTTTAGCGTGGATAATGAGAGCTGTATAGGAGGGCAGAGCTCTCAATGATTATCTGTTACCTAACCACCCGCTTACTCCCCACAGGCGTGAGGAGCTGCTATTTCAGTCAGAAGGTGAAGAGTAGCTATCCAACGCTCTCCAGCAATTCAATGGTGTGTGTGCAGGTTTGTCCTTTACTCACTTTGTTCCAAAGACAAGGCTTTAGAGGGTTTATCCTGTGAAGACATTGGAAGACATCAGTTCATGTGGGCTTTGCAATGTCAGCAAAAAGGTGATGGTGCTGCAGAGATGATTCACAATGAACTCAGAATGTGGTTTTCAATTATAGATGGTGTTGATGACATCAACTTAGAAACTAAGCAGCCCTAAATATGCATCTAGGCTACAAATAGTGCATTTGTATTTTCTAGTGTATTTTACAAGCAGTAAATAGAGTGCTGCAGGGATGTCATATTTTTGTAGGCCAAAACCCAGAAATGAGATACATTTTAGCACTTCTAGTTCCATCATCTTGAAGTCAATAGGTTTTTTGAATGGGTTTTTGGTTAAATGACTGAAATAAAGTCTGCGGTTAACTCAAGCTCAAGATATTTTCACTTTTCATTCTACAACAAAATACATCAGTAATACCCCACTTATGATTTTTTTTAATGCTTTTACTTGAAAAAGGCAGTTGCTAACAAGTGTCTAAATGGGACTGCAGAGGTTGTCTGGGACATTAAACGTCTTCACGTTGAACAGATAAACTCATCTACTCACTAGTCCACTTTCACAGCCTCTTTGTATTTATAATCATGCTCTTGCAAACTATTCTAACTCAAACTTTCAGGGAAAATGTTTTTAAATAAAGACTGAAAGAGTTTTTGGAAGCTTAATGATGATGTTGAAGTCAACCTATCACAATGAACTCAGAATGTGATTTTCAATTATAGATGGTGTTGATGACATCAACTTAGAAATTGACTAATGTGTTTACATGTAGTTTGTTTAAAGCCTACGTTTAGGTTTTGACTTCTGGTCTAGGCTTCAAAATTCATAAATGTTGTGTTCCATTTGTGACGAAACTTGTAAGAATCATAAACTTTAGTTGGTCACAGAGCTTATTTTCCTGCTATAATCTAAAAGCCAAAAGAAAATCCTATTGGGTTTTTGTCTAGAGAACTACGGTGATGTGAACTTATAAAAATACATAAATTGGCCTACAAAAATACATCACTGCAGCGTTCAATTAAAGTACCAAAGTGGAATGTTCTAGAAACATGAATGATACCTCAAATCATGTGGCTTATTGAGGAGCTATTATTGATGCTATCATTTTTCTAAGCAAATGGACTAAAATAGATAAAAAAGTCCCATAGGCTTACATTGAAAGAGGGGCCTAACCTTATCCAGAGACCAGAATGTCATAGAAACATGTAGGCTTTTTTGGCCTGAGCCATTAGTGCAACAGAAATATTCCAGAAATGAAAAAAATTGTGTGTGTGTAGTAATAAACACAAACTATGTAAATCAGTAAAATCAGTAGTTTTTTTTTCTGTTTATCTATTTGTTTTTTTATTGAATTATGTCATTTGCAGTGCTTCATGAGATTGTAGTTCTTTCTCTCATTAAAGCCTTTATGTACACAAACTTTCCAAAAACTTTTTTGCTTCAAATCAAAGTTTGTACTGTTGTGATTCTCTTTTACTCTTTAACTCTTTACCTAGGCCACTAAAAAAAGTGACTGTTACACTCAGAAACCACACACACACACGTTTGTTTTTGTGAATTGTGGGAACATTCCATAGGCGTAATGGTTTTTATACTGTACAAACCGTATTTTCTATCCCCCTACACTACCCCTACTCCTAAACCTACCCATCACAGAAAACATTCTGCATTTTTACTTTCTCAAAAAAACTCATTCTGTATGATTTATAAGCCTTTTGACAAATAGGGACATAGGGTAATGTCCTCATAAGTCACCCTCTCCTTGTAATACCTATGTCATACCCATGTCATTATACAAATTTGTGTCCTGATATGTCACAAAAACACGTGCACACACACGTGTAGTGCGGTACAAATGCAGTTTCTTGATATGTAATCACATCTCTAAAGATCCTAAATGTAATTCTCAAAAATGCAGTTTTGATCATGATCACACTTTTGCAAAAATAAGATGAATCAGAAAAAAGAACAATGTACTGCAGTCGAAGGTCACTGCATGCTGAGTTTTAGGCTGTTAGCCAGAGTGAGCTATAGCTGCCAAATAAAAAACAAAAAACAAAAATTAGGATGTGCAGGAGTGTGCAGGATTAGGTTGACCTCAGTGATGCTTGCAGGTGTGTGTAAGCAGACAGGTGGAGGTGTTCAGAAACAGATCTTGGCTCCTCTTGTAAAAAAGAACTGCGCTTAAGGCAAGACACTCCATAAATCTCAACAGCCAGAAAACAATAAATTTTCACAATTTTTAGGAATAGAATGTATAAAATCAGGCGAATTACAGTGGTAAGAAAAAGTATGTGAACCACTTGCAGAATCTGTGAAAATGTGCAAAATTTTAACAAAATAAGGGAGATAATACAAAATGCATGTTATTTTTTATTTAGTACTGTTCTGAGTAAGGTATTTTACATAAAAGATGTTTACATATAATCCATAAGACAAAAAAATAGCTGAATTTATTCAAATGACCCAGTTCAAAAATTTGTGAACCATTGATTCTTAATACTGTGTGTGGTTACCTGGATGATCTATGACTGTTTTTTTGTTGTGTGATGGTTGTTCATGAGTCCCTTTTTTATTCTGAGCAGTTAAACTGAGATCTGTTCTTCAGAAAAAATCTCCAGGTCCCAAAAATTCTTCAGTTTTCCACCATCTTTTGCATATTTGAACCCTTTACAACAGTGACTGAATGATTTTGAGATCCATCTTTTCACACTGAGGACAATTGAGGGACTCAAACACAACTATTAAAAAAGTCCACACATTGCATTTAAATGAACACGCATTTTGATTGGTAATGACAGTCATACGTCATTTCATGACGACAGACGTAACACAACACTGTCATTATTTTTACGCCAGCTAGAGGGCGCATGACTTTAAAGCGTAAATATAGGTCGTAATAAGGTGCTTGAAAAACGACCTAAAGGGTCTTTTTTTTTTTTTTGGAGGACAGTCTGAATATAATATTAATGAAATAAAAGGCCACTTAAGTGTGCTTAAAGAGAGTACACTTTCATGATGTCACAAACGCTGGCTGTAATGAATGCGTCTTGAAATAAATCCAACAGGAAAGCTACAGTAGAATCCACAAGTACAAAACTGATGACACAGAACAAATAACAGAGTAAACTAAGGGTTTAAATACAATTGGAATGTATGTAGCAAGCCGGGAGGGGCCTTGGGAGGGCCGTAGGAGCAGAGCAAGGCCAGTAACGTGAGGGCTAATGAGCATCACCTGCGCGCCACACCAGCCTCGAGTCTCACGGAGGAGCTCCGGAAGGATAAAAAGAGTGACAACAGTGAAGGACGAGACAGAATCAGGTCAGGACTATATGTATAATTTAGTTTAAGCGGCAGTTGTCCGTGAGTGACTGCCGCTTTACTTTTGTTTTGTTATTTGTTTATTTTATGATTAAAAGTTTATGTTGAACATTTTCCGGTTCCCACCTCCTTCTTTCCTGAACTTTAAACATTGCTACAGGGAAATAATGAGGAAACAAATGACTGACAGGTGAATGTAATAAGTAACTAAGGGAACTAATATAAACAGGCAAACAGAGAGAAAACGAAACTAAAACAGAACATAACAGAGCATAACCCTGACACATGACTGTTTCTTAGCACTCTTAAGTACACTTTTTAAAAGTGCTCTTTGTTATGTCACACTAAAGGTTTTATTTAAGTTTTTGAACCACTGTTTTAATAATCTTTTGTTGTGCTTTAAAGAATATTTATTTTAATGTGTTTACTAAAATACTAAAGCACAAGTACTTAAAAAATTTAACTGTAATGTGTTACATTCAAAGTTTTAAATGTACTAAATTGCAACTTCATCATTACAAATGTGTAATTACTAATATATATATTTTTTAAAAATACATTGTATACACGTTTCAATAGAAATAACATTAAAGCATATTTTAGTTTACCATAATTGCTTGTCAGTAAATTCAGCAGTAACCATTAACCATATTTAAAAGACGATAGAAGTGATTATAAAATTACATAAAGATGTACTTAAGTCAAGTCAAGTCACCTTTATTTTTTCTATAGCGTTTTATGCAGTACAGATTGTTTCAAAGCAGTTTCACAGTGATAGATGAATGGGAAAAGCTCTTTCCACACTGTAAAACCCAATAAGTTCAGAATACTCAAAATTTGTGTAAACACTGATTACCTCAAAACATTTAAGTAAAGCAACTCAAATATTTTAAGTAAAGAATAATTATAAATAACAATTAAGTCAAACTGAATTTTTAAATTTTATTTCATGTTGAAGTCCACTGTACTTAAAACTATTGTTTACCATAGATAATGTTTCTTATTTTTTCAGTTAAGTGTTAGTTAGCAACATCACACCAGCATGGACTTAACCACCAAAGAGACTATCACTATTTACTTGCATGAACTGTTAATCAACATGCAGTAAAGCCTTAAAGTTTCACAGCCCATTCTCGACCTAACCACAGGCATTACTCTTCACCATGATGGTAACCTTACAAAACTTCAACATCAGAGAAACACATTTAAACAGGGGCGGACTGGGGCAAAAAAGTAGCCCCGGACTTTCTGTCACAAATCGGCCCATTACACCCGGTCCGCAACACACCTCACCATAAAACCCACCAACTCATTATGCACAGAGCAATTTTTTTACACCACTTTTTATAACATAAAAATATAAATGCTATTTATACAGAAATATAAATGCTTTATTACTATTGAAATGTTTATCATTAACATTAATGAATGACTGGCATACTTCTTTGTTATTATTTGTCTTTCCTGGTGCACATGGCAAATAGTAAATAATTTTGAAAAAATTTCAAATCTCTTTTCCATACAGGGAAGTTTAATATTACTAAAGTTCAGTACTTACCATTAAATCAGTCCATATATAATAATGCCCTGGTATGGTCTAAGACTTAGAATGTAGTGCAGAATGTGGACTGTTTTATAGTGCCTTTCTAGTGGTTATAGTATTTGTCTTTTCAGGAGCTTGACAACTGTCATTTTATGGAATAGTGGAAAAGAGTGTAAAAAGTCTTATGTTTATGAAAAATACAGCATATTAGAATGATTTCTTAAGGATCACGTGACTGAGGACTGGAGTAATGATGCTGAAAATTCAGCTTTGATCACAGGAATAAATTACATTTTACAATAAATCCACATAGAAAACAGCTATTTGACTGTATTTTCGATCAAATAAATTCTGCATTCCTCTTTCAAAAACATTAAAGAAGTCTTATTTCAAACTTTTGATCGCCATGCAGTGTGTAAAATAATGCATGTGAACTAATAAGCAAAATTATATTTTTATTTTAGACATTTTCCTAAGACGGGACATAGGCTACTTGAATATAAAAGTTGCCGGTTTTGCCATGTTTTAGTGTAAGTTTGAGAATGATATTTTTAGTTTTATGAATCATTTTCAAATGAATTTGAAATTACTGAAGAAATCCTGACAACAGATAGGCTACACAAACATTCACTCTTATCTGACATGTTGAAAACTGCTACGTTAATGTTTCTTTGTACATTGTGTGACGAATAACGCAAAAGGCATTCAAATATGAAAAATACAAAAAGGTCAGATGTAGTTTGCATCCCTGGAAATGAATGTCCGTTGTTTTTATCGTAAACAGTAGGCAAATATTGCTGTATAATGTCTCGTCATGTTCAGCTGCTTATCTTATCTAGTCGGCTCGCATTCTTGAAGCATTAAAAAGTGCCACGCTGCTCGGTTTCTGTGGACAGTAAATCCCGCCTCCTTCGATTTGATTGGATATCTCAAACATTTTGACATTTACGAGCGCTATTAGACAGACTGAGCACACTAAACGGATTAGAGTTTTTGCCTCAAGTGGGCCGCGCCCGCGCGAACAATTCGTCTGGGCTGACGGAAGGATATAGACTACGTAAATTTAATATAACTCATTCTTAACACATATTTACGTTGCAACGGGCCGGCCCACACTGTCCAGCGGCCCACCGGGAAAACTCCCGGTAGGTCTACTACTCCAGATGGCCAGTCCGCCCATGCATTTAAATACCAAAATAACAGAACATTAAACAAAAACACATCTTCCCCTGTATTAATCTGTGTGCAAAAACACAAAATAACACTCAATTTCAACATTTATTCTCCCTTACCGAGTGTGACGCAAAGCATGCTGGGATCTTGAAATCTGCTGCAACTCAGAATGGATTCTTCTGATAACGTCGGTAATGTCGGCAACGACGTGACATGGATTACGTCACTTTATATTGCTCAGTAAACTTAAAAATAATAATTTAAGTATAAGGGTTTACTCAAAAATGTTGAGCTACACAAAAATAAAACTAAACTCCTCGTTCAGAAAATGTAATTGTTTTAAGTTTGGTGGATCCAAAATGGTCAATTTTCATATTCATGCGTTTTATTCATATTTCATGTTAATCATTTATGGCTTATGATTTATCAATATTACTTTTGATTTCATATATTCATACTCCTACTCCATATCCTCATCATATTTTCAAGTATTTACTCTTTATTGTACTCCTTTATGGTTCTTCTTGTATCTTTAAGAGTAGGCCTATGCTTACTATATTGAATTGTTCTTCAAAGTGTTCCAATGTGACAGGTTATGTTGACATGTTTGTGGTTAGATATTGGACGCCTTCCAAGTACTGCAGAAGCGATGATATGTTCAGAATTAGTTGCTCATTTGAACTTGACGTACCTTTGTATGAAAATATGTCTGTTTCCGTTTCTTCAGACATGTGATAATGCAAGATCTGCAATATTCTCTTAAGGGTGTCAAAACAACACCTTTTTCATCTATTTTCATCTATCTTTGACATTTGACAAGTCACTCTGACCTAGCCGTTAAACCAACTATGGCATAATGGACAAGTCCATTTGACCTTTTCTTATTAGACCAAAACATAAGTTTGAGTGGGATGTAAGTTTTCCTATGCTTATGGTATAAAATGGACTGGGTCTTTGATAGTTTAGCTTTTTCTTTGCTCTTTTTGCTTCTCGCATGTCTTCTGCGTCTTCTATTTCTGGCTGCTTCTGCTTCTTCTCTTCTACCTCTCATTTCATTCTGCAAATATCTTGCAAATATAATTTTGTTCCTTCTTTCTCTATATTCCGATCTTCATCTTCATCTGTTAAGATACAATACTCTAGATTTTATTATAAACTATTAATTACTTCATTAATTTGTTTGTCTCTATAATTTTTAATTAATAAATTAGTTTTTCCTCAAGTTTTTTGCATCAAGTTGCATCAATGATTTAACAGACTTTAATTGCAGTGTACTCAATCTTTATAAGTTAGTAGTTCTGTTCGGGTTTACAGTGACAGACCACATCTCAGGACCCAGTATTTACATCGGACAAGTGGTGACCCAGCACAAAATTGTGAATTATACAAAAGTAAACGAAATGTCCTTAAATATTGAACATTCAAATGTATTCATATTATCATTTCATTTTGTATTTTAATTATTTTATTTCATATTATTATTATTACTATTATTAAAGAAGGATTTCGCAGAACATATTACTTTAACTTCATCACGCTGTGAATAGAAGATAATGTCGAACACATTGCATTGTGGGATACAGTATTGGTACTGTTCATGTAAAACAACAACAACAAAATGTATTACCAATTAAGCATATAGCTTACCAAAAGTGGTCAAATAAATAAATAAATAAATATTGTTAGGTACAATGTACTTACTGTGTTCATATTGTTATGCAAAATACTTTTGCTGCTATTAAGGTTAAGTTAGGGACAGGTGGTATGAGTAGGTTTAAGTGTGGGTTAAGGGGTATAGGAAGGGTCACCTGTAATTATAGATGCAATTACAGATATTAATTACATGTAGGTATTCGTACAGTATAAAACATATATGTACACGTTAAGTGTCACAATAAGTATAAAATGATTCATTTAAATGTTAGTTCATATTCATAATAGTTAAAGACACTTAAAGACCCCAAAAAGTAAATACTTTTTAGTAGCTTTTGTCTGTCTAGAAGGAAGATGCAAAGAAAAAGGAGGGATCAACAATACATTTTAGGAAAGAAATGTAATTGAGTTCTTTTATTAAATTTTTCACAGCCATTTACAATTCTTAATTTCGTAATTTCAACAGCCCTATTCAACACATTGTGCACATTTGTGCACAATTAAACCTGGCATTTAAATTTCTGACATGTTACAGCAGAAATATTTTGGATGTGTGTGTTTGTGGTCTCTGAACACTGACTGAATTATTGTGCTGGTACATTGTGACTTTGATATAATTAAATAATTAAATGCTGTGTTACGACTGCGGTGCATGTGAACATAGGGGTTTTGTTTTAAGTCATTATCTAATGCTCTATAGATAGCTCACAGGTGAAGTCTGCTGTTAAAGTCCCTTTGATCCTTCAAGAAAACACACACGCACACATACACAAGCCCTTCAGAATCACAGCACACTTCAGGACAGCAGGCTCTGAATGCAAATGCATAAGCAGAGAATATATATATAAAATCATTAAACTGAACATTTGTTAGAATGACTCTTATCCAGAACTGGACCTGCAGAGGAGAGTTCCAACAAATCGGAGATGCTGGTGACCCTATGTGAGGTTAACTGGCAGATGCACTATTTTCATCATGCAGATAATCAGCTCTAATGCTTGTGACCCCTGGAGATGTACAGTACACTGAACATTTCACACCCTAAAAAGCTGTTTTCTTAGTTTAACAAAGCATTTGTATTATGTGGAAAACTAATCTTTGTGAAACTGATCTTTTTAGTGAAAGATCATTTATCACTACAGCATTCCAGTTGTGCTAAATTACAAAATACAATTAAGTACTAATATAACGAAAACTAAAAAAAATCAATAAAAACTATATCGACATATTTTAAAAAACATAATGAAAAAAAAAAATGAAAAAGTGAAAATTTTGTTATTAATTACTCATGTTATGAAGCGACGAGAATACTTTTTGTGCACCAAAAAAACAAAATAGCGACTTTATTCAACAATATCTATATGGGTGATTTCGAAACACTGCTTTATGAAGCTTCGAAGCTTTACGAATCTTTTTTTTTCAAATCAGTGGTTCGGAGCATGTATCAAACTGCCAAAGTCACGCCCCCCAGTGGTGAACCATTGAAATTTCAAAACACTTATGACGTAACAAAGCCTCATTTACTGAAATCACATGACTTTGGCAGTTTGATACACGCTCCGAACCACTGATCCGAAGCAAGAGATTTGTAAAGCTTCGAAGCTTCATGAAGCAGTGTTTTGAAATCGCCCATCACTAGATATTGTTGAATAAAGTTGTTATTTTGTTTTTTTGGCGCACAAAAAATATTCTCGTCGCTTCATAACATTAAGGTTGAACCACTGTAGTCACATGAACTGTTTTAAATAGGTCTTTAGTAGCTTTCTGGACATCTGAAAGTGTTCATTATCTTGCAGGCAATGGAGGCCTCACTGAGTCGTTGGATTTTATCAAAAATATCTTAATTTGTGTTTGACGGTGTGGAGCGACATGAGGGTGAGTAATTAAAGACAGAATTTACATTTTTGGGTAAACTAACCCTTTAACTAATTAGAATGAAAAAAGGAAATACAAAAATTAAAACTAATTCAAAATATTTAAAAAAAAAAAACAGAATTAAAAGATTTATCTCAATACTAAAAAACTGCAAAATACTAAAAGAAAAACTTTAGTACAATAACATAAATATTTCTAAAATGGTTCTTTAAGACTATCACAAAGAGTTCTCTACTTCTATAAAGTCATTTCTACAGTAAAAAAAAAAAAAAAAAGATTTGACATAAATATCTGTTCAAATTTGCCATCAGGCACTATTGTAGAAACTTGTTTCTGTACAAAAAGAAAAAAGAAAAAAAGAGAGAGAGAATATATTGAACATCAAAACCGAATGGCTTTCTTTTAATAATAAAAAAAAGAAAAGAAAAAAAAGTACAGAAAAATAGAGGAAATGATGTTTTCAATTCAGTCCATGTAATTAAGTGACCAAAGACAAAAGAAAAAGGTTTATTAACTCTACAAGACAGTAGACACATATATTTAATACAGCCAAAGACGACATACCATTGAGTTTGCATGTCTGCAATTCATAAGCTTGCTCTTGTTGGTTATAAAAGTAGAAACATTTCAAAGAAACATTTTTATAGTGTTTAGCTTGTAGCTATTGTATTTCTCTGCTGGACTGAACGCTTTATGAGAGCCTTTGGGTGAGGCTGATGACTGTATTGATTTCTTACATTGTCATTTATGAAACACCATATTTCTGAATATCCCTGCAGTAAACACAAGTCACAGTTACTTTATTGTGTTTTGTAAGTTTTATAACCCTTGGCTCAGGGGAGTACCATCTTCAGCCTGAGTTTATATTGAGTTTACTGAAATAGATTTCGTTTTTTACACAAAGTGTGTGTGTGTGTGTGTGTGTGTGTGTGTGTGTGTGTGTGTGCAGATAATTATCTATCAATTATATTGGTCTATTATATTTTTATTTCATACAGTAGCCTATAGTTTTATATAGCTAGAGAGTTGCTAATAACTGATTGATGCACATTTAATCAAATATTTTGTTTTAAAATATTTCTTCTCTGTTCTTTTTATAGAATTTATAGGGTGTCAACGACTTTATTTACACACAATGTTCTTCTGAATTTTATTTGAATCTTATGATTCAGCATCATGAGACTAATAACCTAGGACAAGGCAAATGATTTGCCTTCACTAATCTTTATATGAGTATAGCGTCATCTTCTGGTCATTCAAGTAATCACTGAACTGAGCTTTAGTTTTCTTGTTACTAAAAAATTATTTTGCGTCCTTATTTTTTTTTATTATTTTAGTATAGTAATAGTATTTTCAATATATTTGAAAATAAAATAACATCATTCAAATGAGCAGTGAAAAATGAAGTTTCAAGACAAAGTGTAAAGTTTCCAATATTTATAATACCAGCTAAAGAAACAGGAGTAAGCTTTGACTTATAGGCCTACAGTTTTTTCTATATAAAGATAAATAGAAGTGTATGGAAAATGCAGAGACGTTCACATAAACATCTTTCGTGTTTCCTCCAAACAATGTTTTCTTGAGTATCAAGCAGGCACATGAACATCATTTATGAATTGTGTGTGGCACAAACACATTCATTCAATTCGTTATGCATGATTCAATGACTCACTCATTTCATTAATGGATGAATCAGCGTTTTTGAACGAATTTCTTGATAAATTCATTGGCTAATACATTTTTTAAACATTCACTTGTCGCCACCTACTGGTCTAACTATGTAATTGATACGATCTTCATTTGAAGCGTAAAGTTACTTTTAAAAGATGATTTACTCTTTTGATAAACTTTTATCAGTTGTCACACAGTTGAAACAGACGATCAATAAAATAAAAGTCCATGAAAGGGAAACTAACTATAATCGTGACACCAGTAGCCTATTTCTGTGAAAATTCACATATTCTAAATGTCCTGAGCTGTTTAATTTGGGATGTCTGGCCAAATTACTATATTACATTTACAGTGTAGTAGAAACATAAAAATATGAATGACTAAGAATTAAAAACAGTTCTCTCTTATTTCCTTCTAGCAATGGAAAAGATAGGCCTATGCTTTTATATGCAAAGTTTTATGGCATTTAAAGAACTGAAATCTCATCATAATACTTAAATATATACAAAAAAAGGCCTTAAAATATATGATATATAATATAGCCTAATATATAAATATATACACTTTAAAAAAAGACTTAACGGACACATGCACGCAGCGACCATTGTAAGTCCAAAGTATACTTCGGCTGTCCGTGTTCTTGTGTGTGTGCGGACGTCCAGTGGTTTGTGGTTTGAAGCGTGTATCTAACTGCCAAAGTCACATGATTTCAGTAAACGAGGCTTGGTTACTTAATAAGTGTTTCGAAATTTCAATTGTTCACCACTGGGGGGCGTGACTTTGGTAGTTTGATACACGCTCCGAACCACTGATTCGAAACAAAAGATTCGAAGCTTCATGAAGCAGTGTTTTGAAATCGCCCATCACTAGATATTGTTGAATAAAGTCATTATTTTTTTTTTTTTTTGGTGCACAAAAAGTATTCTTGTTGCTTCATAACATTAAGGTTGAACCACTGTAGTCACATGAACTGTTTTAAATACGTCTTTAGTAGCTTTCTGGGCATCTGAAAGTCTTAATGATCTTGCTGGCAATGGAGGCCTCACTGAGCCATTTTTATCAAAAATATCTTCATTTGTGTTCTGAAGATGAACAAAGGTCTTATGGGTGTGGAACGACATGAGTAATTAATGAAAGAATTTTCATTTTTGGGTGACTTAACCCTTTAAGCTGTAAGATTTGACTATTCTATACTGTATGTTCAGAAAATCAGGAAAAATTCCTATTTTATCCACATTATCCATCTTTTATAAAGCCACTTGGCTCGGGTGCTACTTTTTCCTTGTTTCTTTGTTTTGTATGATTTAAATTACAATTGGTCTTCTTCGTTGTGCTGAATGCCATCTTACCGTTGGACAATCCAGGCTCGGACCAGATGTCGTCATCAATCATCTGCCTGTCTCGTTTTGGAAAGCGTCCACACACCAGCAAGAATAAGAGCACTTCCAGAGACCACACAGTAGCTGGTTTACCGTGGTACTTGCCATCTGTGAAGTACTCAGGTGGGCAGTACTCATTTATGCCTGAAGGAAAGAGATTTTGTTTGATGGGTAAGCTTGAAATCCCACCGCATGTTTTCTCTGTAAAAAAATATTTAATTAAAAAAAAATATATGCTACTTCAAAATTTAGATATATGGTTTATATGATACCAATTTAACTTGTTACTAGAACTTCTAAAACTAGAAGTCTAAAACTACAGGTTTGATGCACAATACATATCACAGAATCTTTCACATCCAGATTCCTGCAGGAGATCCCCGCACCCGAAGTCGATCAGTTTGACCTCAAGTGTTTATTAGCAGGTTCTCCAGATTAATGTCACAGTGGAAAACTCCACGGCGAAAGCACATGTGAGCGGCCATTGTCTCTTGCGTCATTATAAACTGTGCTGTGTCCTCATTAAGGATGTCTTCATGACTGTCCCAAAAATTCCACAGATCTTGGCAGGATGAGGGACGCTCCAAGACCATGATGTATTGGTCAGGTTGGTCCTGCCAGTCCTGCAGCTCAATGATCTCTGGAACTTTGGGACCCCTGTTGTTAACAAGGGTTAACAGCCACCTGATCAACCATAAAGAAAATTGTTACATTTCCAACATGTCAAGTGCACTAAATAGTGAAAATAATAAACACTAAAAAGACTTGAAATGGATATAGTAAGACAAAACAATTTGTTAGCTAAATATTGTAAGGAAATGATGATACCTCAAGGCCATCCTTCAAGCGTTTCCCTTCATGGACAGATCCGAATCCTCCCTCACCAAGCATTCTACCGATTTCATACCGGCTCAGAATGTCGTCTGTTAAAAGATGAATCAGTTTACTTGACTTGAAATATCAAGCATGGACAGCAGTGAGTGTAATGTTTGAGGATATGGCCGTAAACTCACACTCAGTTGTCACTCTGTTGTTGTGATCTGGAGCTGGACTGAGGTGGACTGGAGCTGGAGGGGTTTGAACCTGAGAATTCTGATCTAGCAGGGAATGCTAAACAATAAAGTTCCCATTAATGGATGAACATTATGTAGACTTTATGATCTCTAGTAAACAGAAAACAGTTACACATTTTCAAATGGTCATTTGATTTACCCTCATATTTCGCAGCGGTATCTTGGTCTGATCTGCCTCTCCAGTCACAGAAATGACAAGACGGCAGCTTCTCAAAACTATCCATCCTCCTTCTCTTTCCCATTGGCATCTCGTTGTCCTCACCAACAGTAACGGGCTGAAGGTTTTCAGCCGCATCAGTGCTGGATGTCATACTCTGATGGGAGTCGTACACCTGAGCACTGTGAGAACTTCGTTTTCTCTTTCGGCCAATGATAAAAGACGCTTGGTTACATCTGTGCTTAAAGATACATGACATGTCCTGGAATAAACATCTGATCATGGCTTTGATCGAACTTCAACTGATTTTTGATAAAATGTGTGAGGGTGTGGATTTTTAACGTAATGAATGACACTTCATTCTAAAGAACAGAAAAATTCCCCCTAATTTGTGAATTAGGTTTCCATGAATGGACACTCATATCTAGCAGAAAATTATGTAGACTTTATGATGTTCTATAAACAGACTTTTAAACGATCACTGGATTTACTCTCAGCTTGTCTCTCACTAATGGCTGCAGTGGTCTGATCCTTCACTTTCTGACCCTGACCTGAACTGCAGCTCCAGTGAAGAGTGAGCAGCTCTCCAAAACTACTCTTCCTCCTCTGTCTCTCCTGACTATCGTTTCCCTCACTAACAGGCTGATGATACGCAAAAACAAATATCCTCTAGCACAGGCACTGTACCGTAGTAATTTTTAATACATATATTATAGCATTGTGCATCCAAAGCGGTGCATAAAATAGCTTTGTTTTAAATTTTAAGGAGTTAAATGTTTATATGTATGAAATACTTGACTTCTCTTCTTAGATGTTTTTTAGTGCAAATATAACTTTCACCATATAGAGGACCTGAATACAGAAACTTCCAAAAGATCTATAATAATAATAATAATAATAATAATAATAATAATAATATGGTAATTAACAACAACAACAACGATTATTATAATAATAATAATAATAATAATTATTATTATATATTTTTTATATTAAAAATTTGTTTAGCTGGTAAATTTGCTGGCTAAAGACTTTTATTGACTTTTATTTTGACACGTTTGACAAGTTTCTATCGCAATAAATGCTTGTAACGGCCAAATTATTGTCTCTTAAGGTATGATAAAAATTTAAATATCGTTATGTTTGTTACAATGTTTTGCTTTCAAAACTGGTCAATATACACATCGCAAATGAATAATTTTTGATTGTTTTTATTCAGGCATCAGGCTGTCCCGGAGAGCCATGACGCAGTAACGTCAGGTCCTTTTTCTCACAGCGCAGGAAATTGAAAGTAAAAATCACTACAGATCCACTGCAATTCATCTAAAATTATCTTCTAAATTAGATATAAACCGTTTAAAAATGTTCGTTTCGGCGGGGGATGCTGTTCCATCTTTTAAAGGCTTTACGTTGATAATGGTAAGTAAGTTATTTGCCGTCATTAGTATTTTAGCTTCATCATCAACATACAAACTCATGTGATCCTCTGTATGCTGCAGTTATCAAACATTGAGCTACTTATAATTGTTTGTCATGTGCATAGCCAGCAGTATCTGTTGGAAATGTGGGACAGCTCGCCGTGGATCTCCTCATCTCAACATTAGATATGCCCAGAGTGGGATACTTCCACACGGACTGTCTGATTCCCATGGTTGGGAACAACCCGTATGCAACATCCACTGAGGATGCTGCCCAGCTCAGCACCAACGCAGAGGGTAATGGGATACTATAGCTTTAACCTTTAATTCCTGAGAATCATATTTTCTTACACCTCCAATTCTTGCATGTACAGTGGCTAATGTTTTGAATGTGTTTGTGCAGTTTACTCCCACAGTGACTTAAAACTGGCTGTCCTGCAGATAAGAACACCCATCATCCAGGTTAGTGGTGTGCATTTATACAAGTTTACACTTTATTGGAGGTGTACAATTTAGTGGTCGACCGATATGAGTATGAGTTTTTGATGGCTGATGCCAATATCTTGCTGATATTGCAGAGAGTTTCAATACTTTTAGATATCACAACCTCCAAATATGATTTAATGGCATACTAAATATTTAGCGGAAGCTATATATTTTAATGAATAAAGACCCCATTAATATTGAGAAAAAATAATATTATAAATATGTTAAGTATTTTTTGGTAAACATTTAGTTTCTATTATGTTACATCATTATGATTTTTAACTCACTACAGTATTATAGTACTATATTGATATATTTTAATCAATTTATTTATTTAAACCAAAGTAATATATAAACATTATGTATTTGTTTATTTATTTAAAAATTTTTTTTATCTTAATGTTTTTTTTATATATGAAACAGAAAAACTTTCAGCTGATGGCGATAATTATAAAATGCCAAATACCGTACAATATATTAGTCACCCACTAAGACAATATTTTTTATTTCAGTTGCACATGACTGCTGTTTACTGTTTATTTTAGACAAAGGTCAGATCATTCCGAAAGCTGATTGTTTCCTGGATCAAGAGTAGTGGATTCCTCAGAAGTGTGCTGCTGTCCAGCAGTCACGCTTATCAGAGAGACGACCAACAGCTTCATGGGTAATGAAATAGTGAGGACAGATAGATAGAATGTAAATAACGGCCAAGTATTTGTGGTACACAAAATTGTATAAATGTGATTGTATTAGTTAAGTTAATTTTCTGGTCTTTGTATTAAATAACATATCAAACTTCATGGCATGTATTTTAATTGGTTAGTTTACCCAAAAATGAAAATAATGTCATTTATTACTCACCCTCATGTCATTTCACACCTGTAAGACCTTCGTTAATCTTAGGAACGCAAATTAAGATATTTTTGTTGAAATCCGATGGCTCAGTGAGACCTGCATAGCCAGCAATGACATTTTCCCTTTCAAGATCCATTAATGTACTAAAAACATATTTAAGCGTTATGAATCAGCGGTTTGGAGCGCCAAAGTCACGTGATTTCAGCAGTTAGGCGGTTTGAAACGCGATCCGAATCATGATTCGACACACTGATTCATAATGTTCTGAAGCTTCACGAAGCAGTGTTTTGAAATTGGCCATCACTATATAAGTCGTTATTTTGTTTTTTTGGCACACCAAAAATATTATCATCGCTTTATAATATTAATATTGAACCACTGTACTCACATGAACTGATTTAAATATGTTTTTAGTACATTAATGGATCTTGAGAGAGGAAATGTCATTGCTGGCTATACAGGCCTCACTGAGCCATCGGATTTCAACAAAAATATCTTAATTTGTGTTCTGAAGAAAAACGAAGGCCTTACAGGTGTGGAACGGCATGAGGGTGAGTAATTAATGACATATTTTCATTTTTGGGTGAACTAACCCTTTAAGGTAGCACACACATTTTTCAATTAAGATGTATGTTTTAAATGAAAAAAACAATATACTATACAATTTTATTATGCCTCAAACTTTAGTAGATGATTCTCTACATCTATGTGAACTTGAGGAGAACTGACTTAAGTTCAGACATCGACTAAAAGCACTAAAACACCAGATGATTCAAATATTTTTGTATCAGTAGTATTTAAATGCTTGTGTTGCTGATGTCCACGTTGTCTTGTTGAGCAGCACTCCTCTGCGGTACCTGCTGAGCCCGTCTCTGCAGAAGGAGGAGGGCCAGAGGGTGGAGGAGCTGGGCTGGAGGGAGATGGAGAGAGTCAGCATGTTCCCTGGGATCTCTGACTCAGAGCAGCGGCTCTATATTCCTGGAGGAGGAGTGACCAAAGCCCTTTACACAGACTGGTAAAAACCGTCATAAATTCGAAAAATGATCAAATCTACAATTGTGAATTCGGCCAATAGAGTTTTTTTTTTTTGTCTTGTCAGCTGCACAGAGGACATCCCTATGGCAGTTGTGCTGATCTTCTGCTCAGAAGGGGACAACATCCCTGATGCATTTGCTCTCATCAACCATCTCAATGACTGGCTTCATCTGCTGGAAAAACCTGTAAGTGTGTGAGAAAATATACTGAATCTGAACAAAGACTATAGATAAAGAAAGACGGTTTACTCCTATTAGTTGGGAGAAACTGCAATGTGCAATATGGCAGAATACGTCCCGCCTTCGAAGTAAAAGAGCCAATCGCTGATTGATAAAGCCATTGCGTCACTGCAGCTGCCTTTAGAGGCTCCAGTTCCCATAGAAACCTGAGTCTCGCTCTTAGGACTGCACATGCGCATTGGCTCGTCTAGCCTGAAGAATAAACTTTTTTTTAACGCTATTTGAGCATAAGAAACAACATTTATGGGACAGTCCATGTCAGATTTTGTTACTGATTTGAAATGTTATTTAATTGTGAGTTTGCCAAGCAGTTTTTGAGATTTCAGGATTCTCCCATTCAAATAGATAGGACTTGGTCTTCGATGCCCGAAATAGCTGCCCGGAGGCGTTGCAAATATGGCCACCGAGTGAACAGACTTTCCTTAAAAGGGACTTTGATCTGAATAATGGTAATGAAACAAACGGAGTATCTGCAGTGTTTTTAAAATAAAATTGAAGGCATTTTAAGACCTGCACAAATTAAATTAATACCATATGAGTGGAGTAGGGCAATGTCTATGGTAAAATACTAAACCCTAAAATGACTGTTAAAAGCCAGTCTAAAAAAACTTTACAGTTCAAATAGGTTTTGACAAAAAGAAAGGGTAACACTTTACAATAAGGTTCATTAGTTAACATTAGTTAACTAAATTAGTTAACATGAACTAATAATGAACTGCATTTATTAATCTTTGTTAATGTTAATTTCAACATTTACTAATACATTATTAAAATCAAGAGTTGTATTTGTTAACATTAGTTAATGCACTGTGAACTAACATGAACAAACTATGAACTGCTGTATTTTTATTTACTAACGTTAACAAAGATTAACAAATAGAGCAACAAACGTATTGCTCCTGGTTAGTTCATGTTAGTTAATACATTAACTAATGTTAACAAATTAACTATAACTATTGTAAAGTGTGACCAAACAAAGTTTTATAAAATGATAAAAAAAAATGAATTTCACATGTCAGACTTTAAACAAATTTTTAAGAACAGGGATGATACATACAGACACACACCTTATTATCCTGATTTAGAATGCACATTAGATTCTTGTCGATCAACCAGTTAACATTTATAACAACACGTGTATGCTGCGTAAAAATATGGGTTGATTTTCGCATTGGTCTGAACAAAAAGAGCAGAAGGAAAATTCATTCTCTGCTAGTAATGCGACAAGTTTGCAGTTATGACATAAAAGTAAACATTGTTATAATTCATTAACAGTAGACCATAAGCAGTCGCTTGGCTTAAATGTGGGTTATTCATTGATTACAAACTGCAAGGATGTAGAATGTGCGCAACTATGCCGTGTTTTTACTTTGAAATGCGTAGAACTCATGTTTATTTCATTTAATCATCATCTTTTGTAGTTTAATCATCACATTAAAGGGATGAAAATCATCCCATGATTTACTCACCCTCAAGCCATCCTGGGTGTATATGACTATCTTCTTTCAGACGAACACAATTAGAGATACAGTACTGTGCAAAAGTCTTAGGCCACCACCAGCTTGTTTTCCGTTCAATTTAGGTTTAAGAGAGCCAGGTTCCTGCTATTGCTTAAGTGTAAGGGAAGGTCACTAAATACTTGCCACTTTAGCCTATAAAAGCTGTTTTTTCTGACTTTTAATACTGCATACAAATTTACTGTATTTTCTGGTTATATTCTAATAAAGAGACTGAGAAATGATTATATATGGTTATTATATCTTTGCTAAAACAACATCTAAAGGTGGCCCAAGACTTTTGCACAGTACTGTATATTTAAAAATATCCTGGCTCTTCCAAGCTTTATAATGGTAGTGAATGGGGGTCGAGATTCTGAAGCCCAAAAAATGCATCCATCCGGCATAAAAATAATCCATACAGCTCTAAGAGGTTAATAAAGTCCTTCTGAAGCAAAGCGATGGGTTTTTGTAAGAAAAATATCCATATTTAAAACTTTATAATCTAAAATAACTAGCTTCCGGCAGACAACCGTACACATGCTGTGCAAGTCGGCTTGCGGCACAAAAGTAACTACTGATGTGATGTATGACAAAGGATGTAGGAGTATTGTAAGCTTGATTGAGATGCCTCTCGCGGCTTAAACAAATAGGGCTGTGCAACTAACTCAAACTTATATCGAAATCCTCAAACATTTCTCTTTAAAATTTCTTGCTTTAGACTTCTAATTTGTGACTGGTGTTTTGTTTTGCTCTATCCTCTGAGCTTCCGCGTTCATCATTGCTTCATGCGCCGGGTCAGGGGTTACTCTTCCGCCGCAAATCGATATTTTTCTTACTAAACCCATCGCTTTGCTTCAGAAGGCCTTTATTAAACCCCACTGGAGTCGTATGGACTATTTTTATGATGGATGGATGTATTTTTTAAGCTTTAAAATCTCACCCCCCATTCACTACCATTATAAAGCTTGGAAGAGCAAGGATATTTTTAAATAGAACTCCGATTGTGTTCATCTGAAAGAAGATAGTCACCAAGGATGGCTTAAGGGTGAGTAAATCATGGGATAATTTTCATTTTTGGGTGAACTAACCCTTTAAGCCATATTGCGATTCCTGTTTCTTCCTTCCCCAAATTTATGACCTCTTAAAATTATAATTAAGACTTTTATTATACCTTTTAACATATTTAAGACTTTTTATGGCCTTAACTTTGATGAAACTTAAAGACTTTGGGGACCCATGGGGAAATGAGATCTGGTTATTATAAAAGAAAAATGTGCAGAAGCACCATTGAATGGAATTTCAAAACTTATTGTTGAGCATGGCACATTTCCTTAGGAGGATGTGGTTACATAATTTCAGAAGTGAAAGGTTTTTTTCCGCATAGATAGTGTTGCTGTTTTGTTAATGGTGATATTTTCTCTTAGACGCAGGGCTCAGTGCAGTGGAGGGTTCCTCCCTCATGGAGGCTGCTGTTCGGCAGCGGGATCCCACCTCTTCTTTTCTGAAGCGTGGCTGAAAAGCATCATGTTTGCGTCTGGACATGCTTTTTGCAACTTTGCTGAACTGTAGGTGTGACCGTTTAAAACATTAATCAGAGAATCACTGATGTTGAGCTGTCAAACTGCACAAAGCGTTATATACATTTTGCTTGTAAATAAGTGAAATAGTACAGAAATAATAAACCGTAACATTATTTTTGGCAAATTGTGTGTCCTGTGTCGTTTTTTCTTATTATGCTAGTCATGCTGATACTTTTTCATCTCTCTCCACCCACCAGTTGATGACAGAATTAGTTCTGGCTTTCTTCCACTTGTTTCCCGGCAGTGTAGCAGTTCTTGTAATGTGACGTAGCTCTAAACCTGCTGTGACCAGTTGTGTGTGACTCTGTTCTTGTGGGAAGAAAGTGAAAACATTTAAAGCCCCTTCTACACAGTTTGACCATGCTTTCATTGTTGGTGCACCAAGAATTACCACATTAAAAGCGTCAAGTCATGTCCCATCGTCACTGTCTTAAAACCACACAGCACACAGTGATGGAAATTAAATATTATCATGGGCTTAATGTAACAAAAGTGGTAAAAAAAAATGTCCAGGTCATATACTACTGTTTGGGGGCAGTAAGATTTTTACTTTATGAAATTTATCAAAAGTGACAGTAAAGACAATGGTTACAAAAGATTTCTATTTCAAATAAATGCTGCTCTTTTGAACTTTGTATTTAACTAATCCTGAAAAAAAGTATCACCGTTTCCACAAAAATACTAAGCAGCACAACTCTTTTCAACATTGATGATAAATGTTTCTTAAGCAGCAAATCAGCATATTAGAATGATTTCTGAAGGATCATGTGACACTGAAGATGGATGATGAAAATTTTGCCATCATAGGAATAAATTGATAAAAAAAAGTGTGTGTATGTGTATATATATATATATATACACATACATACATACATACATACATACATATATACACATACATACAGGTGCTGGTCATATAATTAGAATATCAAAGTTTTTTTATTTCACTAATTCCATTCAAAAAGTGAAACTTGTATATTATATTCATTCATTACACACAGACTGATATATTTCAAATGTTTATTTCTTTTAATTTTGATGATTATAACTGACAACTAAGGAAAAATCCCAAATTCAGTATCTCAGAAAATTAGAATATTGTGAAAAGGTTCAATATTGAAGACACCTGGTGCCACACTCTAATCAGCTAATTAACTCAAAACACCTGCAAAGGCCTTTAAATGGTCTCTCAGTCTAGTTCTGTAGGCTACACAATCATGGGGAAGACTGCTGACTTGACAGTTGTCCAAAAGATGACCATTGACACCTTGCACAAGGAGGGCAAGACACAAAAGGTCATTGCAAAAGAGGCTGGCTGTTCACAGAGCTCTGTGTCCAAGCACATTAATAGAGAGGCGAAGGGAAGGAAAAGATGTGGTAGAAAAAAAGTGTACAAGCAATAGGGATAACCGCACCCTGGAGAGGATTATGAAACAAAACCCATTCAAAAATGTGGATTCACAAAGAGTGGACTGCAGCTGGAGTCAGTGCTTCAAGAACCACTACGCACAGACGTATGCAAGACTTGTGTCAAGCCACTCTTGAACAACAGACAGCGTCAGAAGCGTCTCGCCTGGGCTAAAGACAAAAAGGACTGGGCTGCTGCTGAGTGGTCCAAAGTTATGTTCTCTGATGAAAGTAAATTTTGCATTTCCTTTGGAAATCAGGGTCCCAGAGTCTGGAGGAAGAGATGAGAGGCACACAATCCACGTTGCTTGAGGTCCAGTGTAAAGTTTCCACAGTCAGTGATGGTTTGGGGTGCCATGTCATCTGCTGGTGTTGGTCCACTGTGTTTTCTGAGGTCCAAGGTCAACGCAGCCGTATACCAGGAAGTTTTAGAGCACTTCATGCTTCCTGCTGCTGACCAACTTTATGGAGATGCAGATTTTATTTTCCAACAGGACTTGGCACCTGCACACAGTGCCAAAGCTAACAGTACCTGGTTTAAGGACCATGGTATCCCTGTTCTAAATTGGCCAGCAAACTCGCCTGACCTTAACCCCATAGAAAATCTATGGGGTATTGTGAAGAGGAAGATGCGATATGCCAGACCCAACAATGCAGAAGAGCTGAAGGCCACTATCAGAGCAACCTGGGCTCTTATAACACCTGAGCAGTGCCACAGACCTGATCGACTCCATGCCACGCCGCATTGCTGCAGTAATTCAGGCAAAAGGAGCCCTAACTAAGTATTGAGTGCTGTACATGCTCATACTTTTCATGTTCATACTTTTCAGTTGGCCAAGACTTCTAAAAATCCTTTCTTTGTATTGGTCTTAAGTAATATTCTAATTTTCTGAGATACTGAATTTGGGATTTTCCTTAGTTGTCAGTTATAATCATCAAAATTAAAAGAAATAAACATTTGAAATATATCAGTCTGTCTAATGAATGAATATAATATACAAGTTTCACTTTTTGAATGGAATTAGTGAAATACATCAACTTTTTGATGATATTCTAATTATATGACCAGCACCTGTATCTATAATATATATATATATATATATATATAATATTTCTTTTTTTCAATATTAGTTTTTTTTTTTTTTTTACTGCATTTTCAAATTAACAGCCTTTTCAAAAACATTGAAAAAAAAGTGTATTTCACCCCTAAACAATAAATGTTTTTCAAGATTAAATAATGAGTTTATTTTATTACAATTAAGATTTCTCTCATTGTGAAATTTTCATAACAGTTAAGCATATTATAGTCCCTAATTTGCTTTCCTCTAATGTGGAAAAAAAGTGGAAAAAGGCATTTTCAAAGAATATTTAACTGAATTTGTTAAATAACATTTTTTTCACATTACAGTATTAAGGATTTGGAGGAAAATGTGCTTAATTGTCATGAAAATATCACCATGTGAAAAAGCTTTATGAATGAATTATGAACTGGACAGCTTAATCCATAGAGAGATTTAAATGAGCCATCATTTTAGCTCGGTGGTTGACTGCTTGGAAAAAGTGAATGAAGCAATGCATCGTTACAGAAACTAAATGATAGTAGTTTTATTCATGGATCCTACTCTTGGATAAAGAAAAGTAAGACTCTTTAACATCAGACACCGCTGGTTTGTTCTGTTTGTTTTAACCAAATGCAATGTCTGTTCATCATTTTGTACAATCAAATTTTTTTTTTTTACATCTCATAAGGTACACTATGTACACAATGTGAGCACTCTTCAGCATAAGACATCATCTAACAATCTCACAAACTGGATTTGAGCATACAGCCCTGTAGATATAGGAAATTTCAAGTAATTTCATATAAAAAATAGAGCATTTCATTTTGCCTTTGAAAAAAAGTTGTCTAAAAATACAATGTGTGAACAGCATTAGAAAT
The DNA here is from genome assembly GCF_019924925.1 of Ctenopharyngodon idella. Lineage (NCBI taxonomy): Eukaryota > Metazoa > Chordata > Actinopteri > Cypriniformes > Xenocyprididae > Ctenopharyngodon > Ctenopharyngodon idella. Next base: position 1,528,229 of record NC_067238.1, read on the forward strand.
GCATAGACCTATTTCAGATCCTTCTGCTTTTTCCAACAAAACAAAAAGCAAAATAAAAAAAAAAAAAAAAAAGAAAATAGGTCCAACGAAAATTAAAACCCAATCCAAACCATGGCGATGCACTGTCCTCTTGATATTATTATTGAGTTTCATCCACTGACATAGTGCTGGTGTGTGCCGTTGTTCGGAGTGGAGAAACCTTCTCGAAGAGTTCAAACGGCTTTTAAAAACATTGGGGTGGATGGGGGAGGATTATGGGATGGAGATCACTTGCTGAGGTTGCCATGGATTTAGGAGTCACTGGTTGTTCTCGCTCTGTCAATATAAGCACAGAATGCACAGTCAAATATGTAATATTTCAAATCACAATGTTTAAAAGGGTTTCTTCACCCAAAAATGAAAATGAAACATTTACTTGCCCTCATTTTGTTCTAAACCTACATGACTTTCCTTTATGGTACACAAAGGAGAACTTTAGCAGAATTGTTGTTGTTCCCTAATGGGAAGTTCCAAAAACAGCTGGCGGTCAAACGACATGTGAGAACTGAAGAAATAACTAAAGCAATTTTTATGATCAACTATGAAAAATAAATATAATTGACACAGACGACTTTTTATTTTTATTTATTTTTTTTAATTAGGGCTGGGCATTGCCAACCAACTAATGATTCAAATCTTCACAATGCAATTTCAAAATGATTCTCGATGCATCTAAATTTTTCCTTAATGTCATTTTAAAGTCAAACTAAAATACGCATGTTTTGAATCACCACTAGAAATAGTTCAAGCAGGCTGTGTCACCCACTAGTAGGCTGCGATTACACTGGCACAAAAATTTGTTTTTTTTTACTCACATCTGACACAGATCGGAAATTGTTGCACACATGTAAACAGAAAAATCTGCACGCATAGTAAAATGATCACCAACAGAATAATTTTTGGCAGGGATTATTGTAAAAAGATATTGGATACAGTGGGGAAAATAATTATTTTGATCTCCTGCTGATTTTGTAAGTTTGCCCACTTACAAAGAAACGAGGAGTCTATAATTTTTATGGTAGGTTTATTTTAATGGATAGACAGAGAATATAAAAGAAAAAAATCCAGAAAAAAAAAAAAACACATTATATAAAGGTTATAAATTGATTAGCATTTGATCAAGTGTAATAAGTATTTGTCCCCTACCAACCAGCAAGAATTCTGCCTCCTACAGATTGTTTGTGCGCCCATGTCGAACACAGATTAGTCCTGTCGCTTTAAGAAAGTACTCCTAATGTCAGCTCATTATGTGTAAAAAAGACACCTGTCCAAAGAATATGTATCTTCCATTCAAACCTCTCCACCACCATGGGCAAGACAAAAGAGCTGTCAAAGGAAGTCAGAGACAAGATTGTAGACCTGCACAAGGCTGGAATGGGCTACAAGACCATCAGCAAGAAGCTTGGTGAGAAGGAGACAACTGTTGGTGCGATTATTCGGAAATAGAAGAAATACAAAATAACCATAAATCGCCCTCAGCCTGGTCTGGAGCTCCATGCAAGATCTCACCACATGGCGTAAGGATGATGATGAAAAAGGTGAGGGATCAGCCCAGAACTACACGGGAGGAGCTTGTAAATGATCTCAAGGCAGTTGGGACCTGCAGTGCCCGCAAGGTCCCCCTGCTCAAAAAGGGCACATGTACAGGCCCATATGAAGTTTGCCAATGAACATCTAAATGATACAGAGAAGGCTTGGAAGAAAGTGCTGTGGCCAGATGAGATCAAAATTGAGATTTTTGGCATCAACTCAACTCGCTGTGACTATGACCCCAAGAACACCATCCCTACAGTCAAGCATGGAGGTGGAAACATGCTTTGAGGCTGTTTCTCTGCTAAGAGTACAGGACGACTTTACCGCATTGAGGGGCCAATGAACGGGGCCATGTACTGTAAAATCTTGGACGAGAACCTCGTTCCCGCCGCCATAACACTAAAGATGGGTCATGTATGGATCTTCCAGCATGACAATGACCCAAAACATTCCACCAAGGCAACAAAGGAGTGGCTCAAGAAGAAGCACATTAAGGTCATGGAGAAAATCTGTGGAGGGAGCTGAAACTTCGAGTTGCCAAGAAACCTTAAGGATTTAGAGAGGATCTGTAAAGAGGAGTGGAACAAAATCCCTACTGAGATGTGTGCAAACCTGGTGACCAACTACAAGAAATGTCTTGCCTCTGTGCTTGCCAACAAGGGTTTCTCCACCAAGTACTATGTCATGTTTTGCTTGGGGATCAAATACTTATTTCACTCACTGAAATGAAATCAAGATTTTAAAATAAAAATGTTGCCATATTCAAATAAAGATTTTAAAATTTAGGCTAAGTGTTGCTAATTAAACAAGTATATGTTTAGCTAATTGTCAGCCTCTTACGCGAGAGATTGCAGAATTCAAGCGACAAATTATGTTTTATATATATAAAAAAAAAAAAAAAATTCAGGAGGAGCACGTTCAAATGGTCTATCTAATCAGCTCGAGAGGAGGCATATAAATACACAGCCGACTCACATAGTTACCTCGACAGTTTTCTGCATCCCTTCGCCACCCCGACTGCTCGCTCTCGGCTGGTTCCTATTCTCAGGATGTGGGGGAGTACTCTGGGTTTCATCTAAATTCCGAGCTCGGAGCCTCTCCTCGGACAGCACGCCAAATACGCTTATTTTACTTATTTACTCTATTCGATCATTTGTAAGAGTGAACTTGTGAAAACAACTGCCACAGGTAATCGGACATTATTTATTTTTTTTACTTATTTTCAAAGATTTATTTTTGCTGTTTTTGCCTTTTTATTATGATAGGACAGTAAGTAGACTGGAAGAGAAGTGGAAGAGAGAAAGGACGATAGGATATTATTATCAACTTGACCGCAATGTTTTATTCTCCATCATTCAATACAATTTGCCTGTACATAGGGCTGGGCGATTTTTCCGATTAATTCGAATTTAATGTTTTGCCTCGATTTTATTATTTTTTAAATCGAGAAATCGTGATTTTGAATAAAAATGTTAGCAAGCGTTACAATTAGACATGTTGACAATACAGCAGGAGAAGAAAATGATCCGACCTCATGATGGCGCCGGCGCGCCTGATTAACCACTCTCATGTGACGCTCTATAAGCGTAGAACACATCACTATTCTTAATCGGCTGTTCATTCAGAAATGCGTTATTCAGGATTTCTACAGGTTTCATCAAATCTAATTTAATGCTTCTTAATGCCAATTTTAAATTTTAATGCATTAAAATTTAAATATGGCATTAAGAAGCATTAAATTAGATTTGATGAAACCTGTAGAAACCCTGAATAACGCATTTCTGAATGAACAGCCGATTAAGAATAGTGATGTGTTCTACGCTTATAATATATATAATATATTTTAATACAGCCAAATTCCCAATAAAATTGTTTCATCTATATATTTTTCTATATATTTTTCTGTTTTTGTTGTCAGACATGGTGACTGAAACACAGCCCATTAAGACTACATACAGGGCTAGACATTAAGCCTTTTCATTCACTTGTACGATTCATGTAAAATGTATGATTCATCTTTCATTTTAAATTCTTAAATTCGATCAATAAATTTAATTAGAATAAGACACTAAGGGCTGTTACCAATCAAATTAAAATAATTTACAAATTTACAATAAAAAAAAAACTGCATTAAATAATGTTATGGGATTGTAAAAAAAAGTTGGGGGGAAAATGATTAAACAATTAGAAAATTAAACTAAACCACCAGTAGGTGGCGTCGAGTAACCGTCTTAATAAGTGAGTCATTCATTTAAATGATTCATTCCAATGGCTGATTCATTCAAGAATGAGGCAGTTGTTTATGAATGGGTCATTTAATCTTTGACTCAACCAATTCATTCAAACGCTGAATCACTCAGTAACGAAAACAAGGCTGAGTGTTGCGCTATGGTTCTGCTGTGATCCTTGTTTGAAACCATTTTTGCTGCTAAAATAGAACAAAAACAGTCAATGTTCCTTCTAAAATGTAAGTGACTTAATATTAACTTATTTGTTAACTGAACAGTTGTATGAAATCAGTGTCACATTTTTAATCGTGACGGTAGCCTATTTAGGAAAACAGCATTCTTGGTCATGTGATTTTGCTTACTTGTATCAAGTTATAAAAACTTATTTTTGTGTGTGCTTCGCTCATGTTTCCATTTCTCCTCGAGATGGTGCGCGAGCCTCAACAGTGCAAACTTGTTATTGTCACTACATTATACAGCCTATTATTATACACTATGAATCGCCACTTAAACTAAATGTAATAAAGATCAGTCATTCTCGCGTTTTTTTTTTTTTTTTTTGGTATTGACGTTTTAATCAGGTCCTTGTCTCTTTCTTCTCTTTCACCTGCCCCTTCAAAAAATACACTTACCCGGACTAATTGACAAGCGTTAGTGTCGAGCCCTGACATGTTAAATCAGCGCTAAAAATCCTGATTTATAATCGAGACGTTGTCTGACAGAATCACCATACACATAATATAAAGACATTTGCTGTGATTTTGGCTATATGTACTCGTAAAATGATCACTCAGGTTAGAAGCAATAGTATCTATTTTATTTGTTCTCTGACATCCTTAACTGAATGCGCTGCTCCTCTCAGCCACTCACTGAACAGAGCAGACGCAGGTACGCCAGCGGCAGGAAAGCAAGACCTCGCGCTCGTGCGGCAGTACCGGGGAGTCTCGGAATCAGGTTAACAAGTATATTCGTCACAATGCGCTTTCTTGTAAAAAAGTCGCAAAAGGGGTCTGAAAAGTCTCTAAGTTGGCAACACTAATTCAGCCTTCCGTCTCCAGGTCCCATCCCGCCGCTGTTCAAAACGGCATTATGGCAATTTTGCACCGGCCGGACGGCAATTACCAAACTGGTTCCGTGTGGGTATCACACCAATGTACGTATTTTGCGACAGCAAATCAAAGTTATTAATTATGAAGGCTATATTCAATATAAACTGGTATTCTTTTCCTTCAAAACTATCTAAAAAAAATTAATGCCTGTAGGAATAAAATTTAATGCTTTTTAATGCCATTTAAGGCCTTAATTTTCGCAAAATCCATTTAATGACTTTTAATGGTTTTTTAATGCCCCGCGGATACCCTGGTTATTGCATTATAAAAATGAGATGCAGGCAGTGGAATGAGAAAAAAAGGCAAAGATATTAAACGCAAAGGGGCTTTTTTTTTTTTACCTTGACCGCCGTGTTTTTAGAATGCTATTTCATGGGTGAGACGCTGCAAATGACGCAAGACACAAGTGCAACACCTAAACATGCCCGTCAAACATAAAAACAATAGGACAAATGTGGAATGCAAACACCTGTAAACCTGTTTGATATTTCATGTTTGCATGATGGTGACAGGCTGAAAGCTGCTGTTTTCTGTTTTTACAAAGCATATGCTGTTAATAATAGCCTATTACTGGTGTTATTTATTACTATTACTTTTTGGCTAAGAAATATTTAGCATTTTCTTATTTTATATAATTTGAGTATATAGGATGTGTTTAAGATAAGTTTGTACAACATTTGCCTTCATATTTCAGGCATATTTTCTGCAAAGATATTTAACAAATTGTTTTACATTTACAATATGCTGATCACTTTATGTGTGGTGCATCTGGAATGGAACTTTTTTTAACCGGACTGTTAATAAAGAGAATGTTACTTAAATCATATTGTAGTTAAGTTTTCAAGTTGACTAGTTAAACAGTAAAAAAAAAAAAAAAAAAAAGATTTTATTTTTTTGCCATATCGCCCAGCCCTACCTGTACATAAATTAACCTTTATTTTATATCATCACAGATTAAAATCTATAAATCAAAATATTTATTGCATTTATGAAGAAAAGGCTCACGATTCAAGGCTCTATCGCCTTTTGCCATGGTGTACAGTGTCTTTGGGCAGATCGCTGAGGCGGATTGCCGGCAACAACCATTTTACGATTGTTTGTGGTTTGTTCTTCATGAATTGTGACTTACCTAACTTTTCACAGATTTAGGAGCTAGTTTTAGCACTAAAATGCTTTGTGCATAAGGTCCTAAATTTAGGACTGACACACCCATTATTTTTAAGAGTTTCTTATAAATCAGCAAGTTAGGAGCTACTTTTAGCCTTAAGATGTTTTGTGAACACGGCCCCAGATTTGCGCATTAAGACTTGCAGTGTAAAAGCAGCCTTAGAGGTGACTATGCGGCTTTTATCATGTGTAAATGAAATGCGACATACCAACATAATGTTCCATGATATAGATTCTTGTGCAAATACATTTCTACTGCATCTGTGCTGCATGAGTAAATGACAGAACTTTCATTTTTGGGTGATCCCTTTAAGTGGCACATTCAATATATGCATGTTAAGCTCTTTTAAGCTCTGCCTCTGATTGACAGTCTATTAAGAATAATAGGTAGTTAATGTCCCACCATGCAGCAGGGGCATTAACGACCAATAAGGACTAAGCTCTTATTACTGTAACAAAATTACATTCAATATTGGTATACTGTTCCCTACTCCTTATTTACCCCTTTGGCTTCAGTGATTAAAATGTTTCTGCATGTAATGATGGGTCAGTTTAGACCAGTGGTATTTGACTCCAAGGTTCCCTTTTGTCAGAGAATCTGTCCGAAGGCTCTCCTATCTGAGCTGATAATTACCTCAGGCATTTTGTTGCTCACAATTATGTTGATTATTGTACATCTTTATTTTTCATTTTTGTGTTTTTAAGCATCGTAATTAAGATTACATTAATATAACTACATTTAAACAATTTTAAGAAATTTATATTTTTACAAGGAAAGTTGTCCCCTAGTTGAGAACCACTGGTTTTAGACTATTTTGTCCATCTTTATACATCTGACTGATATAAATATTTATCCACTGATATTTATTTATCCATCCAATGACAAATATTCAGTGGGTTCATTTCACAGTGGTTGCAATTCCAATGATGTGGGAAAATTTTTTCTGCAAACCTGAGAGTGATAAAGGGGGGCATGAAGGCAAGTGAGGGAAGTTTTATGCTTAAAAAAAATCTTGTTATACATGCATCCTTTTCACTAAAATGGCAGAATAAAACAAAAATATACATGAAAAATAAAGAAATCTACTTTAGTGACACACAATTAACCAAGCAAAACACACTCTTATCTCAGTCTGCAGAAACATACCAGTGCTGCACACAAACCACACGCCCACAAATGTTTCAAAATTTGAGAATTAATGCACTGAGGCTGTGCCAAGAACTAAAGAACTCTACCACATTTCAATATAGAAAAACCATTAGGTTTTGGCCCTCAAAAGACTTTTAAGTTTTTGTTTAAATTTGCCGTTGCGAACACAATTTAATCTCATTCAAGTAGAGAAAGCAAACGTCTAAATCTGAGAAAAAAAGCAAAAACATCACACCATGCTCAAGCTCAGTCTTAAAAGGCCAACAGCCACGGCCATAGGAATAGCAGCAAGCTCCAAACCAGCATGTCACAGCACACAAGGCTCGTGTCTGGAGCTCACGTACAGCCTGAGGATTTTGAGGAGCCTGGTCAAGCTTGTTTTTACAAAAAATCCTGCAGATGTGCCATTGCTGCCTCATTGGGGAGGTTTCCCAACAGGGCAGCACTCGCTGTGTCACGTACAGCAAATACAGCCCAGACTGAAACCATAATATAAGACACAGTTACTGCCATACAGAATTCACCTGTGCTTTACAGAACTTTACAAAGCCTCGACACAACGCTGGCCTGACCCAACAACCTGTTCATATGTAACATATGACCTCCTTGTGCTTACAAAATTGCTGAAGGCTGAATCAAAAAATAAAAATAAGAAATCTTGTTAACTAAAGAAAATTAAGACTACTTTTAACATGAGTATTTCAAAAAGTATTTTTATATTTCCCCCCAAATTATCATTAGTGTAATGTGGAAAAAAAGAAGAAGAAAAATCTCACTTTAACATGCAAGTAATGATATATTTTAAAGGCATTAATACATTTGTAAAGTACAGTTGTAAGTACAGATCATAGTAGTATTTGCTGTGCTGAAATAAATTTTATTAAATGAAAACATTGTATTACAGTGTATTACAATAATGAGCATTTAGGGGAAAATCTGCTTGTCATGAAAATGTCAGAATGCAATTTTTTTTTTTAAATAGGCCATCAGACCAATTATCAAGCTCAGTCTGATTACATCAGCATCCCACCAGCCTACTCAATTCTGAAATCTTGCCCTCTTCTGTCAGAGATCTGTCATACTCACCAATTAGGGTAATTTATGATGGTGGATATTGTAAACTTGTACACAAGAAATATTCCAAAATAATTATCTGCTATCATATTGACCAACATGTCTATATAATTTATTATTCTATTGTAATTTAGATATATTACATTATGATATCATTAATAAAATATAGTATTATCAGTGATGCCAGTTGAACTCGCAAATTACAGTAAGTTCTGGCACACACAGACATTACAAAGGCACACGGAATCGCAGCTCAAATCTCTCCCTGGGTAGATGCCCCATTTCAAACAGAGAAAAGAACAGCAGTACACTGATCCGCACTGGTGAAACTGAGCTGCTTCTGCTGTTATGACAATACAACAGATATATTTTGCAGAGAGCAAGATACACAAGTGTATCCTAGTGACATGAGTCTGCAAAATGGCTTGGTCTCTGAATGGCCCAAAAGACTAAATAGTAACTTAAAAGTCTAATGAGGCACCTACATATGAGACACCAAATACCAAGTGACATTATGAGAACTGAGTGGGTTGAAGGATCTGTGGGATTATATGACATTACATACACATGACCAGACATGTTGAAATGATTCAGTGACGCAGTGAAGAGTAGAGCACAATAAAAAAAACACATTCCTTCCAGACAGACAGTTTCACCTTTTTCTTTTCTTATCAGGGTCGTTGATCCTGGGTTTTATCTGCTTCTGAGTCTTCTGCATGGGGTTGGACATTTTCTCATCTCTTGGTCTTTTGTGACCACTGGAAAGAGAGAACAGAGAATATAACATGACAAAGTGGTATTTTTACAGCATTCTAACAAGGTACTATGCAAGTCAAATTTCCAGTAAAAAGTATTTTTTCTATCCTCACTAAAAGCAAAACACAAACTCGTAGTCTATCAGAACAAATTAGATGTTTAACCCTCAACAAAGCTTTACGAATCTTTTGTTTCGAATCAGTGGTTCGAAGCATGTATCAAACTGCCAAAGTCACGCCCCCCAGTGGTAAACCATTGAAATTTCGAAACACTTATGACGTAACAAAGCCTCGCTTACTGAAATCATGTGATTTTGGCAGTTTGATAAACGCTCTGAACCACTGATTCGAAACAAAAGATTCGTAAAGCTCCGAAGCTTCATGAAGCAGTGTTTTGAAATTGCCCATCACTAGATATTGTTGAATAAAACCAAACCCAAAATCAAAAGGAAAAAAGAAAAGAAAAAAAAGTATGTAGCATCTGCTGCGACACTAAAGGCACCTAGCGAAATTACAAAAATACAGCTAATTTCATGAACGCCTCCCCAACTCATCACAAATACAGCTCTTTATGGGTGTTTAAGAAGGCATCTCTCAACAGGTATAGACTACATTCAATAAAAGGTCCAACATATTAGGAATAGCAATTGAGTAGGCTAATAACACTGTCTAGAGCAAACGCGAGTGTCTCACTTATAATAAACCCATCTGCACCAGGCACATTTTTTGACATGACATGACACAGGCTGTCTACACTGGACACATCAAAGTAAACAATGTAAACTGGAACATTTGTCTTTCTGAACGGGTACATAATGATGCTATGTATGGTACTGAAGCATCCATTGTAACGCGTCGCATCGCAATGTAGCAGAATTTTGCTTGCACTCCTGTACCCGAAGCTGAATGTTTACACTTCTTTCAGAATTTCACACATTCTTACAGTAAAATAAAATTATTGTAATACACTGATTTAAATCAGCATATTTTTTAAGTAATACCACAATGTATAATTTTTGTATTTTTTTTTTCGAATTATAGTAAAGAAATTTTGGTGGGAAATGTGCTTAACGGTCTTGAAAAAACAATGAACAATGCAAAAAGTAAATGGTTTTAAAATATGGCTTGTTTTCTTAAAGCTAAATTATATTTCTTAGTCCTTTTTTGGGGTAAAATATGACCTTGACATGTTCTTGACAGATTTTGTAAGATTCATCTAATTATAGAAGCAAATCAATAAAGCATTAAAATGGTACAATAATCCTGGGATTCATTTGGCAACCAAATCCAGCATCTGAAGTCATGCTTGATGAATGCTGATTCCTTATCACATGCAGTTTTGGAAACACTTTGTTAAATCTAAAATATACAATGTCTTGTTACATACATTGTTCGAGCATCTCTGTCTGGTTCTTTATTGGGGGTCTCTAGGCCTGTTTTCTTTCCTGTCTTTGAGTCCATCCCATCCTCCAGACGAGACAGCTTGCTGCCATTGTAGCGTTCTGTGCATTTAGGAGGCTGCGGCGGTGGGGGAGACTCAGATAGGGGTTCTTGGTCCTCTCTAGAGAGCTCTCGCCATTGTTTCTGCACAAATTCATAAAAAACTATAATAAACACAATAAACACAAACACAGTAAATCTAGTCCAGGGTCCAGTTAATGGTGATTCTGTTAAAAAATGGCATGCCTGCACAGAGGAGTCTCCCATTATGTACTTTGCACCTTCCAGCACAGCCATGTATGAGAAACGCAGCTGGTCGGGGGTCTGAATCAAACCCATTCGATACTTCCTCATGTCTAGAAGAATCTTTTTGATGTCCACTGCCAATGGGTCTTTTCTCTTGTCCATCTGAACAGATCGGTGATAGAGGAAAAGCAGTGGTTAATTAACTCTAAGTCTGAGTGGGAGACAAATTAAGAAAATTTTATATATATATATATATATATATATATATATATATATATATATATATATATATATATACACACACACACACACACTCTAAGCCTCATGAGAATACAATACCGCAAGTATAACTCATGATGTGGCACCACTATCGGGTATATGTTGTCTAATCATTTGAGACTAGTAAAGTCAATGTCTAATTCAAAGGTTGTCGTCCCAACAGTTTACTTTTTGTTAAAGCTCAATTAATATTGCCAGTCATAACTTTGAAAACACTTGACTGGATTTGTTTCTCATGACTTAAAATTCCTATTAAACAAAGGCAAAAATGCTTGAAATCAGACTATACAAAAAGCGGCCTAAGTAAATATATTGCCTATTTTGTATCCATATCGCTGAAAATCAGCCTTTCAGTGACCTAAAGTCCACAGTAAAGCTGAAAATTGCTTTGATGGTAGAAACAATGGCAGAATTTGCCATTAAGAAATCACAAAAACATTATATTGTTAAAATCCTTTAGGCTCCTAGTTTTAGAGATCCAACTCACCAAGACAAGACAAGTGTCAACCAGAGAGAATGTTCCAGATCGCCCAATTCCTGCACTGCAGTGGACCACTGCTGGACCATGGTCCATCCCAAGTGAGCCAGACTCTCGCACTTTAAACAGAAAATTGAGAAAGCTGGCTGGGGATTCTGGGACGCCAAAGTCAGGCCATGTGGTATAATGAAAATGATAGATCTCTCTTGTCTCTCCTGTCTAAGTGGAAAAAAAACAGACAAGAAATGTACATGATATTAGTATTGCTAAAAGAATAGAACTACAATTAAAATCTGCATAGGAAGACATCAGATAGAAGGAGCATTCTGTGAGCATGAATGTAATTTTCAGTGGTCAATGTGAGAAACTTACATTTGCGTTCTGGAGTTCCAGCACTCTGGTGGTGTAATATGACTTGATGTCCTCTGACACTAGTGTTACCACAAAGCGGGTGTCACGGAAGGACATTTCTCGTTCTTCTTGTGTCGGCCAATATTGTGCACACTTTTCCTGCATGAAGGAATGTGTAGAAATAAAGAAAAGTAGAAACAGATTTATAACATTTCTTTTATTTAAACTAAGTGGTAAAAACTTCCTGATATAAAAGTTGTTTTAAAACTTAAAAGGCAGATTTTTTTTTTGCTGTTTTAAGATGTTGACCATGTAATTTAGATACAAAAGCCTGCATTGATTGTGCTCAGGTCAGTGCATAATTAAGACTAAAAAAAGCTTGTTTCCTCAGCAAATTTAACAGGAAAACAACTCTAAACAGAGTCATAAGATGCTTCACATATGTTCTGTGATAGTCTAATGACCATTCACAAATAAGAGGGTCAGCTAATTTGTTCAAAAACATACGACATTATGAAAACATTTGATAGTTATTTGATTTAAATGTCCCAATTTAGAATTTGAAGAGTTTCAGTTACACCCACAAACTCTTTGTCACAGAATATACAGTGATAACTGGGTCAATGACAAATAAAAATGATGTGAAATGAAGATAAAAATCTACTTAAAGTTTATGTGCAAATTGATGTGCAAAAAATTTGCATTAAAAAGGTTAAAAAAAAAAACTTGACAAATATCATGAAGTATTCATTTTCAATCAGTTCATCATTCAGTCATTAAATCATGTTAATTATAAAATGCATAAATTGCATTTTTATGTATTGTTTTAATAAATTACTAGATCTGAAAAAAACAAAAAAAACAAAACAAAACAAAACAAAAAAAAACCTAAATATTCTTAAGGTTAAGCCTTTCTAAAATATCTGTCATATTATTCTACTGTGAAATATACATATTGGTAGTATAAAAGGAAAACACTGCATTGTTTGCCACCAACCCACTCAAACTGAACAGACTCAGATTTTCTAAAAGTGTTATAATAAAACACCTCAATGTCATATAAAAATAAACAGGATGGCAATACAGCTGTAGCATCATTTTATTCAGTATTTATTAATATTTTGAATTGACATTTATTTTTATATTTTCATTTTTCATTTTAATTGTAGTTTACATAACTTTGTGCTTTTGTCATTTCTATTTAGTTTTAATTTATTTTATTTTTATTTCAGTTTTAAATTTTAGTACTTTAACTGAAAACTCAATTTAGTTGGTTGTCCATTTCTTATTTTTGTTTAAGTTTTTTATCTAATATTTATATTTTATTTTATTTCAATTATAGAAAACTAGTTTTAATAGTCTTAACAGTGCTGCATCTTCTACAGATCTATTTGTTCTTTGAGATACTACTTAGACTCCCTAAGGCTCTGCTGAGCTCTCCAATATGAATTAAAATAAAGCCTTTACATTATATTGAAGTATGAATTAGTGTGGAGGCTGAAAGAGTGGTGCTTTCAAAGAGAAAAGGTTTAGATCAATGATGCTTACCGAGCCTTTTTCTATTACTCTGTTGAGCATGATAACGGCTTTGGTCTTCTGCTCCCAGATCATCAGCCAAAAGTGACCACAGGTGTTTCTCAGAGGACCCTGACAATAGAGAAACACACACAGAATGTTTGACAATAAGAAGGAATGGGCCACAATGGTCACAAGAATATGTCTTATGTAATAGCTTCTTAAGAAATATGAACCCAGATTCATTTTTTTCAGGGCTTTCTTAAGATGACAGATAAGTTGACTAGTCACTGGGTAAACCCTGGTTCAAACATGTAATCAAAACATGTAATCTTGCACTAGGGCTGCACGATATATCGTTTTAGCATCGAAATCGCAATGTGACTATCGCGGATGCGCGATGTCTAGTATAGTTAATCCGTACGGACCAGACAACACGGTTCAAAACGCACACAATTCTCTGATTAACAGCAAACCATCATACAATGAAAGTTTATCATTTGAACGTGTTTTAGGTCCTTTCAGTTTAAACATTCAAGAGATTATAAACCATATGAGCGCACAAAGACGCGAAAGAGAACTCAAATCTGAACGGGCAGCTGTTTTATGTGCACACACACAGAGCCGCGCAGATGCACGTGAACACCATATGCCATTCTCTTCCGCATCTATTTGTGCCTAAACAGACACATACGTGCAAAAACAATTGTCTAAATGCATGTAAAAGATCGACTATCCTCGTAAACAATTGATTATGGCTTAGGTGAACGAAACAATTGAGATAGAAAACCGGATGTATTTTGATCCGCACCACGCATTCGGTCTTAAAGTGACAGAAACCCCTGCTGCTTTCTGTGTCATGAATGTTAAACAACAAAAGACAAAGAGAAAAATCACTTTTGTAGTTTTAACACAGATTAATTATGTTTAATTTATACAGTGAGACTATGTATTTCACACACAGTATTATTTTACACCATGTATTATTACACACAGTATTATTTTACATTTTATTATTGAATTTCTGTACCTGAATACTGTTAGACTTACCTGGAAAATATAAAACATTATTTATTTCATTTGTATCTTTGTTCTATTATATTTATCTGTTTGTAATTTGTTCATTATTTTCTATGCGTATGCACTCACTTACAAAATCACCCCAATTATCCTAGAATTATTCATTCTTTACAAATATAGAGCTATTCAAGTCATCTGGAGAATTTTTCTCATATCGTATATATATCACAGAAAAACAAAATATCGCAATATCAGTTTTTTCCAATATCGTGCAGCCCTATCTTGCACATCTCTAGTAGTGCTGGGTGGTAAAAGGTTCATCCGGTATATTGGTTTTAATTTTGCGAACAATATGTATTTTTCAAACACCGCCATGCATTGCTGAAACAATAGAGTGGTGCAGGTATGACTTCAGAACCCGGAAGTCTAATAAGCTGCTGGTACCTTCTTAGATTTTCCTATGGGGTTTTATAATGGGGTTTTTCAAATTATGAGTAAAATAAAGCCTGTGGTAAACATAACTTGACGATACTTCTACATTTTGTTCTACAACATAAACTGCACAAACTCACACCCCAAGCTGTCTTGCCTAGTTACTATTTAAAATGTATGTTTTCAAAAATAAACATAACTGCTTCAAAATTTGCATTTTTGTTTCAAAATTCGCATTTTCGTTGCCATCTCACTATATGAGGACATGGACACATGAACTTCATTGGCAGAGCTGCTATGAGAGTCACTTCACCAGCATTTCACCATTTCATTTAATAAAACTATTGTCATTCGTCATACCATATACACACAAACTCAAAGGTCTTTGCTTCATGACAAACCATTAAAATAAAAGTAAAGGTGTAAAGGTATAAATTGAAGAAATTATAAATTTTCATTTGATTTCATTTTAAGATTAACTAAATTCAGTTTTATAAATTGATTTGATTACCAGCATTTCTTAAAGTATTTGTATTTGTCCTTACAATGTTTTCATATTCTCTGTATTCCTGACAGTAAAATAAGCCACAATAAAAGTACAGTGGAGAGGAGAGGGGAGGGGAGGGGAGGGGAGAAGAAAAAAAAAAAAAAAAAAAAAAAAAAAATCAGTTATAGACCGTGAATCCTCCAGAGTCTTAAAAAATACAGTGATACAAATATTTGGTCATACCGCCCAGCACTAATCTCTAGTAGTTAGCTATGCAAAATCGTGTAATGTCAAAAAGTCTGGCACACCTACACATTTGTTAAAAAATATCAAACCAAAACCGCATCTCAAAAGGCTGACTAATGTATTTTAGAGCCTGTGACCTTCGAAATGCTACCCACACAACTTGGTCGGTAATAGACGTGCGTAAAACCTACCACCTGCCTACATCATCCTGTAGTAACATCAATGTAAAGCAACTGCCAGCGGAGTGAAGGTAGCCAATGGTGTTGAATCTAGAGGAGTAACACACAGGTTTTACTAAGAACTGCTAAAGTTCACAATCCTGTTCTGTGTGCCTGAGCAAAACCATTTCACCACAGGTTTCTCCAGAGGGACTGCAATTAGTCTACTGAAAATAACTTTAGACAAAAAAAGTGCCTGCTTAAGGTATCTTAGCCACAATGTCAAAACAAAAGCTTTCTATTATAGAAAACTAGAGCTGCACGATTAATCATTAAAGGATAGCAATCTTGATTCAAACACCATCTTATTCCTAAATGACAACGATTCTCCTGTGTCTATTAAAACTTTGACAAAATCACACCAGAACATCTAGATCTGTGTCTCTGACCCAGAGAAGGTAGTTGTCATGTATAGATATTAAACAGCTTCACAGTCTTTTCAACCAAACAATATCATTAGGGCTGGGTATTGACACAAATTCACGCGCGCTTCGTGTTGCAGCCTCTCTTGATCTGAGGCTACAGCCATCTGTCACGCCACATCAATCAGCGCCAAAACAGTTATTTTTTGAATTTCGTAATAAAATGGACAGAATTTGAAATCTGAGACTTTGTTTCATATCAAAAGTAACAAAGCACAAGGCTTATTGCCATTTATTAGATGGGAAGAGCGCTACAATGTTTTGTTCATTTATCAACTGAAAACAGACTAGACTAATTGATTCTTGGGATTTAAGAATCGATATCGGTTCGTAAAAATGAGAATCGATTAAAATCGAGAAATCGATATTTTTACCCAGCCCTAAATATCATTATTTCTGTGTTACAAATATTCAAAATGTCATAGAAGTACTGGGATAAAGTTTGGATAAAAAAAAAAAAAAAAAAAAAAAACACTGATGTCTTCAGTAGCGATCAAAATAGTAACTTGGCACTTCAAATAATAATTGCATCGATTACATTGTTACACCACTAGGTGGCAAGTTAAATGACCGTTAAAAAAAAAATTATTATTTGTTATTGAATCATTCATTCAAGAGATTCGTCCAAAAATGCTGATTCATCAAGTAATAGTCATTGAATCATTCAAACTGATTTTTTAAAAATAATTCATTCAAATTAATTAAACAATATATTTTAAATAGACTGCAGCAATTAACATTTTGTCACAACCTCTAGTAATGCTGCCTTCATGTGCTCTCGGAATTATCGTAAATAAGAAACTTGAATGCGATAAGCTTGTAATCACGACTTCAGAAGTGGAAATGATCAAATTTCCTATAGCACGTGAAGGCAGCATAAATTACATGTTATTTTCTTTATTTGTCTGTTCAGAATCGTGGGAGAATCATGATCTCTATTTAAAAAAAAAAAAATTGTGATTCTCAAATTATCCAGAATCGTGCAGCTCTACTGAAAAAAATAAAAAATGTATTGAAGTCTTATGGCTGTTTCCTTCTCTGATTCTTTATATTCATATGAGAACCAGTGTCAGTGTTGGTGTTGTACACAAAATAGCATGAAATATACTACATTATCCTTTCATTTTTACTCTGCTGTGATGATTTCTGCAGAGTTTTTAAAAACAATTTTAAGACTTTTTAATAACCTTCTTTATGAGCTGCACAAATAAAATGGATACCATAGAGAATAAATCCATACAATTAACAAAATAAATCAAGTATCTCAGACTCAAACTCTCAAAGGACTAGTTTACTTTCAAGTGAAAATTAGCCCAAGATTTACTTACTCTCAAGCCATCGTAGGTGTATATGACTTTCTTCTTTCTGATGAACACAATCGGAGATATATTAATAAATATCCTGACGCATCCAAGCTTTATAATGGCAGTGAGCGAGACCAACAAAGACAATGCCTCCATCCACATCCATTCATCATAAACGCACTCCACACGGCTCCGGGTGGGTAAATAAAGGGCTTCTGAAGCGAAGCGATGCATTTGTATAAAAAAAAAAAAAAAATCCACATTTAACATATCCATATTTTAAAAAAATATAGATGTATTAAATTTAAAAAATATCCATATTTAAATTATGAAGTAAAATATCTAGTTTCCGCCAGACCGCCTTCCGTATTCAACTTACGAAAAAAACCCAGAACTGGCGTCCTGTCAGTTAAGCTTTTTTCATAAGTTGAATAGGGAAGGCGTAGGACATAGTAGGGCTGGGCGATATGTAAAAAACATTTTATTTTATCGATAATAGCCTTAAAAAAAATATTGCGATATCCGATGATATCGTCTACCCGAGCCCCGCCCACCCCGCCCCGCCCCGTCCACCCCGCCCCCGTCGGAGACAACATAGCCGACACGTACTGTAAACACACATCAGTTTGGTTGCACTTTATCTGACAATAGCCTGCAAATCAGTAGGCATAAACTTAATTTAATTAAAGGTTAAAGGTTTGTTTTTCTTTTCTTAGTTTGTGCTTTAAAAAACATTACCTTTGTTGATATGTTCGTGTTGTTAATCATTTCCACACTGCTCTTATCAAGTGTTTGAAATGAATTTCGTTTCGTGCAGAGAGCTGTTGAATTGATCAGAGTTTAACGGAGTTCATGTTGATAAGAATGATGCATGTTGATATCAAATGTGTCTTGCCTATTTTTTCTTAAGGTCCGATGTTTCTCTTTCATTTTTGAAAGACGTAATTTTCTGTGTATTTGTCCACGAAATAACCTATGAGGCGGCTCTCTGTGCGCACCCTGGATGTGTGCAGAGCTCAGAAAACAGCGTGCGGGGGCCTACAGAACTGTTGTCTGCATCTCGCGCTTGAATGTTTTAGAAATAAAAATACATTGTTAATAAGCAAAATCAAAATGTTAATTTTATAAAGAGTAGCCTAGGCCTATTCGATTCCTGGCCTTAAGTAAATGTGATTCCAGAATAGATTTTTTTATTCCTAACCCTATTAATTAGCTACTATAGGCGACAAAATATTTCATTTATGCTATTGCATGTGAATAAATATGTGAATGGTAACTACGGGACTATGTTAAATAAATATGTATTTTTTTTTCCTCGATATTAGCAATTATCGTCTGTAACTGACTTTTATTAGACATCGCGATACTTGCAAGACATCGTCGATATACAATAATATCGTCATATCGCCCAGCCCTAGGACGTAGCTTAAGTATTTTGAACTGCGAGAGGCATTACATTTTCTTAGTAAGTTGAATACAGAAGGCAGTCTGGTGGAAGCTAGATATTTTACTTTATACCTTGTTAAATATGGATTTTTTTTTTTTTTTTTTTTTTTTTTACACAAACGCATCGCTTCGCTTCAGAAGGCCTTTATTAACCCCCCGGAGCCGTGTGGAGTACGTTTATGATGAATGGAGTCACTTTCTTCAGATTCATACTCGGTCTCGCTCACTGACATTATAAAGCTTGGATGCATCAGGATATTTATTAATAGATCTCTGAATGTATTCATCAGAAAGAAGACAGTCATATACACCTAAGGTGAGTAAATCATGGGGTAATTTTCATTTGAAAGTGAACTAATACTTTGACTTAAACTGGGGCACACCCTCAGCTGCATAACAGGTTAACTGCAAGTTTAAAGTACACAAGACATGTTTTACAATATATACTCATTATATACAAGTACTCAAATTAATCTATGTACTAATATGAATTAGAGGATAGTGGATTTTGATGATACAATAACAATGTGTCTAAAGAAAGACAATAAAAGATTATTGTGTCGATACTTGTATATAATGAATGTGTTAAATAATATTCTTTGTCTTACCTTCCTATGAGCTCCAAGAGTTACGTTAAATTAAATGCCAGATGCAGTTTACTACTGTAATTAAAATTATGCATAATCAGGGTTTTTCCTGCATTAAAAATATTTTGGCAGCCTCCAAAATGAATTTCTGTCCCACCAAATATTTATTTGATTATTTAATTTGACAATACCTAATGTTCTGCAGTGCCGGTACCCACTGATAGACAGCTGCTGTAAAACACTCCTGTGAGAGTTTGTGTAAGTGCTCTGTGAACAGCGTCAAAGGTTTCTATTTACATAATTTCTTTGCAGTGTTAAGCTTTGTAGACAACCACAGACATATCTGTTGAACGCATGAATGCAATGGCCAATCAGATGAGTTTAATTTAGTCAGAATCCACTCAAAACGGCTGCGTTTTTGTCCAGCGCGAGTTCTGTACATGATCAAATCCTTTCATTATAACCAATAAAGTATAAACACAATGTCAATAAGAGATTCATTGCACAGCATAGACAGCTTCATTGAATATAATGAGTTTTCGCAAGAGTGCAGCTTTGTGTCCCTCGTGCTGTAGTGACAGCTTCGATGATTATAATGGCAGCGATCTTTTCTCGATTTCTGTATATAATATATATATATTTGTCATGCTGCTAACTACACTTTGCAAAGTTTCTGGATACAACCATATTTAAATGTTCAATCAAACTGACAGTGAAAAACCATAGCAATGAACATAAAACAATCTTATACTGTATCTCATTTCAAGAATAAATAGGATGAGTTAATACTACAAACTGTTTCTTTGCATTTATTTTGGATTTATTGTCAGTACTGGGAAGTTTACATGGGTACGTTTTTTTGGACTGTGTGTGTGGATGGCCGTGTTCATTTGACACCACCGAAGACCATTTTTTGACACAGAAAAACCCCTGATAATGTGGGACTTTAATTACATACAAGCCTAAAATACATTAGGACTCTTATTTTGAAATGTCTATGTTTTACTACTTCCAATTGCTCATTTAAAAAGACAAGGAAGATATAATCTGCACACTTATAAACATCCACAACATATTACAATATCAAGTAAACATTGTCACAATACATCGAGTAGATTATAAGATATTATTGGCATAAATGTGCTGTATTGATTGATTGCTAACTGATCTGAAATTTTGAGCCTGTAGAGTGTGCAACAGTGCCGTGTTTTGACTTTGAACATGAAGCACTTCAATTTATTTACTTCAGTAACAGCTTCATGAAATTTAATAATAACATTAGGCCATATCATGATTCCTGTTTTTCTTTTCTGTCCCTAAATTTAAAACTTCCTAAAAAAGGAATTTTTAAGGACCCTCAGGAACCTTGTCAGTGCTGCATGCTTGGAGCTCTAAGAGTAAATTTAGTGGCAGAGGTGGAGTTCACTCACCTGTGTAAGTATGTATCTTCTCTGGGCTTCTTCCATTACCACCAGGCTGGCATTGATGTAGTCATTTTCTGTGTTTTCCAATTTCACCCGACTGTGGTCAACTGATATGTTTGGAAAAAAGGGAAACGATGTCAAATACAATATTAAAGTCCAGTTGCATTCCATGACGAGAGGCATATCACTTAGGTGAACCTGATGTTACTTACATGGGCTCACATCTCTGTATCTGTTTCTATTGCGATTCTCTGGATACTTGGCCACTTTGAAGGCACACTCATGTGACTGGTTGCGTATTTCCTGGGAAAGAAATACAAGCAGAGCTTCAAACCAAAAGTTAAATGAGGTCATTACTGTAATTAGGTTCATTAAGTTTAATTTCAGTTAATTTCGTAAGTCAACTGCACATTTCTGCAAACACAGGACAGGAAAAACAAATTTAAAAGAAATTAGCTGATCATGCTGTTTGCTACTGCTTCCAGAAAAAGTAACACAATATTACTGGAAACGTTAATGAAGGAAGCTACATGTTTGTTTTCTTACAGACAAACTCCCTCAACAACAAAAATTTATGAGGCCTATATAAATATATGTTTGTTTATTTAGCACTACAAGAGTGAAAGATTCGAAATCCAGTTACAAGTTTTTAATACTTTGTTCAAGAGGATACTAAATGTGAAGGAGACTACATGGCAGTTTTTTTTTTAATGTTTACGGATGACATTTAGTCAATGATATTAAGAAAACGTAACAGTTGGTGTTTACAGTAAATAAACGTGTTTAAGTCAGAAAAAGCTAACAGCTGTTATTCGTATAAACGATGGGAATGTGTTACATTGTTGTCACAAGATGTCTGTACCAAAACCTAGTGCGTTGCCGGCATTTTTGTCGTTAAATCACGTTAAAATGTTGTATACAATAGACAGTTCGTTACGATTTCAATCTCAGCCTACATTGTGTTTTTCTGCTGGTATGACAAAACATTAAGCATAATAATTAAAAACAGAAATAGTTAAACAAACATACTCAGTGCCCAAAATGCTGTCTAGGTAGGCAGTTCACTAGATTCTGAGGTACGGTTAGTTTCACTCACAACACTTCAGTTTACAAAAGAACAGCCACCATAACATCCTGGTTTTACAGCTTCACTTTCATTTTATCCCCATTTCAACAACAGTAAAACGAAGAACAGTGAAAGCACACTGAATTAACGTTTAAAAAGAGACAGATAAAGGAGATAAAGAGACATTTATCTCACGGCTTACTATAGATTGCGTGGCTCATTAGCATGCTAGCTGACTTAGCTTCACTTACTAAATAAAGGTTCTGCCAGCGGCCCTCTGAATCTATGTCCTCAAACTCCTGCTCCATATCTCTGTCAACTCCTTCCGCTTTAAGCTTGTTTTTTATTAAGAATGAACGTCACAACTGTAGAAATCAGTCATTTCTCGTTCTCACACTGAACCGCTGAGAGAGTCTGTCAGTGTTTGTCCGTGTCGCTGACATTTGCGACAAGTAGCTCAGCCCTCTGCGCATGCGCTGCGAGAGCGTCTCTGGTCTGCTCATGCGCAGTGAATTAGCGCTTTCAAGATGTCAGAGCAGGGCGAACATGTTAAACATATGTTAAAGGGTTAGTTCACCCAAATAATAAAATTATCCCTTGATTTACTCACCCTTTAAGCCATCCTAGGTGTATATGATTATATTCTTAAAGACGAACACAATCGGAGACCGGAAGCTAGTTACTGAAATGTATAGCCTACAATTTTAAATATGGATATATTTTTGTAACAAAAATGCATCGCTTAGCTTCAAAAGGCCTTTATTAACCCCCTGGAGCCGTATGGATTATTTTATATATATATTTTTTTTTTTATAATCTATAATTTTCTTGTGCCCTAAAACGAATCGTGCAGACCAAACCGTAAGTGCTAGAGACTTGAAACCTGGCCAGATAATAGTCCTCAATTCGGGGAGAACCTCACAAGAGATGACCCCAATCGGCCAATAGAGGGCGCTACAGCGACCAAAAGTTCAAAATCGCACATACAGTAACTCATAGACCGTTTGTTGTAGACTCAAGTGTCACTGTAATCCTTGGCTCAAAACAAACAAAATGTATATCTACGATTTCATTTCCGCCTGGGAAAATTTTCCGCAATTTTGAATTTTGTCCAAAACCTACTTTTGCGAACTAGTCCTAGGTTTTTCACCTGATCAGAACCAAACCAGTGCAGAAATGTTCTCTGGAGTCTGAATATCAATAATTATCAAAAAAAAAAAGTTTAAATTTTGATTCACGGTCGCTAGGGATCGCTAAAAATCTCTGTAATGGGAGGAGCCACTTTTACTAAAATGGCCATAACTCAAGAACGAAATGAGATTGCACCAAACTCGGTACACATATGTAGGGGCTCAATCTTTGTTTACGATTAAAAAAATTGAGCTGATTGGACTCTAGGTGGCACTATAACTTGAAAAAAACATGAAAACAGCTGCAACTATGCAAACGTTAGTCCGATCGACTTGAAATTTGGCATGCAGTGTCTTGGTCCAAAGGGGCATGATAGTCTATGAGGACACTGGCGTATCTCAAAAAACATGGCCGCCATCGGCCAATGAAATTTGAGCACCTATTAGACAAGGTTAACTGAGGCCGATTGGAACAAAACTCGGTGGGCATGTTCGACTCATGGCCTAGAGGTCTGTAAGAATTTTGAAAGAAATCGGCCACAAGTTGGTGTAACGAGTAATCTCTAACTCGTTACTCGCTAACGAGTAATCACGTGGGGTTTCACAGATCCACACCATATGCATATCATTTGATAGAGCTCCTCATGCTGAACAACTTTGCCTTAAGAACCAATGCTGTCAATCAAATCGTTCATTAATTATTCGCAAATATGTGAAACACCTACTTTTGCGAACTAGTCCTAGGTTTTCCGCCCGATCGGAACGAAACCAGTGCAGGACAATTCTCTGGACTCTCTAGATCAATAATTATAAAAAAAAAACTCAGAACTTCACGAAAATAGGTGAGCACATGCAGCATATGACTCTAAAGAAGCACGCCAATTTTTGTGTAGATTGGACCATAGGTGGCGCTATAACTGTTAAAAACCTTTAAAAAACATATGTTTTTAATGGTTTTAGCTAAAATGTATATAACTGTGGGTGTGGTCGACTTATTTTCACGGGAATCACATCTTTAGACTCCTGAAACCTTGCCGAGCGATACCAGACTTGCCAGGTTTCGGCTTATGGTTTGTGCAACGTTGTGATTTAGCGCTTAAAAAACTTTTGCGAATATCTTTGAAACCATTAGTCTGATCGAGCATAAGGAAACCAGCATAGGAAACACGGAACCTAAGTTGGTTTACTGTATTGTCAAGCCCAAATGTCAAAATTTTGATAGGAAGTGGCAAAAAAATCCAATCAAAGTCTCTCATGGGTCATTTTTTATGCTCTCATATAAATAAATGAGATATTTTCACCAAATTTGACACACATTTGTATGGACACGCTCTGAGGACACCCCAAAAAAAATGGTGGAGATTGGGCAATAGGTGGCGCTATAACTGTCAAAAAACCTTTAAAAAATTATATTATATTATATCATATTTTTCCTTAGTAAATTGCCTGAAACTGTCATTTGGTGCCACCAGAATGCCGATCCTGGATGCCGACGAGGGGTGGCTTAATCCAAGGAGGAGGCCTCCAGGGCGGTGCAGGCGATGCAGACGGCTCAGGGGCCCATGGTGGCGCAGGCGGCTCAGAGGCCCATGGTGGTGCAGGTGGCTCAGGGGCCCATGGCGGTGCAGGCGGCTCAGGAGACTGAAGGTCATGATAGAGCTGAGCTTAGGAGCTGAAGCGGGCTTATGGGCTGATAGGAACTCTAAGGCGAGTTCCTGGGCTGGAGTCACAGTGTGTGGCCCAGAGCCAGGTGTGCTAGAGCCAGTATGGGCACTGCAATGATCTCTGGGATTGGAGTGAGTACTGGGCTGAGTTCTGGGACTGGGATGAGCACAGGGACTGGAGCAGGCTCAGGGACAGGAGCGGACCCAGGAGTGGACTCAGGGGCTGGAGCCGACACTAGAGCGGACTCAGGGGCTGGAGCCGACACTGGAGCGGACTCAGGGGCTGGAGCCAACACTAGAGTGGACTCAAGGACTGGAGCCATCTCTGGGCTCTGGACGAGGAAGGGGGTCATTTCTGGATCCTGGACGTGGAAAACCCAATATAGAAACAGACATGAACAGAACAGATCAAACTCAAACCGTGACAGATTCATAGATACAGTAATTTGTATAGGTACATTGATAATTTATGCAATTGATTAATATAATGTAGTATAATAGTAATTATTGTTATTTACATTTCCCTGGTTCATTTTTTTCTAGTAATGTTATGTAGAGAAAAAATAAATAGATCTTAAGATATTTTAAGATGACAGTAATAATAATAATAATAATAATAATAAAGACAATAAGAAAGAACACTCTGTTCTTCTAAATAGTTGCAGGTGTATATGCACAGTGTTTAAATCCAGATTTAAAGACAAAATACATGACAAAATACATGAACATTACTTTTTTTTAATAAATTAAATGTGATGCTGTTTATTTAATAAACAGCATCATGTCAGATGTTTATCAGTGCAATAGAAATAACACAAGACACACTTGCAATGAAAGAAATCAATAGCATCTATAATTTACAGTTATACAAGTTTTACAAAATATCATAACTTTGTGTTACTGTTTTAACTATATGCCAGGTGTTGGGTGTTTTGCTTGATTTCTGTTCTGTTGTAGGTGATTTAGATGAATAAGTAAATGCTGTCCTTTAGCAGCAGCTCTATAAAAGATTCAACAATTATGTTTATAATAAATTGTAGTACTGATTCATGAATGAATAAAAAAATAGAATATAATATATTACATTCAACTGTGATTTAGTTTAACTCTGAAATACTGTAGTTACATTTGTCACCATTGGTACTCTCTCTACTACCCGGTAGCTAATGGTGCTGTAGCGTACTGCATTTTCATGCACGCAAAAAACTCCGGCTGAGAACACGGAACATGGAAAATTATGCAGATGTGTCTTGCAAACTGCTAATGACAGGTTAGCTACAAATAGCAAGGCTAATAACTGACTGAAACATCCTATGGTGTGACAGATAATGTCCACCGGTGTGACGCCAGTACTGTCACACCGGAGGGCAAAAACGTCACACAAGAGGACAAGGTCTCTTTAAGAAGCATTTTAAATAATTAAATTAGAGGTGGGAGGGAGAGGACAGAGAAGTAGAGAGAAAATTAACAGGGATCCACACAGAAGGGAAAAGAGAACGACGCAAAGTAAAAAAAATCGAAATGATGCCTTAAAAAGAGCAGCAATATACTTTAAAAACACGGTTGATGAAGTAACAAAATGAAATGTTATTTCTTCTTTAACAAAGAAATGAATTACATTAAAAAAGATTTTGGGGTATTAAAGTTTCAAAGACATTTGCTCTGTCAAGGAGTCACCATTCATTTTGTTGATTAAAAAAAAAAATAATAATAAAAAGTTGGTATTGTTTGTATCAAAATTAAATTTTCTTTATTCTTTGACACATTCAAGATTAAAAAAAAAAAAACTTTAATGTAATACCTCTCACTCTCTTTATTGCAATAACTACCATTTCTGTCCTTTAGTGTGACAATGTCCTATGGTATGACACACATAAAAGAACCGCAGGTTTGTCTTTATCTCAAAATATCTTAAAAGAACAGCTGAGTATTGCAGTAGGGGAGGTATAATCATCACTTATCTTCAAATAGTATAATTTTCAGCAGTTTTGAAAGGATGACAGCAAAGTTTGTCTCGTATTTATTGAAAATGTCCAGCAAGTCATGGGGAAAAAATAATGTTTTTCTTAATTTCATATTAAATAATAGCACCATATGAAAATAAGTGTCTAAAAATGAAGATAAATCTCTCTCATGCTATTTGTATATTATTAAGAGTTATTTTCTTAATTTTTGCTGTCACACCACAGGACACATTTACGGTACAGTTCAGTAAAAATGTAAAAAAAAAAAAAATAAAAAAAAAAAAACAGTGAAAGAACTGATAAACTTAGTGACCCCTCATATTTTCTCAAACATCAGACTTCACACAACAAAAATATATGTATTTTTTCATTAAAAATTGTGTTTTACAAAAAAAGCATTTTTTACTGCCTATTTGTCAACTACCCAAGTTGTGTTCATAGGTGAAATTGTGTTGTGGACTATTATTTTGAAGAGGAAGTCTGAACTGTAGCTGTGTTGGGTTCTGACGTAACATGTGTGAAAACGGAAGTGAATGAATAAACAAGATGGATGAAGTTTGCTACTCCTGTCTCGTCTGCTTTATTGTTTAATAACTCCCGACAGATATCACACTGTTGTATTATGTTTTTATTTACAAAGAAGTTTAGATCTTTAATATTCGTCATTAAATAGACAACAAAAAATAATTATGCACTTATCTGTATTGGCCAATATTTTAATATTGACGCATACCTTATCTAAATCTTATATTTTTCAGCAATAATCACAAAACGATATTTAATAATACTCTCACCTTTAATTCATTTTATATAATGTACACCGATGAGCCATTACATTATGACCACCTGCCTAATAACCTGTAGGACCTTCTTTAGCCCATAAAAAAACGAGGCATTGATTCAACGAGGTCGCAATAGGCCTCCTGGGGTATCTGGTACCATAATATTAACAGTAGGTCCTCCTGTCCCCGTACATTGCAGGGTGGTTGTAATGTAGCGCAAACTCACTTTTCCAAATCAAACCACAAATGTTCGATTGGGTTCATGTCAGGTGAATTTGGAGGGCATTAACAGAAATTCACCATCATGTTCCTTGAACCACTCCTTGATGATTCTGGCAGTGTGGCATTGCACATGAAAATGTTGCCATGAATGGGTACACTTAGTCTGCAACGATGTTCAGATACCTGACAGCTGTCAGGGATTGTGCTGTCCGCCCAACAATGCATCCAGGTACCATAGCCTCTGTTGGTAATCAGCGTATCTGCGCTCAGCCATTGACTTGATGCACCAGGAATCTTGATTCCTCAGACCAGGCCACTTTCTTCCAATCATCCACGGTCCAATCTCGATGATCTTTGGCCCATTTCATGAGTTGTTGGCGATGGCGTGCGGTTAGTATGGGGACCCTGCTGGGTTGTCGGCTACGCAAGCCCTTACGCAGTAGGCTGTGATGAACTGTGTGCTGTGACACATTGCCCTGGTCAGCACTGTTGTAGCTGCTGGTGATTTGTCGCACTGTGGCCCTGCGTTCGCTGTAAATAATGTGCGACAGTCTCTGCTCCCTTCTGGCATCAATGAGCTGCTGACGACACAGGGCCGGACGACGGCTTGTCAATTGGCCATCCGTGCACCACTTTTGACATACTTACATCGGTACACGAACAACCCATAAGGCATGCCGTTTCTGAGATCGAAGTTCCGAGGCACAGTGCCATCACAATTTGTCCTTTATCAAACTCAGATAAATCAGCAGCCTTTCCCATTCTGACACCGAACACTCTACTGACCAAAAGTCGATCCTCAGGTGGTATATATACAGCTCTGTGCCACCGTTCGGTTGCCAGGCGCGCTCATTGCTCTAGGCTTAGGGTGGTCATAATGGAATGGCTCATCAGTGTATATTGTAGTGTTGTACAGGTGATGGAGTATAAATAATAAAGAGTTCATGGATTTTGGAAGTATGAAGAGTTTTGACAATGTAACTTCAGTTTTGACCAATGCATGTTAGCAATCAAGAAAAAACGTAATCAGATGTTACTTCAACAAGTGTTTGTTGTTAAGCAGTGGCATTCTTGTTAGACCCTGCTCACTATATTATTTGCAGAATCCCTGAGTCATCTATATTTCTATATTATATATTGATATATCATAATGTTTCACTAATCCTAACCTGCAATATCCATCCATCCATTTATCCAACCACTTGTTTTATGTAGAGTCCCAGGGATATTGGAACCTATTCCAGTGTCTCGGTGTAAAGGCAGGGAAACACTCTTGGACTGATGGCCAGTCCATCACAGGGCTAAAATTGCAAAAATTAAATGTAAAATTAAATAATACAAACACTTTTTTATTAATTTCATCTTACTTTATTTAACATTTTGTGTCTGACATGTAATTCAATTCCATTTGCAAATGACTTTAATTTAGTTAAACATTACTTCAGTGATTTATTCAAGGTTCAAACACGAATAATTGAACAATCAGATTCCTTGAGTGAACAAAACAAGAAAATTGGTTTAACACTTTTGGTTTAACTGTAACAGATGTCAAAGACTCTTGTTCTTATGTTGTTGGAAATAAAAAACAAAATGTATCTATGACTTAAAATCTGATACATAATTTTTAATCTTCTTAACCTGCATTATCAATAATTATCAAAAAGACCATTTGTAAATTCAGCGTCAAATTATTTATTTTTTTTACTATAAAACTATATAAAATACAATAAGCTATTTTCATATTTACCAGAAAGTGCAACATGTAAGCTGGTCTGGCTTTTAAACCATGTGCACTTGTTTTTTTCTAAAAGTAAAAATTTGGTGCTGTTTTGAAAATAGGTTTACCAGCTTAAAGACTTGCTCTTCTTTCAGCCCAACATCAATCTTTCCTGGCCTGCTGTCATATTCTGGGGTGATCTGGGTGCATCTCTCTCTGGAAACCAACAGACATATTCTGTGTAAATTAATGGAATGTATCAATTTAACAGCAATTATTAAAGCATCGTATTTTGTCATATTTCATAGTGTCAATTTTTGAGAGAAATTGAGTACTGTACCTCAAAGATCTTCCATGCTCATCAACATATCTTTGAATTTCTGCAATAAATTCAATAAC
This sequence comes from Ctenopharyngodon idella, assembly GCF_019924925.1. Taxonomy (NCBI): domain Eukaryota; kingdom Metazoa; phylum Chordata; class Actinopteri; order Cypriniformes; family Xenocyprididae; genus Ctenopharyngodon; species Ctenopharyngodon idella. The sequence goes on from NC_067238.1 coordinate 1,558,123, forward strand.
CATTTTAAAGCACTGCATTTTTATATCATATTTCACGGTGTGTTCATGTATTTTCCAAAGTAAATTAGTCGCCATTACTTGAAAATCAGCTGCTCTGTTGAGCTCCACCTCTCTCTGTTGAGCTTGAAATCTTGGATTTCTCGCAGCCTTCCAATCTTTAATGATATAAATAATAATATTATAAAATTATATGCAATAAAACACACACACGCTATCACCTAACCCAAACCATACTCCTAAACCTACCCATCACAGAAACATGTGCAAAACACTACATTTAAATAAAAACCTCTTTTGGTTGAGATAAAACTAGTGAGGACCAGTCAATGTCCTCACTAGTGGGTTGTGAAAGTATATCACAATATAAGTGAGGACATTTGGTCCTCACAAGTATAGTCAAAACAAGTACACACACACACACACACACACACACATACATATATGTGGTTTACGTGGATTCTTCATAGGCGTAATTGTTTCTATTCTGTACAAACTGAACTAACCCCCACCCCTAAACCTAACACAGAAAACTTTTAGCATTTTTCAAATAAAAAAAATGTTTAGTATATTTTAAGCCATTTGGTTTACAAGGACTCTTCCTGTTTATGTTGTTATTATATGTCATTATACACATTTGTGTCCTTATAAACCATATATACAGGAACGAACACACACACACACACACACACACACACGTAACATGTTTAGTATATTGTTAAGCCATTTGGTTACAAGGACTCTTCCTGTTTATGTTGTCATTATAATGCCTATAATGCCTGATGAGTTTGGAGAACACCTGAAGAGATCAGAGACCATTCCTCCATACAGAATCTCTCCAGATCCTTCAAATTCCAGAGTCCATGTTGATACAATCTCTTCTTCAGTTTTCTATAGGATTCAGGTCAGGGGACTGGAATGGCCATGGAAGAACCTTGATTTTGTGCTCGGTGACATATTTTTGTGTTGATTTTGATGTTTGTTTCAGATCATTGTCCTGATGGAAGATCCAATTGACAATTATACAATTTCTAGCAGAAGCTGTCAAGTTTAGATTTGTTGGTATTTGATAAAATCTATGATGCCATGTATCTGAATAAGATGTCCAGGACATCCTGCAGAAAAATAGGCCCAGAACACTGAAGATCCAGCAGTATATTTAATTGTACTGTGTGCACCAAACCAATCTTGTGGGTTTGCTGCCATAAAGTTCTTTTTTTACTTTTATCTGACCATAGAACCTGTTGCCGTTTGAAGTTCCAGTAGTGTCTGACACCTGAATATTTCTGGATTTTGTTTTGGATGAGAGCAGAGGATTTTTCTTGAAACCCTCCCAAACAACTGTGGGTGCTGTTTGGTATATATATATTTTTTAATTTCATTTTTAATTTTTTGGAGGCTTTCTAACCTCAAGACTCAACTATTTTCTGCAATTCTCCAAATGTGATCCTTGGAGAGTCTTTGGCCACTCAAACTCTCCTCTAAGACAATATAGATATGTGTCCTCTTCCATGCAGATTCATAACATTTCCTGCTGATCGGAACCCGATGGTGGTAATTGAAATTTTCAATGCGTTGGCTATTTTCTTACAACCACTTTCAATTTTTTGAAGCTCAACAATCTTTTGCTGCACATCAGAACTATATTCTTTTGACTTATTTTGATGGATGATTAAGGGAATTTGGCCTTTGTATTTGGTCTTTTCATGTTTTATGTTCATGCTACAAAATTTTAAATATAAAGGAGAATATACTTCAGATTCAGACCTTCAGACTTTACTCATAAGAACTGTAGGGGTACCTGCCACGAAGGCCATCCCAGAGGTGCCCACTCTCCCAGACAAGGCCGCAGAGGCCGTCCCAGAGCCGCCCACTCTCCCAGACATGACCACGGAGGCCATACCAGAGCCGGCCGCTCCCCCAGACATGGACACATAGGCCGTCCCAGAGCCACCTTTGCTCCCTGCCCTGCTAGCTCCGCCTAAGCTCCCTGCTCCACCCTGGCCCTCTGCCAGGACTCCAGATCCACTGGAGCTTGCCTGGTCTGTCCCTCTGGAACCTACCACGAAGGCCATCCCAGAGGTGCCCACTCTCCCAACATGGCCACAGAGGCCGTCCCAGAGCCGACCTTGCTCCCTGCCCTGCTAGCTCTGCCTAAGCTCCCTGCTCCACCCTGGCCCTCTGCCAGGACTCCAGATCTATTGGAGCTTGCCTGGTCTGTCCCTCTGGTACCACCCTGGCCCTCTGCCAAGACTCCAGATCCGCCGGAGCCCCCCTGGTCTGTCCCTCTGGCTCCACCCTAGCCCTCTGCAAGGACTTCAGATCCGCTGGAGCCCACCTGGTCTGTCCCTCCAGCTCCGCTTTGGCCCTCAGCTAGGACTCCAGACCCACACGAGCCTCCTTGGCTCAACCCTCCCGTCCCTCCCTGGACTTCTGCACAGAGTTCCTGACCTTTCTGGGCTGTCCCACCGGCACTTGCTTCCCTCCCTCCCCTCCTTGTCCCTGTAACTTGACCCCTCCCACTGTCTTATGTTGTCATGTTGATGTGTTGTGTTCGTTGTAGTGTCAGGGTTCTGCCACTTCAGTCTGTTTATTCTTGGTTTGGTGACAGCTCTGACAATACTATCGTCTTGTCATGGTGAGCATGCGGTTCCAAGTTTGCTTTGTTTAGTGTGAGCACATGGTTTATCATGTCTGTTTCTTTGTGCCATGTGCTCTCCCATTGTCTTGACTCTGACCATCTTGTTATCTGATTATTGGTTAATTTGCCCCACCTGTCCTCTCTTGTTACCTGCCTTGTTTGCTCACTATTTATTCTCCTTGTGTTTTCAGTCCTGTGTCAGTTCGTTGTCTGATGTACCGTTTGTGTCCAGTCCTTTCTTGTTCAGATGCCGGTCTTGTTTTTGTTTTGTTTGTTTTGTTTTATTTTTTATTAATAAAAGCCCATTGTTTCTGCATCCTTGAGTCCTCGCCTCATCCCTTCACCCAACCCTGACACAGACAGGCAGGTAGCGTTGTCCTGGCATCTGCCCAATTCCAAACTCGCACATCAGACTGCCAAACAGGGGAGCATGATTTGTCACTCCACAGAACACAATTCTACTGCACCAGAGTCCAGTGACATGCTTTAACCACTCCATTCAACACTTGGCATTTTACTGATGTGAGGCTTGTATGTATCTTGTATGCAGTCTTTAGCTACTGAATCAGCAGAGCATTGGCGACTTTTACGCACCATGCACCTCAACACTCTGTGACTTTATGTGGTCTTCTGCTTCATGGCAGAGTTGCTGCTGTTCCTAAATGTTTCTTCCACTTTCCAATAATACCACTTCCAGTAATATTTAGCAGGGATGACATTTCAGGAACTGACTTTTGCAAAGGTGGCATCCTGTGACAGTACCACACTTGAATTCACTGAGCTCTTCAAAACAACCACAGTTTCCCCCCCCCACAAATGTTTGTAAATGCAGACTGTATGGGTAGGAGCTTGATTTTATACACCTGTGGCGATAGGTCTAATTGAACACCTGAATTCAATAATTTTGAGGTGTACTTTTGTCCATGTAGTGTATATTCCTGATTAATATTGACATGATTTTTGGGTAATTGACCATCCAGACTTGGATCATTATATAGAACTTTATAATATGGCTTCTCTGTAAAGAAAAATTGCTGAATTTGTTAAATTTCAGATGGGGTATACTCATTTATGCTGTGTACCATGTTTACAATTTAAAACACTGAATAATTAAACCATCATTTGTGATGTGTTAATTTAGTTTGGGGAGTAAATGGGTCTCCCCGTCACTTACCTCTTAAATTCTTCATTCTCTCTGCTACAATTGATTTTTCTGTCTTCGTCCTCTCTGCTACAATTGATATATGAATTCAGTAATCACTTTTGTGCACTGTATTGTTTTTACATCACATTTCAGTATATTTAAATACCTCTGCCAGATATTTTTTCAATCTCCACTCTGCAGAAATACTCCAGTTTTTGTCTCAGTTGAGAGACAGATTTTCCTACATCATTGTAATAACTGACAGTGATGCTGGGAACGTCTGGAGATTCAGGAGGGACAGGGAGAGTTGGAAAACTCTGCACAGACACAAAGACAAACAACCGGTATAAAAAAAGATAAAAATAAATTTAGGATTAACAGAAACAGAAAATACTTCATATATATATATATATATATATATCAGGGCTGTACATTAACTTTTTTTGCACATAGCACTGGTGCTACAGAGGTTGAAAGCACTGTAGCACAGGTCACACAATTGTAGCACAAGTATAAAACAGTGTTACCATCTCTGAAAACAACCACAAGTAGTGCAGTTCATCACTTAAACAGGCATGTGACTGATAAAGGACATTATGTTCTATACAGGGTACACAAAATACAAACCTTAACAAGACATGTATTCAGAGAAACATTTTCGTAATATGCCAAAAATGGCAGACTGCAGGAGCATAACTCTTGCTTTTAAGTAAATATTGTTTATATAGCCCATTATCAATAATCACAATCCAAACACAATATATCCATTTTGGTTGGGCACTTGAAAATACCACTTCATTTTTCTATAAATCATTAGAAAGGTCTAATATTTTATCATAAAATATTAAATTATTATGATAAAAATCTTTGACTGTAGTTTCTTAATTTTTGTCAGGAAATCTTATTCATCCTCTGAGAGAAAATGATTAACTATTATAAACTATTAAAAAATGTATTATTTTTCCCTTTTTTAATACCCAAATAAAAAAAGAAAGTCCACAAGTGAGACTCATAGGCCCTGTCCCAACTGGCACACTTTATATGGTCTTGTGGACTTACGATGGCTGCCGAGTGCACGTGTCCATTACACCCATGAGACCATAGGGTGTCCCATTTGTCATTTTAGGCTTCAGAAGGGTGCTTGCGAGCACCCCTTTGCGGTCAATATACGCGCCCTCGATGCACACTTTTGCCGAGCCCGCACTGTAGCGAGCTCCACAGCAGACTTCTTCCCGACAGTCAAAGTGGCATTATGTCACGGAAGTGCGGACTGGTAGGAAGACCGCAAGTGTTTAGGGTGCAATTTGGGACAGCGCCATAGAAGTCATAAAACTTATGACGTTCCAGGAAATCGCTTATATGGATAAACACCACAGCTATCCCCTGTAGTAGAATGAAACAGATTTGACTACTGAAATGAAGACAATAAACATACGATTGCTACCATATACAGTTTATCTGTGTTCTTCTAGACATCTCAGGTATTTTCATATTTGTAATGCAATGATAATGTGCCTTTATCACTAAAATATAATACTATAAAATAACAGCATTTCAGCCTCATTCTATGATATGAAGCCACATCAGATCACAAAAGGAAGTTAGTTCAAACACTTGACTGATGCTATGAAGTGAGTTTGGAGTAAATATATGTCATTAAATGATCTCTTTCGTTGGACAACAGGTTTGTAAACGCAAGTTTGGAAAGATGTTTGGCGCGTGCTGCTTTTTCAAATGCTATAATGTTATAAGTGACTCAACCTCGCAGCACTTATAGAGATGGAGCAGCATTTACTGCAAACCAATCGATCCACTCTGTTCATAGTGTGCTTCACCATGAAACATGCTGTGCATATATTTAATTAAAACCTTGCGATTTCATAATCACACTAAGCCAAATCACAATTTGGACATTATGTCGCACTGTACAGCCCTGTTAGTACTCTGTAATGAAAAGACTAAAGACTTTTCTACCTGGAGAAAATGGATATGATCTGGTGTTTGTGAAAGCTGCTCCAACTCAGCACCTGTCCTCCTCAGTTGACAAATCTCCTGTTCCAGTTGCTTCAAGAGTTCCTTCAGCTCGACTCACTGCAGTCTTTTCTCGATCTCTGATCATCTGTGAGACCTCAGCGCGTCTTCTTTCAATGGAGTGGATGAGCTCAGTAAAGATCCTCTCACTGTCCCGCACTGCTGTCTGTGCAGATCGCTGTAGGACACACATTATAATCAGCTCTTTCTGTTGCTCACAGCCTCACAGTCTGCTGTGCGTCAGTAGGACTGGGTAAATCACCCTCACTGACTGACTGCAGAAGAGTCTTAAAGGGTTAGTTCACCCAAAAGTGAAAATAATGTCATTTATTACTCACCCTCATGCCATTCCACACCCGTAAGACCTTCGTTAATCTTCGGAATGCAAATTAAGATATTTTTGTTGAAATCCGATGGCTCAGTGAGGCCTGCATAGCCAGCAATGACACTTCCTTTCTCAAGATCCATTAATGTACTAAAACATGTTTAAATCAGTTCATGTGAGTACAGTGGTTCAATATTAATATTATAAAGCGACGAGAATATTTTTGGTGCACCAAAAAAACAAAATAATGACTTATATCATGATGGCCGATTTCAAAACACTGCTTCAGGAAGCTTCGGAGCGTTATGAATCAGCGTGTTGAATCAGACTACATAAAGTCACGTGATTTCAGCAGTTTGGCGGTTTGACACGCGATTCGAATCACAACGCTCCAAAGCTTCATGAAGCAGTGTTTTGAAATCGGCCATCACTATATAAGTATATAAGTCGTTTTTTTGGCGCACCAAAAATATTCTCGTCGCTTTATAATATTAATATTAAATTACTGTACTCACATGAACTGATTTAAATATGTTTTAGTACATTAATGGATTTTGAGAGAGGAAATGTCACTGCTGGCTATGCAGGCCTCACTGAGCCATCGGATTTCAACAAAAATATCTTAATTTGTGTTCCAAAGATGAACGAAGGACTTACGGGTGTGGAATTAATGACATTATTTTCATTTTTTGGTGATCTAACCCTTTAACTGAGTCTAAAACCAGTGCTGAAACCAGTGAGTCTGAAACAGTTCTTCTCCAAACTCACCTTGTGATCCTCCACAGCATCTTTTAGCTCCTGAAGCTTCTTCTCTCTCACCTGGATTTGCTGCTGGAATTTTCTCTGTGTCTCACCAACGTGTTTCTGTAGGATATCATAAAAACAGTACATCACAAAAATATGAGTGAAACTGAAAGCACAAAATGTTTTTGAGCATTTGTTTTCATCTCAGAGATCTGAATAATCATGCCAGTGTCTTTCAGTCTATACCTGTTTCTCAGTCCTCTCTGCTGCAGTTGATACAGTGTCATGGTTTTTGTGTTCATCCACCATACACAGCATACAGATACACTGATGGTCAGTACGGCAGTAAATTTCTAGAAGCTTTTCATGTTTACGGCAAATCATCTTCTGAAGCTGTCCAGTTGCGTCCATCAAGTTGTGTCTCTTTCCTCTGAAGAGATTTTCATGTTGTTCAAGGTGATTTTGACAGTAAGAGTTCAGACACACCAGACAGGACTTGATAGCTTTGTATTTTCTTCCAGTGCAGACGTCACACTCCACATCTCCAGCTCCAGCAGGAACAGAAGTTTGGAGTTCAGTCATGTTCAGTTGTTCCACCACTTCAGCCAGCAGGGTGTTTTTATTTATATCAGGTCTTAGACTGAAGGTCTGTCTGCACTCAGGGCAGCTGTAGACTTTTCTCCGATCCTCTTGATTCCAGTAGCATGTAATGCAGCTCATACAGTAACTGTGTCCACAGGGAATGGTCACTGGATCCTTCAGTAGATCCAGACACACTGGACAGCTGAACTGCTCCTGAGAAACCCTAGCTTCAGCCATTTCACTGCACGCACATAAAGAGACAAAACGCAGCTGGATAGTCACAGCACTAAAGATTCGTTTTCCTCGAAATGGAGAGTTAATGTAATTTCCTGCTTCCGTGTTTTAGAGATATGAGCAAAACATTCTTAATACAATTGGTCCACTAGATGGCAGTCTTGTAAAGAAATAGAGATGTATAAGTGGTGTGTGAGCTTGAGAGAAATGTTGCAGTTAATTGTGTGAAATATGTGACCAATGGACTAATTTGATAAAGGATATTTAATGTTGTGTAATATGTCCTTTTTTCACTAAGCTAAAGAAAACACTTACATCTCTATGATAAGTGGAAATTCTGTGGATACTAAAAAATTAAAGGGCTAGTTCACCTAAAAATGAAAATAATGTCATTTATTACTCACCCTCATGTTGTTCCACAACCGTAAGACCTTCGTTCATCTTCGGAACGCAAATTAAGATATTTTTGTTGAAAACCGATGGCTCAGTGAGGCTTGCATAGCCAGCAATGACATTTCCTCTCTCAAGATCCATTAATGTACTAAAAACATATTTAAATCAGTTCATGTGAGTACAGTGGTTCAATATTAATATTATAAAGCGACGAGAATATTTTAGGTGCGCCAAAAAAACAAAAAACAAAATAACGACTTAGTGATGGCTGATTTCAAAACACTGCTTCAGGAAGCTTCGGAGCGTTATGAATCAGCGTGTCGAATCAGGAGTGCCAAAGTCACGTGATTTCAGCAGTTTGGCGGTTTGACACGAGATCCGAATCATGAGTCGACACAAAAGATTCATAACGCTCCGAAGCTTAATGAAGCAGTGTTTTGAAATCGGCCACCACTATATAAGTCATTATTTTGTTTTTTTGGCGCACCAAAAATATTCTCGTCGCTTTATAATATTAATATTGAACCACTGTACTCACATGAGCTGATTTAAATATGTTTTTAGTACATTAATGGATCTTGAGAGAGGAAATGTCATTGCTGGCTATGCAGGCCTCACTGAGCCATCGGATTTCAACAAAAATATCTTAATTTGCGTTCCGAAGATTAACGAAGGACTTACGAGTGTGGAACGGCATGAGGGTGAGTAATAATGACATTATTTTCATTTTTGGGTGAACTAACCCTTTTTTAAGATTAATTTGGTAGCATAAAGTGTCTAATATTTTGGTTTACCTAAATAAATAATTCATAAAATGTGGTATAATTTACTATAATTACATTTCTAAATACAAAAAAGAACCATTCTATTTTGCTCGGATAATTTTTGACTTTTTAATATGTAAAGTATAAATATATAAAATATTTTAATGTAGGCTACATCTTAAACGTAGGCCTAAAAATATAAAAATAAATCATACATTTAAAATGTAATCTTGAGCTGAACATGTCGATTTATATTTATATTTAAGATTAAGAATAATTTAATATATTTATGCATTTAATATATCAAAACATTAGATTCTTGTTTTGTTAAATGTTGTATAATTTTGTCTCTTGTTCATAGTCCATTTGGTAGTTTGCAAATAGCGATGACGTTTTGTGGGCGGAGCCAGTTCTTTTTGAATCGTTAATAGTGGTAGCAGTAACTCCTCTAGTGCAGCAGGTGGCAGTAATCGGCTTTCAGATGTTTTCATTTGCAGTAAAGCAGCGAGCAACGATTTCGAGTAAAAAAACATTTCACCGGTAGAGTTAGAATTTCTGCTGAAGTTTGACCAAGCGCCTATCTGCTGTTTTATTTACAATTTGTTTGAGATATTTTCTTGGTGGCGTCAAGAAATAGTTTTACTAGAAGATGTTCGTGGCGAAGAGCATCGCAGCGGATCATAAAGATCTGATTCACGATGTTTCTTATGACTTTCATGGTCGCAGGATGGCGACCTGCTCCAGTGATCAAAGCGTCAAGGCAAGAAAACACTTTTTTGTGTGATCAGTTAAACTGGAAAGGACTTTATAGAGACTTTGTCCAGACTTGTATTGAGCTGCCTATCTAGAAGATACTACACGTGCCTGTGATATCCAAAAATGCGGTCGAGGCGGGCAGCTCACTAGGTTTTGATACACTGCCAGATATTTAATTGTGCAGAAACTCTGGTTGTAAGTGCTTGAATGGACTTTTCTGCAGCTGTGCATCAGTTTGGGAATAATATCCCGTGTTATGAGTCTCCAGAGTATACTTTATGAGAGAGAATAGGTTAGATGCTATGAAATTAGATGTTTGGTCAGTGTATTAAATGATTGATTGATAGATAGAATTGGAGACGAATATGTGTCTGTTATGCTGCCTTCATATGCTCTCGGAATGATCGTAAATACGATTTTCCTAGGTAAAAATTGCACATGAACGCCCTCCCATTTCGAAACTTGAATGCGATAAGCTCGTAATCACGATTTAATCAAATTTCCGATAGCACGTGAAGGCAGCATTAACCCCCATCACGCTGTATGTAATTCAGTTGTAAAATATGGTCCAAAATGGTAAATTTGGCTTCCTGACCATTTTTTAATTTTCCTTTTTTTTTTTTTTTTTTGAGTGATCACCTCTGTTTAGGTGATACCAACCACTGTTTTTTAATCAGTTTAAAGTCACAATGAAATCAAAATAAAAATGTCTTATTTTTATGTAATATTGCAGTATTTATTATAAATGATCTATCCGCGCACATCGTTATTTTTTTTTTTTTTTTTTTTTTTAAATTCGTATGTCCTCTTAATCTTTAATCAAAATAACATCCCTTTCCTCTTGCAACATCTCATCACTTATGATGTTTTTACTGGTGTGAGGGTGGGACAACCTGTCACTCACTCACGTGGCATCACAGCAATAGCAAACCACAATGATCCAATCAAATCCGGTGGAAAAAAATCAAGCCCCGCCCTACATTTGTTCTTATTTGATAAGCTGTTTCACTCAGATATACATCACAATAGGGAATAAAAAGCTATTGCAACTTCCATTTCATGCGGACTTTAACCATGACCGCCATCTTTGTGTCCTGGCCCACAACAAATTTTGGTTTATACAGATGTTTATGGAAACCTCAGTAATATCTCAGCTCAACAAACAATTTCTTGTTCCTTAGACTTAAAATTTGACTTCAAATGTAATGATCAAGGACTCTCAAAGTTTAGCATTAAATAAAGTGAAAATAAAAAGAAACAGATGGTATTGCGATACTAATACATGGGTAAACACAAAAATTAGGAAAATTAAAAATGGTCAAGCAGCCTCTATTGCATCACATGAGATGGATTGACAGATTTAAAGCTTGGGGATTCAACTGATAGCAGCTTCAGATAGGAGCTAAGGTTGAGGTTGGTTCTTTAGCTTATGTGCATACTTGTTTTCCATATTGTTGACAAACGTTTGGCTTTTGTGAACTGTTCTAGGTTTGGGACAAAGGTGATGATGGAGAGTGGCGCTGCACTGCTAGTTGGAAGGTATGAGTTTTTTTTTCTTATGTGCTTAGGGTGTAAATCTCCATGTAACCTTTATAGCTGACTTTAGTTTACATCCTCATTCATACGGTTTATTGGTTAAAAAGTTGGGATACTATTAGATGCATATTCATTTTAGTACTTTTTTATTTTGTCTAACAAAAATATTACAGTTAAAATTTGTGTACCTCTAATATAAAAAAATAGCACACAGACGACTGGTTTCACAGACGAGGCTTAAGCTAGTCCCAGACTAAAATGCATGTTTGAGCTGTTTTAACTGAAAGAAACTTGCACTGACATATTTTAAAATATTAATTATAATGATAATATATTATATTATAATATATTATAATGATTTTTTCCAAGGAACATTTATAAAAGCTACATAAATGTCCTAATTGAACTAAGGCCTAATCCTGACTTAATCTAAGCCCTGACTGTGTAATCATGCCTAAATGTGAAAAAAATTATTTAATTTGACACATTATTTGAGGAATCCTGGAATGGTTTTAATGGTTCTTCTGACTGTCTGTCTGTTGTAGACCCATAGTGGTTCTGTTTGGAGGGTGACATGGGCGCATCCTGAGTTCGGTCAAGTGTTGGCATCTTGTTCGTTTGACCGCACTGCGGCTGTATGGGAGGAGATAGTCGGCGAATCCAATGACAAACAGCGTGGTCAGAGTCACTGGGTATGTAAAATTTTTATTAAATTTAAGAAATATTATTATTATTATTATTATTATTACTTTGAGAAGTACATTCGACAGTACAAGTAGTAATACTTGTAATATATTTCTGTCATAATTTCTGAAATGCTGGTTAAATGACTCTCAGAGCAGCTGTGGAGATGAAGTTCATGTCCTCATCTAGTGAGACGGCAGATGCTGAAAACAAACAAGCATCATGCATGCCATGCTTGAGTATATGTGGTAGACAAACTGTGCCACTCATGCCAGGGATGCGCTTGACCTGGAAATATCTGACTGTCAGTAATTAATTTATACATCACTAACAAGTGGCAGAAAGAATGAGATGAAAATAAAAATAATAAGCTCTATAAAATAAACCCTAGTATAAAAAGAAGTACCTTCCATAACTTCAAATCAAGACATGATCAACATAGCGTAAAAGCTTAATAAACAAACAAACTGTGCCACTCATTCACACAGAGAGACACAGAACATGCCGACATGCTGCAATAGCAGTCTTTTTGCACTTTAATCTTCACAGACGCTAGTCTGTCATATCGCTATTTGATTAAGTCTACAGCCCTACTTTAGATTTAGTCATCCAAAATTTTCCAAATTCTGTGACATTCCGTGTTATACATTAAATTAATTTTTTTTGGACTGGATTCTCCTATTACACCCGTCACAGGCCCTTACTACTTGGTTTTCCTGTTGCTCAAAGAGTAGAGCATGGTGCTAGTGTAACCCCCCCCCCCGTTCGAACCACCCGCTCTAAGCGGGACTCGAACCTGGGTCCGCTGGCATGGGAGTCGGGTGCTCTAGGCCGCAGTCTCTAGCATCAGTCACTAGAGCTCCTCTTGAGATCAGGGGAGTGAGGTTTACATGCACAGCTCTTACCGGCCTATGTCCATTACACTCACTCCCCTAAACTTCACTCCCCTAAACCTCACTCCCATCCGGGTCACGGCACCAATGTAACCCCTCCTGTTCGAACCATCCGCTCTAAGTAGGGCTCGAACCCGGGTTCCCTGGCATGGGAGTCGGGTGCTCTAACAAGGACGTTACACTAGCAATGGGTTTGATTCCCAGGGAATGCATGACAAGTATAGTATAAGTGAAGAGTATATTGATTGCAGAATTGCTTTGGATACAGTTTCTGCCAAATGTAAATATGTGGTTTTGAAGGTAATGTGAATTTTCTGAAAAGATGTTGGTAACCAGTCAGGTTTTTGTGCAAACCTGAAGCAGTGTCATAGATCTTCTATTGATTTCTTATGTGCTTCTCCAGATCAAGAGAACCACACTGGTGGACAGTCGGACATCAGTGACCGATGTGAAGTTTGCACCAAAGCACATGGGCTTGATGTTGACCACCTGCTCTGCAGACGGTGTGGTGCGCATCTATGAGGCCCCTGATGTGATGAACCTCAGCCAGTGGTCACTGCAGCACGAGATCTCCTGCAAGCTCTCCTGCTCCTGCATCTCCTGGAACCCCTCCAGGTCTGAACGCCATCTATACACACTTACCCACACAATCAAATATGATATGAAAGAAATATTCTTGATTGTCACAACTGTTTGTTCTGCCTTTTAGCTCTCGAGCTCATCCTCCAATGATAGCTGTGGGCAGTGACGACAGCAATGTCACATACAGTGGCAAAGTGCAAATCTATGAGTATAATGAAAATACAAGGTATATGAGTTTCACTTCATGCATCAGTTCTTTCATTTCTGTTTTTCTATTATAAGCATGTTTCTAATCGGTTTATGTTGACCTTTAGGAAGTATGCCAAAGCAGAGACGTTGATGACTGTGACTGACCCAGTACATGACATCGCCTTTGCCCCTAATCTGGGGAGATCCTTCCATGTGCTGGCGATAGCGACCAAAGACGTCCGCATTTTCAAACTCATACCATTGAGGTAAATAGGATATCATGCTCAGTAGTAAAAAAAGCTAAGCAGTCAAATTGGTCATCTTAAGGCTGGAATACACTACATGACTTTTGCTCAGATTTTTGCCCCGATTTGCAGTTTGGACAAGTCGACAGTAGTTACCTACTAATCCTTTAAGTCATCTGGTGAAATTTCCTGTATCTTTTCTTATCACATTTATTTTTACAATGCCTTAATAAGCACCATTCACAATAGCAATGTGCTAACATCTGCTTAAGTTAGAACTTTTAAGCCACTATCTGGCAGTGCCCTACAGTAGCTTCATTGTGCTGAGTTTTACATGGTTAAACACCACTCACATTTTCCTCTGACTGTAAGAATCTAGTTGGTGCGGTCGGTTCATGTTGTGTGTCTGACAGGAGAGAGAGTGCCAACAGCTCTGGTCCTACTAAGTTTGAGGTGCAGGTGATGGCCCAGTTTGACAGTCACAACTCTCAGGTGTGGCGCGTGAGCTGGAATATCACCAGCACTCTCCTGGCCTCCTCTGGAGATGATGGCTGTGTGCGACTCTGGAAAGGTCAGCTGTCAACTCAGTCTACTTCCTGCTACTTTCCGCTAACGTAGACATCAGTGTTTATATCCGAATTATAAACTTTTTTTCACAGTACTTCTGTGATTAATTTGAATATTTTTAAAACCGAAATAATGATACTGTGTGGTTGAAAAGACTGTTTGTAAAGCTGTTTCATCCCTATACATGACAGCTGCTCACTCTGGGTCAGAGACAGTGATCTGAATGTTTTGGTGTGTTTTTTTTTTTTTTTTTTTGGTCAGAAGTTTAATAGACTAAATATCATTGAGATCTGAATCGAGATTGTTTTTTTTTTTTTAAACAATTAATCGTGCTGTTCTACTTTAAAGTCGGCATAAAATGAAAATTACCCCTATTTTCTAAATACCTGTTATATGTTGTCAATTTCTGTGAATGATTTATCCGTGCATTTTTTTTAAACATTTTTTTTTTTAACCTCAAATATAATAACTTGATCTTCCGATGAAAATGCCGGACTGCATAAACCCAGCCCCTTTAAACTTTAACCTCTAAAACTACTTTTAATTTCTGCTGATAGTAAAGCTGCTCAGGTGGGGAAAAATAATATGAACTAATAATATCCCAGCCTGATATGTTTAATGAGATGCATCACATAATGTTGCTGTGAATTCTGGTTTGTCTTGTCTGCAGCTAATTATATGGACAACTGGAAGTGCACAGGGATCCTGAGAGGAGACGGGAGCCCAGTGAATGGCTCTTCTGGACACACTGCTGCTCTGAGCACTGTGGGTACCCCGGGAGCTGCTCAGATGGTTGTTGGGGCGGCTTCTGCTGGCAGGTATGTGGTGGTGCTCTGATGTAGAGATGAGCAGTATGACCCTCGATATAGTTATTTTTGCTTGAAACGGTTAACATTAAATTACAATATGAAAATGGATAGAATTTTGGTAAATATTAATCACAAATGAATAGGTCTGGCATATTATTAGATTTTTTTTTTTTTTTAATAAAGGTACAAAAACCACTGCTTCACATTACTTAAAAAGAGTTCTGATATTAAAGGCATTTTTATATTATTATATTAAATACATTTGTAAATGCATTTGACTACATTTGCATGTTTTCAAGTTTGTGGTTTATACTTAATTAAATGTCTTATTTTTAACAGAAAAAAAGCTCAGCTGATGCCAGGCTAATGGCATAACATGCTGATTGGCTGCTTGCTGCATGCACATGCACAGGATTGGACCGAGACCTCATTGACCCCTCCTCTGCACAGTGTGACACCTGTACACACTTCTAGCTACTAATCTTGACAGAAACGTGTGCTGACGGCACGATTTGTTGTGTGGCTGTTAAAGGAACTGCGCTTGTGTGTTCTGTTCAGTGGCACTTACCTGATATTGAGCATTTTTTGTATTATTGAACAAATTACACTAAACATGATTCCATCAATATTGACATTCTTATTAATCGTTGTGATGTGATGCATTATTAATTATTTATTTTAATACTTATGTTTAGGTCATTTTCAAGTTTCAAAGTATAATTGTCTGCACCCATCTGTATTGACTATATCCGTTTACTGTTATAGTTGCTTTTAAAGGAACAGATAACTCAAAATTCTGTCATTGTTTACTTGCCTTCATATCGTTCCAGAACTTTTACAACTGAGTTTCTTCTGTGACGCACAAAAGGAAACATTCTAAAAACACTCAATTAAAAAAAATAATAATACTAATTTGCACTTAGAACATAATGAAGGTAAGTAAATGGACTTCAGGCTTCCAAAAGAACACTACACGTGTTTGTGCTGAATGCTGCTCACCATGTATTCTGTGGTGTGGACTGTAGAGGGAGACACTGTGTCATAAAGCCCAGTTTTGCTCAAATTTTGTTATGTCTTCAAATATGCCCTTGGAATTACTAACACATTACATTTAATTTGTCAAACTAACTGTGCTATAGTATTTCAGTAACTATTCTAGGATGTGGGCACAGACTGTTCTAAAACAAGCAACTTTTTGCAGCACTAAGCTTAGTATTCAATGATGAAACATTTGACCTGCTAAACAATATCTATTTCCATTAATAAACCATCATCAAAAGTTTGTGTCAGTTCAGGATTTTGGTGCATGAATAAATGAAAAGCTGGTATCTGATCATTAACGTTATATATTGGCAATATCCATCTTGAGATGCTAGTTCCCCTTCATGACATTCTTTATAGTGCTGCCACTTGAATTGGGAATTCAAAAAGAGAAATCTGAAGTGGTTCTAGAGACTAATGCAACTTTTTGTTTGTTTGTTGTAAAATAAAGATTGGTTTTCAGTTTTGATTTATGTAATAAAAACCTCTCTGAGGTTTCTCTGAATTGTGTGGTCCTTATTCAAAGAAACCTTATAAGAGGAACATGTTGGTCTGAAAAGACAATTTAAAAGAAATTAAATATCTTAATAAAAAGTTTCTGAAATGTCTCTGTGAACAAAATCCTGATTCAGTCCCACTCAGATGACATGACCCCTATATATTTAAAGCACAGGCTTGTTACACAAATCACAGTGTTGACTGCAGGTTGGAACATTCAATCCTGCAGTTTTTCCTATTAAAAGTTACTGAAGTTTTTTTCCTTTATTTTCTGTAACTTTATTTTAAGGTGACGTAGTTACACATTACTACGTGTACTTACTAAAGTAATAACAGTAAATTATGCATAATTACAAGTAACTAACCCTAAACCTAACCTTAACTATATAGTAAGTACATGTGGTTATATTAATATTACTCAGTACTTATTTGAGTAAGTACAATGTAACTACATCACCTTAAAATAAAGTGTAACCTTATTTTCTAGTTTAGCAGCAACTGAAAACCATATTTTATTCCCATATCGGTAGTCATATACTTAGAGGCAACTTAATTTAGGCTAAATTTGTTTTAAATATATTTTTAATGTGATAAATTTTGTCTTTTTAATTAAAATATTTATTACAAAATTACAGTTTGTAGAGTAGCAATTGCAAATTTTGGTGGGTACAAATAATGTCCCAATATTTGGTTGATGAAATTATAAAAATGATAAACCATATAAAATCATGTGGAATAAAATTGCTCTGGTAGTTAAAAAAAAAAAAAAAAGTTTCTGGTTTTATTTTGTCTTGCCCTATAGGTTTCCGTTATAAAAGCATGTCTGTAAACATTAGTGTAGTTTTTAAGCTGAAGGACAAGCTAAAATGATCTTTTGTGGTAATTAACATCATGTCTCAGATGCTGTTGATAAAACCTTCATTGCATTGAAACAGGAACATTTCTTTAACTCTCCTCCTTAGAATGCTATCTTGTGTGATGCGTACCTGTTCCCTCTTCGTTCATCATTATTCACGTTTCTTTCTTTGTTTTTCCTCAATGTCCATTTTTACATCTCTCTCTTGTGCTTGTGTGTCTGTGTTGTGGGTGTTTCTCTTTTCTGTTGCTTGACGGGCTTCGCCCCCATTCTGTACTTATAGGTACTTCTTCCCTCATTTGGACTCCCCCAGAACTGGATCTCGACTGGCCCACCTCCTGCCTCCTCCATCTCTCGTCGAGCAAATGAATGAGCCTGATCCCACCCACGCAACTCAGCTACGTCATCGACACATGGTGAACTCCAACAATCAACCCACTGACATTTTCCTTGTAAATGATCAATAATGTCTTTATGTCCAGATCATATTTCCCTCCTCCCAAAAATAAAGTGTGTGTGTGTATGTATATATATATATATATATATATATATATATATATATATATACACACACACAACAACTAGGACATAAATGGAGCAAATTTTACAGACGTGGGATGTTACTCCACTCTTCCACCAAGACACTTGCAAGTTCTCAAACACGTCTGGGATTACATATTGTTTGGCTCTAAAAGGATGATCAGCTATCCATCCTCTCTCTTCCTGTAGCACTGTCTTAGGTGTCTTACATTGCGGACATTGCAGTTTATTGCTCTGGTCACATCTACAGTCCTCCTGCAGCAGGTCTATGGCATGTTCACACAGGTGATTAGGGACCCTGAGCATCTTTCTTCTGGTGTTTTTCGGAGTCAATAGAAAGGTCTCTTTAGTGTCCAAAGTTATTGTAACTGTGACCTTAATTGTCTACTGCCTGTAAACTGTAGTGGACTCTTCCACAGGTGCATGTGCAGTAACATTGTTTGAACCCTTTCCAGTAATGCTCTGTAAAGCTTATTTGGACAAAATTATATTTAAAATGGGTGTTTCTTTTTTTGCTGAGTGAGTTTATATATACACTACTACTACTACTACTACTAATAATAATGTGTTTATTTTTTATAGCGCCTTTCAAGAACCCAAGGTCACTTCACAAAATTAATACAATCAATAGACAATAATACAATCAATTGACAAACAAAATATAACAGATAGTCAGAAGGGAACATTCAGAAGAGCAGAAGCTGACAACAAATAACTACAGATAATTAACATGAGAGGTCAAGCAATCAGATGAT
The DNA here is from genome assembly GCF_019924925.1 of Ctenopharyngodon idella. NCBI lineage: Eukaryota > Metazoa > Chordata > Actinopteri > Cypriniformes > Xenocyprididae > Ctenopharyngodon > Ctenopharyngodon idella. The sequence continues at coordinate 1,576,929 of NC_067238.1, forward strand.
AAACATCACTTAGCCTATATCAAGAGAGTGGTCGTGTAACATACAAACAGGGGAAAAAGAAGGGAGACAGAGAAACAGGAAGGAAAGAGAATTATTTACTGAGCAAAGTGAATAGATGAGTTTTAAGTTGAGACTTAAAAGTCTGAAGAGAGGAGGTAGCACGAAGATTATGGGGCAGCTTATTCCATAGCTTAGGGCCTATAATACTGAAAGCCCTACCACCCACAGTAGAGAGTTTAAACTTGGGCAAGACAAGCAAGTTATCATTGCTAGATCTGAGAGTCCGGGCAGGAACATAAGGTTGCACCATTTGACCATTTTGTACCATTTGAAGGCGTTTAATTGCTTTGGCAGGTAGGCTGCTATATAAGGAGTTACAATAGTCCAATCCAGAGGTTATAAAAGCATGGATAACAGTTTCGGCATCTCTAGAATTAAGTGAGGGACGTATACAAACAATGTTTCGCAATTGGTAAAAGCATGATTTAACAATCTGACCAATATGTGAATCAAAACATAGCGTAGAGTCGAACAATACTCCCAGATTCCGCACAGTTGTTGATGGCCTAATCTGGACACCATTGATATCAATAAAAATGTTGTGCTGGGAAAAGCTCTGTGATTTAGGGCCAACCAGCAGGATTTCAGTTTTATCAGCATTAAGTTGTAAAAAGTTATCAGACATCCAGGTTTTAAGTTCCTGATATGATATATATATACACACACGCACACACATACATAGTCATGTGAAAAAAATTAGGACACCCCATTAAATATTCAGTTCTTTATTAAGAAATGTCAACATATCAATTTCTGATCGTTTTAAATTCTACCTGTAGATGGTGATGTAATTGCATGTAAACAACAACAACAAATAAATCACCTTGTTTTCACTTATTAAACAAAAGAAATCAATAAAAATGTGTATTTCAACTGAGGAAAAAGTTAGGACACCCTATGCCTTAATAGCTAGTGTTTCCCACTTTGTCTGAAATAACCTCAATGAGACGTTTCTTGTAGCCATCTACCAGTCTCTGACATCGACTGGAAGAAAGTTTCCCCCACTCCAATGCAGAATTCTTTGAGGGGGTTCTTACATGCACAGTCTGTTTCAAATCACCCCACAGCATCTCATAATGATTGAGATCTGGGCTTTGACTTGACCATTCCAGAACTCTCCTTTTATTTATTTATTTTTACTTTTCAGCCATTCCTTGGTGGATTTACTGGTACATTTTTGGTCATTGTCATGTTTCAAGGTCCAGTTCTGCTTCAGCTTCAATTTTTTGACAAATGGTCTCACATGTTCCTCAAGCACCTTCTGATACAATGTAGAATTCATAGTGGATTCTATGATGGTGAGCTAGCCAGGTCCTGCTGCAGCAAAGCATCCTCAAACCACGACAATTCCACCGCCGTGCTTCACAGCTGGTATGAGGTTCTTTTGCTGGAATGCTGTATTTGGTTTACGCTAAACATGCATTCTCTGTTATAATTCAAGTAATTCAATTATAATTCAATTTTAGACTCATTCATCCAAAGCACATTATTCCAGAAGTCCTGGCATTTGTCTATGTGTTCTTTGGCATACTCCAGTCTTGCACACCTCCCATGAAAATTAAAGTTGTGTAGTCTCTTTCTGATTGTAGATGCATGCACTTTGACATCAACTGTAGCAAGAGCTTGCTGTAGGTCCCGTGATGACATTTTAAGGTCTACAAGCATCTTGCGGTCTGCTCTTGGGGTGAATTTGCTTGGACGGCCTGACCTGGCTATGTTGGCAGTTGTTTTAAATGTTCCCCATTTGTAAAAGATTATCCGGACAGTGGAATGGCTGATTACAAATTCTTTTGAGATCTTTTTATATTCCTTACCAGACTCATAAGCATCTACAATCTTCTTTCTGAAGGCTTTGGAGAGCTCTTTGGATCTCACCATGGTGATACCTCTCACTTCAATAATTAAGAGCAGAGCAAACTAAATGTCTGAGGTTTAAATAAGGCAAGCCTCTTTCAAAGTGTCATGATGTTGTAATCATTTGCATCTGATGTGATACACCTGTAGGTAATTTTAGCCATTTTAAATATGAATAAATGTGGGGGCGTCCTAACTTTTTCCTCACAAGAAATTGTCTTTTTTTAAATTAAATTACATTTTACAGATCATTTTAAAGACTTTTCTTGGGTTTTATTTGTTAGTTATATTACCTGAATCTCCCAATATTGTTAAAATGAAGATCATATGTCCATATGTTTAACCATGTTAAAAAAACACAGGCTTTCATGGGGTGTCCTAATTTGTTCACATGACTATACAGTGCATCCAGAAAGTATTCACAGCGCTTCACTTTTTCCACATTTTGTTAAGTTACAGCCTTATTCCAAAAGGGATTAAATTCATTCCTCAAAATTCTACAAACATTACCCCATAATGACAACGTGAAAGAAGTTTGTTTGAAATCTTTGCAAATTTATTAAAAATAAAAAACGAAAGAAAAAAAAAAATCACATTTACATAAGTATTCACAGCCTTTGCCATGACACTCAAAATTTCAGTTGGTTGGACATAATTTGGAAAGGGACACACCTGTCTATATTAGGTCCCACAGTTAACAGTGCATGTCAGAGCACAAACCAAGCCATGAAGTCCAAGGAATTGTCTATTGACCTCAAAGACAGGATTGTATCAAAGCCAGATCTGGGGAAGGGTACAGAAACATTTCTGCAGCATTGAAGGTCCCAATGAGCACAGTGGCCTCCATCATCCTTAAATGGAAGAAGTTTGGAACCACCAGGACTCTTCCTTGGGTGGGCCGCCCAGCCAAACTGAACAACTGGGGGAGAAGGGCCTTAGTCAGGGAGGTGACCAAGAACCCGATGGTCACTCTGACAGAGCCCCAGCGTGTAGAGAGGAGAACCTTCCAGAAGAACAACCATCTCTGCAGCACTCCACCAATCAGGCCTGTATGGTAGAGTGGCCAGATGGAAGCCACTCCTCAGTAAAAGGCACATGACAGCCCGCCTGGTGTTTGCCAAAAGTCACCTGAAGGACTCTCAGACCATGAGATCAACAAAGATTGAACTCTTTGGCCTGAATAGCAAGCGTCATGTCTGGAGGAAACCAGGCACTGCTCATCACCTGGCCAATACCATCCCTACAGTGAAGCATGGTGGTGGCAGCATCATGCTGTAGGGATGTTTTTTAGCGGCAGGAACTGGGAGACTAGTCAGGGTTAAGGGAAAGATGAATGCAGTAATGTACAGAGACATCCTTGATGAAAACTGCTCCAGAGCTCTCTGGACCTCAGACTGGGGTGAAGGTTCATCTTCCAACAGGACAACGACCTATAAGCACACAGCCAAGATAACAAAGTAGTGGCTACGGGACAATTCTGTGAATGCCCTTGAGTGGCCCAGACAGAGCCCAGATTGAACCCGATTGAACATCTCTGGAGAGATCTGAAAACAGCTGTGCACCGACGCTCCCCATCCAACCTGATGGAGCTTGAGAGATCCTGCAAAGAAGAATGGGAGAAACTGCCCAAAAATAGGTGTGCTAAGCTTGTAGCATCATACTCAAAAAGACTTGAGGCTGTAATTGGTGACAAAGGTGCTTCAACAAAGTATTGAGCAAAGGCTGTGAATACTTAAGTACATGTGATTTTTTTCATTTTTTATTTTTAATATATTTGCAAAGATTTCAAACAAACTTCTTTCACGTTGTCATTATGGGGTATTGTTAGTAGAATTTTGAGGAAAAAATGAATTTAATCCCTTCTGGAATAAGGCTGTAACATAACAAAATGTGGAAAAAGTGAAGCGCTGTGAATACTTTTCGGATGCACTGTATATATATAATATATATATATATATATACACACACACACAGTGGTGGTCATAATTATTGGCACCCTTGGTAAATATGATCAAAGATGACTATAAAAATAAATCTGCATTGTTTATGCTTTTGATCTTTAATTAATAAAATTAGCAAAAATCTAACCTTTCATTGAAGGAAAAGAATTGAAGGTGGGGGGAAAATCACATTATGAAATAAATGTTTTTCTCCAAAACACGTTGGCCACAATTATTGGCACCCCTAGAATTTTTTATGAGTAAAATATCTCTGAAGTATATTCCCATTCATATTTACATTTTTTTAGCACACCAGGGTGATCATGAACATAATATTGTCCAGCCATGACTTCCTGTTCCATGGGAGTATAAACATGAGGAAACACAAAGGCCAAATTCCCTTAATCATTCATCACAATGAGTAAAACCAAAGAATATAGTTCTGATGTGCAGCAAAAGATTGTTGAGCTTCACAAAATAGAAAATGGCTATAAGAAAATAGCTAAAGCATTAAAAATATCCATTTTCACCATCAGGGCAATAATTAAGAAGTTCCAATCAACTAAAGATGTTACAAATCTACCTGGAAGAGGACGTGTGTCTAAATCGTCCTAATGCACGTTGAGGAAGAAAGTTTGAGTGGCCAAAGACTCTCCAAGGATCACAGCTGGAGAATTGCAGAGATTAGTTAAGCCTTGAGTCTCAGAAAGCCTAAAAAAAAAAGATAAAACAGCACCTATGTCCCCACAAGTTGTTCAGGAGAGTTTCAAGAAAAATCCTCTGCGCTCATCCAGAAACAATCTCCAGCATATTCAGTTGTCAGACACGACTGGAACTTCAAACGGGACCGGCTTCTATGGTCAGATAAAACTAAAAAAAGAGCTTTTTGGCAGCAAACCCACCAGATGGGTTTGGTGCACACATGGATAAAAAGTACCCCATGCCCACGGTTTAATATACTGCTGGATCTTTAATGTTTTGGGCCTATTTTTCTGCTGGAGGTCCTGGACATCTTGTTCAGATACATGGCATCATGGATTCTATCAAATACCAACAGATAAAAAATCATAACCTGACCGCTTCTGCTAGAAATCCAATAATGGGCCGTGGCTGGATCTTCCATCAGGACAACGATCCAAAACAAATACCAAAATCAACACAGAAATGTGTCACTGAGCACAAAATGAAGCTTCTGCCATGGCTGTCCCAGTCCCCTGACCTGAACCCTACAGAAAATGAGTGGAGTGAACTGAAGAGAAGAAGCACCAACATGGAGCTGGGAATCAGAAGGATCTGTAGAGATTCTGTATGGAGGAATGGTCTCTGATCTCTTGTCAGGTGTTCTCCAAACTCATCAGGCATTATAGAAGACGACTCAGAGCTGTTATCTTGGCAAAAGGAGGTTGCAAAAAGTACTGAATAAAAGGGTGCCAATAATTGTGGCCAACGTGTTTTGGAGAAAGACATTTATTTCATAATGTGATTTTCCCCCCACTTTCAATTCTTTTCCTTCAATGAAAGGTTAGATTTTTGCTAATTTTATGAATTAAAGATCAAAAGGATAAACAATGCAGATTTATTTTTACGGTCACCGTGATTTTGCCAAGTAAGACATGTTTCTGGATCAACATCTTTGTTGATCCTGGAACAACATTCCAATCAACCAATCAGATTTGAGGGACAAGTTTACCATTTATGTCAAGTTTAGGCTTGCAACCAGGGTTAGGTGCTTCTATATCAATGTTATTCACCTATCTTTCCCCTCTGATTTTAGGGATAATTTATGGGTAGGATTAGGTTTAGGGGTAGGAATAGGGTTAAGACTAAATTTTCAGACTGGAATGTTGTTCCAGGATCAACAAAATATGTTGATCCAGGAACATGTCTTACTTGGCAAAATCCCAGGTACCGTATTGAGACACCTTGAACATTTCATTCATTATTACAGTTTATTTACTATAGTTTAAAAAAATGGTAAAATATGACAAGATCCCAGAGTTACTGTGTTAGAAAAAAATAATCTTAATTATGTCAGATAACACTTAAGCAAAACATGGTCAGGTCAAAGTGTCTGAATAATTTTTAGTTCCAAATTTTTATAAATTTTACTGCTAGTCCACTGTATGAAGGATTTTTGGGTATAATATGTCACAGTTTACTTTATTTTGCTATCCTCACATAAATGAACTATAGTGTCCTGCACCCACTAGTAAAAATATATAAAAAATATCAAAAATGTCTGAATAATTTTAGGTTTGACTATATATATATATATATATATATATATATATATATATACACATACACAATTTTTTTTACATTCTTAGTGTAATGTAATACCATATTGTAATATTTTTGAGTTTGTGTTATAGTAAAAATTGCAGTTATTAAATGTTTTTTATTCAAATTATCAAGCGCAATAAAACAGACACTGTTGTAATGTACTGCATAAATAATTAAAAATCTTTTTTGTATTACAGTATTAAAAATATTTTTATCTTCTAGTAATAAGAATGAGATTTTTTGCATTGTAGTATATGAGAATTGTCCTCATTTTATGAAAATGAAACAATGCAAAAACATCAACAGTTCTAAAATGGGCATTGTTTTTATTAAGTAAAAAAATGCATTTTGAATTTTTAAATGAAATATGACTGGGGCGTTTGCTTGACAAGTACATACGATCCAAATGTTTGTCTCATCATTAAAAAACAATGGAAAAGAAATAATTTTGTACTGTGTATTTTGTGAGTTTAAAAAAAGATTTATGTATCAGTTTGCTCTTTCAGTGTAGTTACAATCAAATGATGTCTTTATATCAGATTGTGTGGATCTAACAATTTGGGTCACAGTTCTGGGTTTATTATTATTTTTTTCTCTTCTCTGTCTGTGGCAGATGTAACTGGTCAGGGCTTTGGCCCTCAGGCTGCTGAGAGTGTGTTAACCAAGAGAACATAGTATTGTGGCCTGATTACACACCTGCCAACCCTGTGGCCATGTCTGCATTGGGTTGGCAAAGACTCTCATACACAACCATACAGTAATGACAAACACACTTGTTAAATCCCAGCCAGGGGGTTCAAGTCTCGTTTTGGTAATTGAGTCTTTTAAGAGGGTAAATGAAACAACACCTCCTCTGCAAAATTAGCACCTCCCTTTTCACTAGCCCTTCCTACTGCTGTCTCATCCCTCCAGACAGACACACAGAGGACTCATGCAGTTAAACTCACTCCAGGTGGTGATGCCTGGCCTTCAGTCTTCACACACAGATATCACTATACAGGTTGCTGTATACATACTCTTTTTTTCATACTCAGTATTGTCTGTGATCTATGATACACACTCTATCTATCTATCTATCTATCTAGACACATTGTTGATGACGTATGTGTGCGCTCATTGGTACTCCTGTCCTGCAGATGTCGCTCTAGTGTGTTGTAAATTACTCATAGAGCGAGACAGAGGGCTGGACTGACTGGAACACAACGGGAGTTTGTGCTCTACTGAGTTTTGGCCATGAGAGTGAGACAGTCAGTCTAGACGCTCTTGACAGCCTCGTCTGGAGGAGAGACACTTCCCTCTGCGGCTCTGTCACCATCACGACGATACATTTACAAACGTAAGCCATTTCTATCTATCATATGGAGTTATTTGATGATGGCCTGGAGTGGTTCAAGAGAGTAAATGTGCTGCATTTCTGCAAGGAAAAAGCAATTGAAGTTGTTGCAGACAGTCGCAATGGAAAAGACACTATGCGCGTTCACGTTCTTAAAGGAACCGTCGCTTATTAATCAATGCTGCATAAATGTTTAGGACATTTACGACGGCGGTGTTCTTAGGTTAAATGAGCGTTAAATAACGGGGCTGTGCGCTTATAAACTTTCTGGTCTCAAATCAGGATTTTATTTTTATTTGCTGCAAAGTCAGGACTTCAGTATCTTCGTCTAATTAAAAGTTTCTGTAGAGAAGGTAAACACAGTATGTACTTAGAAATATAAGCTCTTTGTAACAGTTTACCGTCAGTTTGTATTATGCAATAGAAATATCAGGATGCTCTCTCTGCATTATTTGTATAGTTTTGTTGTAAGAGGGGCTATAAGGCTCTGTCACAGTATTCACTTTTATGCAGTGTTTCATGTTATGCGACAAAAATACTGACACACACAAACACACACACAAAAAGCAAAATAAGATAAAACCTGAAGCTTTGCTTTCGAAATGTTTGTTTTTTTATTACAGGGTTGTGTCTTTTTGGCATGTAATGGAGCTCTTACACTGTTATTCCCTTATAGGCGTACATAACAACCTCAGGGGCCAGTTTGAAGACTCATAACTCGTCATGTCTGAGACAGACAGACAGAGAGAGAGAGAGAGAGAGAGGTGAATCAGAGACCATGGCTGCAATCTCTTTCTGTCAGTCTCGCACAGATGCATAATTCAGCCCATACTGTTACCTTAAATGTGGCTCGACAGTGATTCTTGGAAAAACTTCCTCTGTCTCTTTCCTGGGGTCATTTTGCATGGCTGAAGTAACATAAAGTGGCATTATGTGGAGCCCCGGGCCCCAGATTCCCTCATTTGTTCCTAGTGATGCACACAGACAAGCGCCATAACATGGATGTGGCTTTGTTCCGAAAACTAGAGAGCTTCCTGAGTAGGCAGTATTTTAAAGCATCATGGGGATGGTTCTGGTACCAAAAATGATGTTCCATTTCAGATGCTGCATTAGAAGGCAGCTGCCTTTGTAGCCAGTAGACAGCAAGACAGCTAGTTTTGGAACAGAACCTATGATTTCCCTTTCAGCTGCCAAATTAAGTGATACTCCATGCTGACCCCTCTACTTTCTGTCTCACTCAATGTCCATTTCATTCCACCTCTGTTAAATACCCGGCAAAAAGTACATCATGGAAACTCTTGGTCTTGTTTAGTCCTGTAGAGCAATGGCTCCTAAACTGGGGTAAGCGTACCCCTGGGTGGTACGTGAGGTGACAGAAGGAATACTTGAACAAAATGCTGAGTTTTGCCATTCATTTAATTCTACCCCACCTTAAAATAACATTAAAACTGAGCATACTCTATATTTCTAACAGGCAAAATGACACTTCTAGAGTAAAAACATGAAAATGGTTGTGCCGTAAAAGGTCAAATACATGACATCCAATCAAATTACCTCTTCTTTTGCGGTCAAAACTGACTGCATCCACACAAGCAGCATGCATATGATAGGCTGTGTGCTGAATATGCTGCCTTAGCAAATCGTGCTACATTACTGCCATTCTCGACAATGTACCTTTGTAAAAGTAGTGTTTTAGCACTTACTAGCATGAAGAACAAATATAGACAGACTGAGCATAGAGATCAATTTAAAACTCAAACTCTCGTCAATACAGAAACTTACCCTTTATAAGCTCCTGTTTTTAATGTTGATAAATTATATGAGCAAGAATACAACTTTTTTTCTGAATATATGTAACATTGATTTTATACAACCATTCAACAAAAAAAGGTAATATTAAGTGATGTACATTTTAAACAGTATTGTTTGCTCTATTTTGCAACAAAATAATAGTTCCAATGAAAGCACCAGCAGAACTGTTGTGTCTCTAAGCAACACACTGCAGTGTTTCGATAGTAAATGAATCCTGAACGAATAGGGAGAGCCAGTGTGTCAATGACCTATTCATAAACATAGATGCCTCATTAGTGGCTGTTTTTATGGGCCGCTATACATAAGCCGTCTGCCATATTGGAACAGTCAAAACACAGGTCCATGAACATTCGAGAGCAAGTTGACTGAACGTCTGCAACCATAGTTAGATGCATATATGAATATCTAAATCTGCAATAGACTTCAGCAGATGATTTTGCTAAACACAATACAACAAGATGAAGGCGTAAGCTAACTCAACATAAAAAAGTTCTTACCATATAGTGTAAGAAACCTGTAATATTGAGTTAATACATATAAAAACAAAAACCAACACATTCTCGCCTGTGAAAGGTTATCCATTTATTTGGGAATTTAAATCTCAGCGGTTTCACAACCAGTAGCTGCGCAATGTTGTGGCATCATTGATTCTAAAGCCCAAAGTATAGTTCACTTTTTATGCATACGCGAAGGTCAGCGTATAGTGCGCGTGGCGCGAATTTCGTCACCCCCCCAGTGGTGAACCACTGAAATTTCGAAACACTTGTCACGTAACGAAGCCTCGTTTACTGAAATCACATGACTTTGGCAGTTTGATACGCGCTTCAAACCACTGATTCGAAACAAAAGATTCGTAAAGCTTCGAAGCTTCATGAAGCGGTGTTTTGAAATCGCCCATCACTAGATATAGTTGAATAAAGTCCTAATTTTGTTTTTTTTGGTGCACAAAAAGTATTCTCGTCACTTCATAATATTAAGGTTGAACCACTGTAGTCACATGAACGGTTTTAAATATGTCTTTAGTAGCTTTCTGGGCATCTGAAAGTGTTAATTGTCTTGCTGTCAATTGCAGGCCTCACTGAGCCATCGAATTTTATGAACAATATCTTAATTTGTGTTTCGAAGATGAACGAAGGCCTTATGTGTGTGGAACGACATGAGGGTGAGTAATTAATGACAGAAATTTCATTTTTGGGTGAACTAACCCTTTAATGGGAAGTTGTGACTGCAGTCTAAGTGGAAGAGAAGGGGTATGCAGAAGGATTTTAAATGCCTCAGGGGGTACGCCACTCTAAAAAGTTTGGGAAGCACTGCTGTAGAGTAATGACTCCTGTCATGTTGTCTGTACCTGTAGAAAGCTCCGTAAATGTCTTCAGAATTGTAATGGCTGCCATTCATAAAATTCTATCAATTCTCCACAATGGTCAATGGTTTGACAAATGCAATTTTCTTTCTACTGCTGATGTATTTTATATTGAAACAGGAAATGTGGTGGAACATCTTAAAGGGCTTATTCTTTTTTAGCCAATAGCTTTTAGTTTACACCACTGCCTGGCAAATGCAATGCGTTTGACTTGATTTTCTATTTTTAGTATGATATGTTCTGGAATTAATTTTTTAAATTCCAACAAATATTCATTTATTGAATATTGTGAATAATTGGATTATGCTCTCAGCTATCCAATATATTTATGTCTTTCTTTCTACATTAAAAAAGAAATTAAGATTTTTGACAAAAACATTCCAGGATTTTTCTTCATATAGTGGACTTAAACAGGGTTCAATGGGTTGAAGGTCCAAATTGCAGTTTTAATGCAGCTTAAAAGGGTTCTACACGATCCCAGCCGAGGAATAAGGGTCTTATCTAGCGAAACGATCGGTCATTTTCTAAAAAAAGAATAAAAATTATATACTTTTTAACCACAAATGCTCATTTTGCACTATAGCTTTGCGATTCACCACGCATGACGTAATCACGTTGGAAAGGTCATGCGCGACGTAGGTGGAAGTACCTTAATTTCTTTTCGACTAAAGAAAGAAAGACATAAACATCTTGGATGACATGGGGGTGAGTAAATTGTCAGGAAATTTTAATTCTGAAGTGAACTAATCCTTTATACATATGCAAATGCAGGACACTGAAAACGTAAGCTCGTGCGAAGAAGTTTCACTGCATTAAAAGTTCAAGTTTGGTGAAATTTTACCTGCGAATTTGTTTCACATGAAGATGTGTGTGACCAATAGACAAATGATACGTCACAGTGTGACCTTAAATTAAAAGAATTCACACTTTAAATCTGCAGGTTGGTAGCTTTGCAGTAAAGTGTAGTAGTTTGCGTATTTTGTACATTTTGTATTTTTATTATTAGTTATGTCAAATTTATGTTTTTAAAAAGGCATCATTCTCGTTCTTTGCAGTGTCCAGTGAAATTTAGTGTGCTCAAAGTCTAGTGTGATCATGGCTTGATTCCGCAGATTTTCACTCAAAATTGGGGAATAAATTCCTAAAAAAATTCCACAGATTCCATCTGAGCCTGTGCATGAGCAAAGCCTGGATCACATCCTTCAGCTAATGTTGCATCAGAGAGAGTCTTCTTCACTGATATGACTTGTATAAAGATAGTGCTGAGAGGATATGAAAATAAAGTTGTCCTCCCTGAAGGTTTGTTTTTTGTTGACCTGTCTGAAGTTGGCCCAGCTGTTTATGCTGGGTGCTGCAGTTTTTGTTGTTTGCTTTTGCATGAGTTTGTTTTTACATCTCAGTATTTCGCCAATGACCTTATATTGTTGCCATTGACCACTGAAAAACAGCTGATTAAAAAATTGCAGTCCAATTTGGAGCAAGTATTACACAGTGATCTTCTGAATCCTACCACAAATATGATGATAGCATGACTCACTTCTTCAGTATATTTATGGAGTCCAGACTGCCAAAAGTTACAACATTTGTACACAAAATAAATTAAAACTATGAAATAAGCATTTCTATTTTCAAGACAACTACTTGTGGCATACTACTGTTTGAAATATTCAAGATAGGTTAATGCCTACAGTTTCACTTGCTGTTTTTAAAGAATAGTATTCAGTATGCAGTGAATACTGCACAGTATTCAGTAAATAGCAAACTAGTGTTTCACTTTGAACAGCCCATTATTTGCTATTTGCTATTTCTAGTCATAAGGAGGGGGCATTCTCATTTTAGAGAACATTTCATTGGAAAAAATTGATGATGATGATTTGTTTCATTTTCCTAGAAGGGAAAGACTGTACATTGTAAAAATGTGTATATGCTAAATGCCTATATATAACAGACTTGTACTAAAATCTACAAAGCTTCACTTTTGATTTCATGGGGTGTAATGTATCGAGCAGAGCCAGCAAACAGTGCTTATTGTGACTCATTCACATGCTTTCCATCAACAATCACTATATCATAATAGATGTCGTGCATAAATCTTCACTCCTGTGGTGCTGGAGCATTAGGGAACAAGCCTGTTAGCAACAAGCCATCTATGTACTTGTTCCTAAGCTTGGGAGACTGATTAGGGACTAACAGGCCGCTGTTTTTCCTCTTCTTCCTTCTCGATCTTTATTTTTAGCCATCTTAGGCACCCTTCCCAGTCTACCCAGGGAGTCTCTCTGTTCTAGCTCAGGCTAAGACTCCAAATTCACCAGGTTTTAGCATCTACGGCATCTATGAGGAAGAAAAAAAGGGCTTTTCTGTCTTTCTGCAGGTTTCTCTTAGCTGCCTTTGAAGAAGCTCAGTTTTATTCATGTATGCCCCATAAATATTGATCAGAGTCCTGGTTCAACGCATCTTTTTGCTTTGAAGGCTTATTGATGGATTAGTTTCCTGCAGGAATAATTCATTGGGCAGGAAGAGGGAGTGTTAGGGACAGAGCTTGATTTCGAAGTCTTTATTCAAGGCCTGACTCAAGCCTGTGAGGATGCACAACACTGGAAAGAATGCCAAGGTCTTTCATTTTTAACCTTAATATTTTTTGGAAAATAATTCAAGACTTTTAATTGAACAGATTTGCACCAGCAGCACAGTTTATAGCGGTTATAATATTATTTTATGATATACCAAAAATGGCCCAATGTCAATCACACATCCAAAATACAGAGAAATATAAGAATAAAATATTATGTTAAGAAAGTGTTGATGCATATCTAGCCAACATATTTATTCATGGAGATTAAATCCGAGAACGCCCTCCTGCTTTCTCTTGTGTCCATTGAAGTGTAGTCTGTCCTCAGCCGTGTCTCTGATGCCTTCCAGCTGAATGGCTCTTAAACCAGAATTATTAAATTTGTACACATCCCGTTGCCTCTCTTGTCAGTTCCCCAGTGGAGAGGATCTGGAAACATCAGCTGTCACAATTCACATTTTAATACTATGCGCTAAGCATGTAGCACGTCAAAAAATAGCATCTTTATGCCACTGGCCCCTTTGCAAACTTTTCAGCCTCTAGCTTAATCCATTAGCGTAAAATACATTGTAACTTAAAAACTGCTTTAGTCTTGCATTAAAAAAAAAAAAAAAAAAAATCTGAAAAAGTTCATTTTAAGAACATTTTCCTTTCCATTGCTCATGCTAATGGGGTTAATATTAGCCAAAAAAGCTTGCATAATTGGACACTTTGAAAATGCCCAAGAAATAGCACAGCATTCAGGCACCTTTGGAGCTATTTTCAACATACTACAATTTGTAACCCGAAAACTCTTATTAGGGACGGGTCAGGATAGCTCGTCATCCAACAAGTGAATAGTTAAATAGTGAGGTTGACTAGGGAGTACTGTACTTTCTTTTGTACGGAAGAACTTTAAAGGTAAAGTGTGTAATGTCCGTGCCATTAGCATCACTCCATGCTAGCATGCTAAACCCACTCTGAGACATTCTGTGTGCTTAAATTAATCTCCTTAAAAGCTCCAACGATCAAACGATGGCTCCAGCCATCAAAGCCTAAAGGCCTGTTAACACCAAAGCAAATGTTCTGACAGTAGGTGGTACTTAGGGGTGTAAGAAAATATCGATACACGTGAATATCGCAATATTATGTTCAGCAATACTGTATCGATTCTCAAAAACACTGTATTTGTTTGTTTGTTTACATCCAAGATTCGGGTCAGTGGCTTTGTGTTCAGTTTAAACCTGACTGCTAGATGGCTGTGTTATCTCAGAATGTAAACTGACGCAGAGAAGCGCTAGCATTAGCATTAGCAAACCCAGCTCACAAGACGATAGACGACTGCTGAGAGCGGCGTTTTGATAGAATATGTAAATATGTACTGCATGCTTTCCTCTCAGTAACAAAATAAACACAACAAAAATGACAGCGGTGGCAGCAGCAAGAAAGCATCTGAAAGCAGTGTTTTGAAATCGCCCATCACTAGATATTGTAGAATAAAGTCGTTATTTTGTTTTTTTTGGAGCACAAAAAGTATTCTCGTCGCTTCATAACATTAAGGTTGAACCACTGTAGTCACATGAACTGTTTTAAATATGTTTTTAGTAGCTTTCTAGGTGTTTGAAAGTCTAAGTTAACTCGCTCTCAATGCAGGCCTCACTGAGACATCGGATTTTACGAAAAATATCTTAATTTGTGTTCCGAAGATAAACGAAGGTCTGACGGGCGTGAAACGACAAGAGGGTGAGTAAAGACAGAATTTTCATTTTTGGGTGAACTAACCCTTTAAGACTGGGCAGTGGCCATTATATTGCATCTTTCATCATGAGTTTTGAGTTTTAAAAATGGTTTGTCAGGGTAAAAATCTTTGCTTTTAAAAACGTAATTTTCACATCAAACTACAGATAATATGCCGTTGGGGCACTCAGCACTGATGTTGCAGCTAAAAAATTGCATGTATGTTAGTTCAATCACCCACACAAACACATAGAGTAAAAACATTCCTAACCCTGTCTCATGTCTGGTGAGTGAGTGAGCCAGACTAGGCCTGTAATTTGATAGCCATGGTGTGATCAGTCTAGATGACTTTGCTGATCCATGCAGACATCACTCAGCCAGCTGTGGTGGTGCAGCATTCATCAGCTGACCTGAGATCAGTCGTGAATGTTGGTGCTATGGCTACGGCAAAGATTGGGGTCAGGGATCCTGATTACAGTTCAGGAATGAGATGAGACTTGTACCTTAACTCTGACTGCTTGATGGCCAAACCTGGCAACAGATGCCACAAAACAGCATCGTGACATCATCAGTCATCGTGATCGGCACCATCCACCAGCTTCAGACTCATGTATGGTCATTTGTGCTGCTGCCACCTAACATGCCCATAAGTGGCGAGGCAGACTGCTCCTCGCCTGTAGCCTGCCCACGTCTCTCTCTCGCGGCCTCCCTCCCCCTCTTTTCTTCCTGGCTCGAGGAGAGAGAGCCGATAGAAGCCTGCATTCCTACAGCATAGCAGGAAAGCTTCCTGACACAGGCGGGGAATGTGTGACGTCCTTCTCCGACCGTACGGTCAAACTGCTATCGGGACAGCACTCGCGCTGTGGCTTGTGTTCAGCCAAACTCGGTTGGCCTGAAGGGGAAAGGTCTCACAGTATAGTGCATGACACACGCTACCCTTTGATCAACCAACCAGTTACTTTTTTATGGTTGTAATAATGCCAACATTTTAGATGCTGATGAAATTTTACAATTTTTGATAATTTAGATACCACAGCAAAAATTACTAGGCTAACTAATGTAAGTAAGATGTTAAGTTTGTGCTTTTAGGGAGTAGGGGTGTCGCAGTATACCGGTATTGCGGATAACTGATGTTTAAAAAATGTAATATCATTATCGTGTTAATTAGGGGTGACATAATATACCGGTAATATTTCAAATGAATAGTACATGTATGGTAATATGGCATGTAAATTATCCAGCGCCAGTGAGCACAAAATGGGGGCAAAACCACCAACCTGTTCACCCACCTTCACCTCCGTTATCTTACAGATTTGGCCACTGTACAGAGTAAGTTGCCATTATTTTGCTTGTCCTGAAATGGGAAATGTTACAGTAACATTAACCTGTTAACGGCTGACGCCTTTCTTTGTTTTATTATATTTACATCCCTCTGGGCTTTTAGTCCAAATGTGTGCTCATTTGGATAAAAACTTATGGAATATCATATGTTTACTTCAAATATCTTTACAGAGCAGTATTTTTTTCTATTTTTATCCAAAGTAGGCCGATGCGAGCATGAAAACCCGGGTATATTTAATTTTTCCGCGTTCCACTCCGCCTCGCGCACAGTTGAGTATCAAAGTATACCTCTTTTGGCAGTGAGCGCGGAAAGACGTGTTCGGTGCATGTGCACTATAGCAGATTTTGTTTTCAAGCACTCAAGTCACTCGCACATGCGCTGTTGTATGTGTACCGTCCAAACGGTCTCAAAAATTAGGCTGCACGCGGACGGGGTGTGCAGACCAACAGCGTCTAAATAAAAAATCCAATTACTCTTTAAATAATTTTCTGTCATTTTAGGTAGTTCTCATCAAAGATGTGATTTGTTTTTCTCAATAAGATTAGTTTTAGTTAGTTATTTGATGCTATAAAAACGGTGTAATGATTGACAGCTGTGTTTGTGATTGAGTCTGTGGGAGCGGGAGTATGTACAGGACCTCGATACTGCGGCTCCACCTCGGGATCACTACTGCACAGACTCTGAATGACTTAATCAGTAAGGAAGCGGAGATGTGCTGTCCATCTTTTTTTACAGTCTATGGTCCTAGCCCAGGGGTTCTCAACTCTGGCTCTCGAGGTCTATTTTCCTGCCAAGTTTAGCTTTAACCCTAATCAGACACACCTGAACAAGCTAATCAAGGTCTTCAGGATTACTAGAAGGTTACAGGCAGGTGAGTTAGATTGAGGTTGGCACTGATCTCTCCAGGAGAGTGGACCTTGAGGGCCAGAGTTGAGAATCCCTGTTCTAACAAGGATCCTATATTAAGGCTGTGTCCAAAATTGCATACTCTCCTAGTAAGTACTTCTTTTGAATAAGTAATTACTTCAAAAAGTAGTGTAGTGGAATAGTAAAGTGTTCATTAGATTCTTGCCGGACTTAGTAGGCCATCTGGGTACATTTCTCCTATTCTTTGAATACTGTGATTTCGGACATACTACTCTTTTCCGTAGAAAAAAGGTCCGTAGTAATGATACACTGAGTTCCTTCAGTATATTTAATAATTGTGTTGTTTCAGTTTTACCAAAGAGTATAGAACCCAAGAGGCGAAACTCTGATGCTTTTTGGGTAACAGCTACGAGGAGGCACTTCGGTAGCGCGGCAGCCATTTTGGGGTGAAAATGCCAAATGGACAATAGAATCCATCACATCTTACGCACCCAAATTCGGCGAATCTCACAGCCAAATCAGAAACGCGATAGAAAATTTCTCAAATTCAGTACATTTTATGACACCTACAGTAAATGTTGTATTGTCTTAACTTATATATGTTTTATGTGATCAGTTGTGGAATCCAACCATTACACATCTGAGGTAACGTAGTTAGCCTACTTTATTGAGTATTTCCATTTTATGCAACTTTACATATTTACTATTAATAGTAAATTAATAAATTAATAATTAATAAAGTTAAGATCATCATGTTTGTAGCATGATCCAAGGGATTAAAATATATAAGCAGTATATAGGCAGACTTAGTGGAGTAATATAGTAATAGTAAATTACTCCACTAGGTCTGAAATATGTTTTAATACCCTGGATCATGCTACAAACATAATGATCTTATAGAATGATGCATTGCTGTGTCTGTTATCCCATAATTGCCACTTTTGGACACAGTGGCTGTATTTTTTGTTTACATAGTCTTGCTTTAACGGACATTATTATAAGACAACACTACAAAAACAGTTTCTGTCAAGCTGTTATATTCTGTTATATATTTATTGTCCAACATTCCCATTTTTTCTGATGCATGTCCTTAATTTAATTTCATATGTTGGTATTAATTCAGTGTTTATAATGCTAATACTTGAACTTCAAAGAATTTTAACCCAAACTGACTGGGTTTTGTGAAAACAGTGGAAGACTTAAACACAAAGTCTGTAAAATAAACTGTTAAAAGGATTTGATGATCACTAGCAATAGTATTTTATTCTGTGTTGTCATCATTCAGGTTGGATTTTAGCTTTAATGTACATTTATTTATTTTATTTTTTTTAACAAAGCAGCTGATATTGCCATAGAAACTACTGGACTGCCGAGTCGCTTTCACCCCAAAATGGCGGAAGTGTAGGGCTGCTGCTGGGCGCCGGTGTTGCAATGGAACATTCTATTGAGTTTCGCTTCTTGTCAGTGTATATTCTTTGGTTTTACTCAGTTTGATTTTGCCGCCGCCTTTTTGCATTCTGGTGACCCCTGACCTCTTGACGTGATGACGTAGACGCAAAGTAATCGGTTTAACGTGTTTACATGGCAGAATTTTTATTTTGTTTGGTTTATAGAAATGTTTATCCCACCCCCACCCCCCCAATTACAATTTCATTCGGTATGAGCATTTTTATTCCGATCGAGGTGTTTATATGGAGCATTTTTATTCGGATTGGACTTTTAAACCGATTACACCTACTGAAAATGGAGAGAACCTCTTCCGATTGCCTGTTTTTATGATGGATTGTATTGCATTACACCCCATTTTCTATGCAAAAAGACGAACTCCGCTCAACTTGTTGCATCAGAAGTAGTCGCTGTTGTTCATACCGCTCAGTCACCAACTCTTGAAAATTTCTGTTTGCTTTGTCGCTACAAATTGCTGTCGGTGTGAACACACCTTAATATGAGTAACATCTACTGTCAAAAGTTGTAAATAATTTGTAGTAATTAAGATTTTTTAAATGTTTTTGAAAGAAAGCTCTTATGCTCACCAAGGATGCATTCATTTGATCAAAAATACATTTAAAACTGTAATACTGTAAAATATTATTACAATTTAAAAGAACTGTTTTTGTGGAAACTGTGATATTTTATCTTAGGATTTATTGATGAACAGAAAGTTAAAAAAACAGCATTTTTTTTAAATGGAAATGTCTTTACTGTCATTTTTGATCAATTTAATGCATCCTTGCTGAATAAAAGTGTTAATATCTTTTCTTTTTTTTTTATCTTTCTTACCCTAATTTTTTGAATAGTAGTGTATTATGATTTCTATAAAAATATTAGAGATTTCTGAAGGATCATGTGACACTGAAGACTGGAGTAATGAATATATAATACATGAATAAATTGCACTTTAAAATGTATTCATATAGAACACAGTTTCTTTTAAATTGTAATAATATTTCACAAATATACTTTTACTATACTGTATTTTTGATCAAATAATTTCCGCATTGATCAGCAGAAGAGACTTTTTTCAAAAACCTGAATTATTCCATGACAAGTAGTGTAAATGGGGTCAAATATGAATTTATGATTTACCCATGAAAATGAATCTTGTAATTTGGAGCACAGCATAGTTACATGCTTTCAGTATTTCTAGCTATAGCCCTCAGTACAGACCATCTTTGTGTCTCATACCACAAATTAAGCCTTTGTCTTTTTGTAGCGTTGTCTGTCTTCTGCCAGTGCTGCCAAGCTCTGGCTAGCTCTTGCGGAACATATTGCATGGACATGCCCCAAGTTAGCGCCTGTGGGACATGATTTCTGATAGAAAGTCCAGATGGAGACGCTTCAGGCCTGTGTAGCGTTTTTTTAATCCCCTCCCGGGGCAAAGCCTATGACCCAGGCCATACCCCTCTGGTGCGCCTTCTCAGAGGACAGACTTATATGTTGAGCCAATGTGGTGGTGTTAGTTAGTATGAACCGCACAAGGCTGCTAGGCAGACTTGCTCTGATCTTACGGGTGCAGCACATTAGACGCTTTCTTCCTCTGCCTTATTTGAGAGGGGTGACCTCTAAACCATGTGCTAGATGACTTCTTTCAGAGGCGTTTGGGTGAAAATTGTTGCAAAATCTTTAAATAGCAATGCGTAAATGCTAACACACATTTATGCTCCCTGTGTCTCTCTCTTACACACACACACCCCTCACCTTTCCTGTGTGAAAATTGTGCTATAAATGTTCGCTGGTGCTGTGGCAGACTCTGTCTGCAGTTGGCATGGTTTCAATTGAGATTTGTGTGTGTGTCTGTGCGAACGGAACGGAACAGAACAGCACTGTACAAGCCCTCATTCTTTAAATTGTACTGCACGTACAGCTGTGGCTTGTGTCTCTCGTCATCTGTTAACACAGGGCGTCTTTAGAAAGAGGCTGCATGCTCCGGAACATTGTGAATACAATCAGATGCATTCAGGAACTGAGAAACAGAACAGGCTAATCTTAAAAACACTTTAGCTAAAAGAATGTAGTTTTAAATGTCAAAACTCACCATGTTTAAGCAGATGGGGCTTTTATGACAAAATAAATAAATAAATAAAACAGTCTGTTTTGTATTCTATGCTTTTAAGAGAAATTGTGTGAAGTTTGCTTAACCTCACAGGATGTAGGACAGTACATGCTGTCCTTCTTTTTCTTAACTTATACGAATGAAGTGATGAGAGAGGTCCATTGAGGGATGGATGGATGTTATGATCAGTCCTCATAAGAGCTCTCTTTCAGAAACCTGGTGGGCTGCCTACCTAGCGTGTGTCTCAATCTGTTCCCTAGTTCATTAGTGAGTACACTTCCTTAGGGAGTCAGACATTTCTAAGGCTGTCCTATAGAATATAATAATATTATTGATTTTTAGCAATTACCTATAAACCGTTAAAGACAGACCTACAGTGAGCTATACGAGATTGTTAATTGTTAAAAAAAAAAATGTAACTTTAAAGGGTTAGTTCACCCAAAAATGAAAATTCTGTCATTAATTACTCACCCTCATGTCGTTCCACACCCGTAAGACCTTCGTTCACCTTCAGAACACAAATTAAGATATTTTTGATGAAATCCGATGGCTCAGTGAGGCCTCCATTGCCAGCAAGATAATACCCAGAAAGCTACTAAAGATGTATTTAAAACAGTTCATGTGACTACAGTGGTTCAAACTTAATGTTATGAAGTGACAAGAATACTTTTTGTGCGCAAAAAAAAAAAAAAAAACTTTATTCAACAATATCTAGTGATGGGTGATTTCAAAACACTGCTTCATGAAGCTTCGAAGCTTTACGAATCTTTTGTTTTGAATCAGTGGTTCAGAGTGCCCCCCAGTGGTGAACCATTGAAATTTCGAAACACGACGTAGCGATGCCTCGTTTACTGAAATCACGTGACTTTGGCAGTTTGATATACACTCTGAACTACTGATTCGAAACAAAAGATTTGTAAAGCTTCAAAGCTTCATGAAGCAGTGTTTTGAAATCCACCCATCACTAGATATTGTTGAATAAAGTTGTTATTTAGTTGTTTTTGGCGCACAAAAAGTATTCTTGTCACTTCATAACATTAAGGTTGAACCACTGTAGTCACATGAACTGTTTTAAATACATCTTTTGTAGCTTTCTGGGCATCTGAAAGTGTTCATTATCTTGCTGGCAATGGAGGCCTCACTGAGCCATCGGATTTTATCAAAAATATCTTAATTTGTGTTCCGAAGATGAACGAAGGTCTTACGGGTGTGGAACGACATGAGGGTGAGTAATTAATGACAGAATTTTCATTTTTGGGTGAACTAACCCTTTAAGAATCAAAGTAAGTTTAATTAATACAGTCAAGATTAGTTAGTCTTAACGTTAGTTAGCGTAGTATAGTTTTAAATAGTTTTTGCTGTGGTATTGAAATGGACAATGACAATTATTTTTTAGAATAATTTTTTTTAAATACTTTTTTTGCTTTACATCAATATTTGTAAAGTTGTGATTTGCCAATCATAAATATCTTCTCAACTCTTATTTTAACAACATTTTTGTGCACTTTGCAGTTTTATGCTTAATTGTGTCAAACTGTTAGAGAATTTTTTCTCAAACAAGAATGTTGATGTTTATAGCTAGCTACCTGAATAAGCTTAACAAGAGATACATTTGAAGTTAAATCTATTGCTATATATTGAGTACTGAGGTTTGTAACATCACAGTAACGCAAGACTGCACGTTAAGTATGTACAACAGGAATTTTAGGAACTGAAATTGCTCTTATAATGCTCGAACCAAGCAACTGAGTATGTGTTTGTGAACTTTTGTAATGTCAAATGTGACTCAGTAATGTCAGGCCCACCCATCTTTGTGTCTAAACTTGGGCCTTTTAGGACACACGTTTAGAATTTAGTTTTGTTTCTCTGGTGTACTCATACATCAGACGCGCAGACAGAACAGACATGGTTTAATTCACCACATGGCCTTTGAAGTCAAATGTTTAGTCTGCCAACAGATTGTGTGTGTGTCGAGGTATGTGGAGACGAGATAGCAATCTCCCCCCACATGCACGGTCAATGTAATGCCTTGTCTGTCCTGCTGGAGAGCGCGTGCCCTGCGTGTGACCTCTGTACTGAGACACACACACACACACACGCACTTCTGAAGAGCAGTCAATGACCCTGTCGTCTAGACACTGTTAGTGCTACCGTAAGAACCATTGATTAGGTGGAAGCTGACACTTCCAGCATTGCTGAGAGAGAGTGTTACTGACAGAGTATAGACCCTCCCCCCCACCCCAGCATTAATGTCAGGGCATTTTTGCTGTCCACACCGCCATGAACGCGCACACACACATCCATAGTGACCTGCCAGGGTGTTTTTCTCTAGTCCCCTATGGAGTGCTGTGGTACTTAAGCCAAAAGTTTACTTCGTTTTTATACGTGTACCTACAGTTGAACACGTAGCCTTTCAAAGTAGCTATACTCCATTTGATAGCGTGCACGAATGCAGGCGGTCGACAAATGCACTCTACAAAGTTTCATCTTTGTCCAGTGTTTGCACTATTTTTCTCTAGAAGTTATGTACTCTTTTAAACAAAGGTTCCGGCTGTCTCAGTCATAACCCCCTCATACAAGCTCTTGTCAATGTTGGTGTCTGTTGTTGTTGCAGTCTCCGGTATTTTGTTGTTGTTCTTGTTGTTCTTTCGTCTCTTTAGTTTAGTTTTCTAATGTGAAACAATGGCCTGGGCCAATATTGCCACTTTGTGGAACAACTGATTTGTGCAAAACACATTCAGTTCGCACGTGACGTGAGACCTGTGCATACAAAGTATGGTTAAAAAGATCAGGTGGCACGTGTACAGTATGCAAGTACTATTCTGGTGATGAAATTTGCATCATGTGCCCAAAGTATACTTTGGGCTTTACTGTACCTTTACATGTAGATTAAGTATGATCATTTAAATATGTGAATATTTATGTGTTATGTGTAATTTCTGTTTTACATTAGACAACAATTTTTTAAATGTTTATTGCTGCATACTGTTTCGCATACTGATTTTAAAATAGTAGGCAATACACAGTATATAGAGTGCAGTATGAAGTAAGTACTACACTAGTATTCCATTCCCAACATTCTTTGACTTTATCAGGGTTTATTGTGTCCCTTTGTGTCTATCCAAGCGCTTGGCATCCTCACACCTCTGTTTCTCTCTTTTTTTAATATCGCCTCCCTTTATTCATTATAGTCTGGCACCCTCAGTACCAAACGAGACGTTAATGTGCTTGTGCCCTTTCCATGCACTCTCTCTGGCTCTCTCTTGTCTTCTCTCTGCCCCAAAAGACGGACTCTCAGCTGACACCTGAGGGGCCATAGGAAGGTCACAGACACCTCATGTCTTCATGCACTAGACAAACACACATTCTGTCATTTTCTGTCTAGACTATTATTTTACCACATATCTATCCTGCTATTGTTTTGTATTTTTTTTTTCTGAGATAGATTTAAGGGGTAGTTCACCCAAACATGAATATTCTGTCATAATTTACTCACCTTCTTGTCATTCTAAACATGAATTACTTTCTTTTCTTTTTCATGAAACAAAATTGTTATTTTCCATACAATGAAGATATATTTTGGCTGTCAAGCTCCAAAAACGGGGGAGAAAACAACAACAACAACAACCATAAAACAACCACAAAGCGTCTCCTCATGTCTTCCACAGAAAATAAATAAATAGGGTTTGTAACTTGAATTTTTATATTTAGAGGAACTATTCCTTTAAGACAGAAACTGATAAAATAACCCCATCAGCAAGAATAGAAGGTCAATTAGAAAGGACGAAATGAAGCCCAGGTCTGCACTTCTCCAGCCAATAACGTGAACCAATGATCTGTGAAAGTTTCTGCTGCAGATATATAAGATCGTGTTGTCTGGCTGTACCCGACGCTTTGTATCAGCCGCATTTTTTTTTTAAAAACCTGTCCTTTAGAAACAAGTACATTCTGATATAATCAGTAAACGAGGCATCTAGCTGAAACGGCTGCATTAGCATTTATCTGATATGCGATTCAGCTCCTGATATACTGATCTGACTCTCATCGTCTTGAGCTTAAAGTCCTCTGGAGTCATAATAAATTATCTATCAATGCTTGGGAACATTGTCTATATTCTTTATTGCAATATGGGAGAGATTTAGATTGTGTGAACCTCCACAGTGCTCTCAGCCTTATATAACTAAATAAAAAAGTAGCAAAGAGTGCCATCATGGTCACATTGTATTACCATGTTTTTTGAATATGTACCATGGTAATGTCATGGTGTTTTTTGAAGTATCTTACAGTACAATTAGTGTTTTTAATTGCAAATACCTGGTGTCCAACATCAGTGTTTTGACAATGCTGGATGACAAAAATGTACAGCAATTTATTATATATATATTTTTAAAAATCTGACATGAAAGGTTTGTTTAAGAAAGTGCTATTTTTTATTAAAAGTGTTGTTATATTATATTATATAAAACGGTTAGTTCCTGTCCTTGATTCTGATTGGTCAATAGCTGTTTTATTCATGAAAAAACACTGCTATGACCACTTCACCCAACGGTTCTGTGTATCACTACATAACACCCTTAGCAACCACTTTAGCAATGTAAACTATTTGTTCTCAATTTATATTGTTCATTGAAGCTTACTGTATTATGTAGAAGAGTACTGTGAGAAAGTATTACCTGCATTCAGATTTAGCATTTTACTTCAGGTCAGACCTATGTTCATAACAAAACATATGCTTAAATGTCCGCTGCAATATCTTGTCCTTTTAACAGTTAAAGGTTTTTCCCGTGACTGACAGCGCTAGTCAAAGCATTTGTCAGTTGCGTCTTGTTCCGTGTTCACAACAATTCAGTCTTTTCAATATAAAAGTCTTCACTACTGAGTGACTCACTCATAAAGACAGTCTTTGCCACCATCTAATGGCGTAATAATGTAACTTCTGTTGCTGTTCACGGTCAGGGACTATTTTTTTCTGGCGGAAGGAAGGCTTTAGTGAAAATTTACTTCATGAAAGTTGCATTGATACATATTTTTTGGCTTTAATATTTGTATTGTGTGGTAACCGTTTTATTAAAGCAATAAGGTACTCGAGGCTAGTGCTGTATCGTGAATAAGTCACAGCTGAAGGGCGTTGTTAGGCACGACCTCATACCTTATTGCTTATGTATTATATTATATTATATAATTTTTTAAACACTGTTGTCTATTGTTTTGCTATTTGTGTTGAACTGTGCTGGTTGTTCAACAGGCTCTTGCAGCTTCATTTACAAAAAGTATTGCCTGTCACAAATCGTGAAGCCTTGTTCAGTACATTTTTGTGTTTTAATACAAGGAATATTTCAGGAAGGGAAAAAAAGGGAAAAAGGGAAAAATATGTTCTGGAGAAAAAAAAAAAACACTTACATATCCTAGATAAATTTAATGTTTTTTTTAAAGTCAGTCTTTACATATGTTTTATTTGATAGACTGTTTGTACGCCTTGAATCATTCTTGTCGCTTACATCACTGAGGGTCAGAATATTGTACTTCGGTTCAACTTAAATCACAATTTTTTTTCCGTTCCCAATAAAGTTACCGGCCAACATGGCCAACTTATTTATTCACCTAAGCCAATTTTTACTTGCATTTGGCACTTGGGAAGTGTTTATTTTGGACCCTGCTAATATAGATAATTTGATATAATACACTTGAAATAAAATCAACACTTATTTTATGCAATATTTACTCAAAATGAATGAAAAACATTAAAAAAACAGAAAATGTTTAATGGTCGTTGACAAGGTGTCGTTAGACTTTGGAAAAGATTCAAAGAGCACTCCTGTTAATCAGCCAAACAGACAGCAATATTTCTTAATGCTGATAATGTCCAATTATTCAGTTCAGTAATCATTTAGTATACATCAGAATACCATGCTGTCACTTTCCTATACCATAACTGTACTATGGTACCACTACAGTACTTTTTTTTGTAAAAGATAAAAGCCCCTGTCATAACTCTATCCACACTGCAACACTTCTCTCTCTCCTCTGCTTTTTCATTCCTATTTTTTTTTGTTATTTTTTTTCTCATCAGGAACAGGGCAGAGATTAAAAATGTTCTGCTGGCTTTTCTTTTCCCCGTGAGCTCTGTCTCGCCAGCCGATTGAAAATGATGCAGACGGATAATGATGCGGGCGAGAGACGGAAGTTTTTGCGCAGGGAGGGGGAGACACATCCGCCCACATTTTTTATTTCCATATTTTATTCTGTCGTAAATGAAATAAAAGAGAAAATGATGCTGTTTACCTCCGACATGCTCTGCTACCATCAAGTGTTATGATTCCCCTCTGTGCCAGCCAACTCCCCACACCCCCCATCGGCCCACGCCCTGCATGAGAGTGTGTGAGACGGTGTCTAGCTCTGGCTGCAACTTGTCTGAGGGGAAAATGTGATTGTGGTGGGGGTGGGAGTGTTTTTGGGACTTTGTGTATTTTAAAGAGAGACAGAAAGATGGTGAAAGGGGGGGTGTTGCCTCGTTCTCTATGTCTCGATAAATCAATCTTGAGACTGGCAGACGAGGCAGGCACCACAGAGACACTCTCAGACTGGCACCATTCAGCCCTGAACCCCTGTGCACACACACACACCCAGACAATAATGAGACCCCGGCACAATACAACAATACACATATTTCAAATGTGAGACGCAAATACAGACTGTACACAACAGTTCTAGACCTGTCAATCTTTTCCATGTTTTATGTTCCACAATACACTCCCATGGAACATCCTCTAATGTGTATTGGCCATAAAATGTCAAACACTGCTACAGTGAGTGGTTTTTTTGGACCATTTATATTTCATTGTGGTTGGGGGTACCCAGTGTGACACCACAGAATTTGAAACTAAAAGCCCTGACTTGTGTAATGTAATTTAGGAGAAAATCTGTTTTTTTTTGTGTGGTTTTGCGGAGTTTAAAACTGCTTACCAAAGCAAAGAGGGAAAGAAAGAAAAAAAAAAGGCCATAAACAACATCAAACTAATCGGTCCATGCTGATTAGATATAGGTAGGTGTGCTCTGTGGCTCCACCTTCTTTGACGTGGAAATCTTCTCCAGTTCATTCCTTTTGTTCAGTCTGTTGAGGTCTGACGTGAGTAAAACATGAATACACTGGAGAGCTGCTTTAGTAGAAATTGAGGTTGTATTTCTTATTGAAAGAAACATTGGCACAGTTTTTCATGTTTAATAGCTGCTTGTTTTAAAGCAAACTTTTGTATAAATGCTAAAATAAATGTGACTTGACTGGAGTGCCAAGTAGCAGAGTTTGTGCAAACATATCCACATCTCTATGATCAGATGCTTTCTTAACTGCTGTTTTCTCACCACTGTCATTTTTGTTGTGTGTTTACTTTGTTATTGAGAGAAAAGCGTGCAGCATATATTTACATGTTCATCTAAACGCCGCTCTCAGCAGCAAGATGTTTGCTAACAGTGTACCACTGCTAAGGTATTTCAAACTTTGTTTTACCAAAGAACCAAAAAAAAAAGATAAAGTTGTTTGTTGCAGTCATGGTTGGTTAGAGTTTACATTTACTGCTTGTCGCTTTGTCACATCATGCCTGGTTAGGTTAGGTTCTTGGCCAGAATAAGCTGCAAAGTAGAGGGCTGCATTAGGATAGCGATCTAGCGCGACCAAATGCTAATCTCGAGGGAGTGGGTGGTTTTACCTTTGCTGCAGGTGGGAGTTGGCGGTCAAAAAATGCAGCGCAAAACAAGAAAGGCGTCATCAAATGAAGTTCACCGCATTCGATCAGTGACATTCTCTTCCCCCAGCAGGCTAGGCCAAGTGATTCATTCATTTATTCATTTGTTTTGCTATATGTTAATTAGCAAGGCTACATAAACGCTAGGGCTGAGACAATACATCGATTCTTGATCGATACAATAAAAGTGGATCGGTCCTGACACTTTGAATTTTATAAATGATTATTTTAGGTTTAAGTGGTGTGTGTAAAGGAATTGGAAGCAGGCAGAGTATGAGTGTTTCTAAAGCACGTATAGTGCCATCTGCTGTTAATAACTAAGCTCAGAATCGATTCGAGAGAGAATCGCGATACATCAGAAAATATCAGAATTGCTCTAGATTCTTTGTATCGCAAATCGAGATTCGATGTCCCAGGCCTAATAAACACTTGTGTTATCTGAGGTTTTTATTTCCTATTTATTTTAATTTGCGGGTGTGGGTAAAAGTGGATACAAACATTGTGGCTGTGTGCGGGAGTGGAACACACACTTTACGGGAGCAGGCGGTAATGGTCAGAAGTTCAGCAGGAGCGGGTGGGAGCGAGTCCTGCACAGGGTTCTACTGCAAAGTGGGCCTGACTTTATGGCGATACTCAAAAGTCTGGAAGAGATGTTTGCCTCAGGCCAGGTCTGCTACAGCCAGTGCCACCCTCCTGAGCGCTCAGTCTGCTAAAACTGTGCGTGTCTGCCAGGGGAGGTTTAATTGAGCTGTGACTCATCTAATGGAGAAGGCAAAAGGCTTGTCACACTTGGGTGCATGGCAGGACTGTAATGAATCAGTGGTTGCTGAGGACAACAGGTGTGTATGAGTGTATGTCCAGTCAAAAAAAAAAAAAAAAAAAATTAAAAATGAGAGTTTGAGAGTAGGTGGATGTTCTATAAATGGGGTACTGCAGGTTATCTGCCAGTTTGTGTATGTGTATCAGTGTGTGTTTGAGCACTGTTTAGGTGGCAGAATATGCCTGAGAGGATGAAATCTGAGCTTGGCACATCCGGGCTGATTCACATCTCCTTATAATAAAGAACAACAGAGACTGAGAAGGAAATCCTTCATTGGAGAGCAGATAGGGAGACGATGATGGGTTTTGGGACCTTACGTAAGATAAAAGATTCATCAAATATTCTTGTTGGGTTGTTACGTGGGCACTCCTACGCCAGAAGCAGGATCTATGCCAAATAATGGCTGAACAGGATGAGTGCTTATAGCGGTTTATATTCTTTTTCATTCTAATAACAGTTACTTAAAACCTCTTGAATTGGGGTTGTTTGGTAGACCCTACTTAATGCTTAAACCCTTCAAAGGTGGTGTAAGCAAAATTCTAAACATTTATTTCTTTATATTACACAAGGAATGTTTTAAGAGTGTGTTTCTATAACCACAAAAGTTAGGTTACGATTTATTCAGAAGGTGAGTATTTACCTGGTGCCAAATGAGGGGTCCCCCTCTAAAAAAATCACGTCTTGGTACCCCTGGGGACACGAGATGCTCCCCGTTGTAGTTGCAAATTGTTTTTTCTTAACCTATGTATTATGACAAGCAAAAACTAAAAGTGTTTTATTTAAAAAGTCAATTTACCCAAAAGGCAATTTGGTTTGTGTAAGATGTGTGAAACCTCAATAGATTGTATCCTGATATTTAGCTTTTAAAAAGATTTTTAAAAAGACTCTCCTGGAAGTCATTGTATAATTCGCACACTGGCTGTTGAGTTTGCACGGTTACATAAGACAACTTGTTACTTAAAATGTCGGGAGCTTGAGTGAGGAGGTTATCCAAAAGTGTGGCCAGAGGCAAATCTAAGATTAAGATTAGGGTCGGGAAATAGGGTTAGGGATTCTCAGTCGGCTTGGGACATGGGGGGACATAGTGAAACTGAAACTGAAAGATCATTCATAGGAAACTAAGTCTCTTTAAATTCTGGCAAGTACCTAATGACAGTGAAGGGCCCTGGCAACAGAACACTGGCCTTGCAGTAGTGGATAGAGGGAACCCCTGTTTTTTCTTGAGTCTGAAGAGATTGAAACCAGAGTTTAATTTGGTAAACACTGTTAGGCTGACTCCCCGCTCTCAGTTTATCTTCTTCATCAGCTCCCTGCTGAGGTGTGTGCAGTAGGCTGCTAGTGAAGTGCTCATAAGGTGTCTATGTAATAACATAAAATTGCAATGAGAGTGACGTGGGGTTTTGGTGAAGGCCTAGGAGAACTTGTGTAATTTGTTGTTATAGAGTGTGGTGTGCAGGCGGCCATTGTTGTAAATCTGGTCTGTCTTTGGCGCTGTCTTCCATGACATGTCAGACTAGCATATTTCATGTTTATAGTTTTTGGTTGGTATCAGTTCCCTTTGTTTAACCTGTCTCTTCAGCATTGGGGTACCACAGGGTTCAGTACTTGGCCCAATACTTTTCTCCAGTTGCACTCAAAACTGTAATGCATTTATTACTTCTCTTATAACATGTGCTTATCTCAGCATGTCTCATTTCCTCCTCTCTGTCTCTCCACCTATGATCTTAGAATGGATCTCAGCATGCCTTTCTAACATATCAAACTGGGTGCAGACTTATTTTAATACTTAAAATAAATAAACTTCCCTTAATACATCACAATTGAAAGTCATACAGTCATCTGTACCAGTTCCCTAAAACGGTGGGAGTCACCCTAGACTTTGGTGGCCATTTGCAGTGCTATATGGTCTACAATTCTGCCTTTTCTTGGCTAATGCTTCATTAAGCTGCTCATCCAGGCAGTAGTTATTTCATGGCTAGGCTAATACAACTCACTTCTTGCTGACCTACTTGCATCTTTCAAAAGCCCCCCAGAATACCAGAACTTGACCTGTATTAACCTCGATAAATTTTCTTATGTCAAGCCTCTGCTCAGGTCTGTACTTCGGCTCTCATTAACTACAAGAATTACATTAAAGTATCTGACCTGCAATGCTAATGTCTAATTTACTAATTTGTCATTTAGATGATTCTTTTATCCAAGGTTATTTAAAATACACCTGTAGCAATCTGGGAAGGGACTGCACAGTGGTGGTAGTTCATGAATCAATTCTTCAGGAGTTTTAACCTACAATGTTTTTGTTACCAACCAAGCTCTTTAAATACTAAACTACAACATCCCAGTGGTGCCAATAGCCTGATCCCCTACAACCTTCAAACACTTCATCATCCATCTCTCCCCACAAAGGGTTTCTGCTTGTGCAGGTCTCGGATTCTTTCAAGTCATTCCTCAAAGTACAAGTTTTATTTGTCACATGCTCAGTTGAAATAGCACTGAAATGTTTTCACACATTTACATGTTGGGTCTCCACAACGTGGCTGTAAGTGGAACGACGATGGTGTGTGGGTGGAGGTTTCACCTTCACTGTACAGTACGTGTTTGTGTGTGTGCTTGTGTTTGCCCCTCAGCCAAACTGCCTTTATCTGGCATGGTGGGAAGTTGTTAGATCGTTAATCAATGTCAGAAGAGCAACATGCCCTATGGCATTTCTCGTCTCAAAGGAGAGTGCTGCCATGTGGCTGTGTCATAATGGAAATGTATGGGCAGCCACTGATGGGCAAATGTAAGGATTAGTCAGTGTATCATGTCAAAGCAGAGCCTCAAGATTGCTGTCTCGGAACCTTTTGTTTATCATTCAGTCATGACCAAAAAGCATTTATATATCTCCTGGATAGTCTCAGCTTTAGATGTGCTTTCTTGGCTTAGTTTCGAGGAACAAGATGTGGCCTGTAGAACAGATCTATGGTCAGATGTACCGATATGAATGACTTGTGTGCTGCAAAGTGACACACCTAGGGTTTTTATACAAGGATTCCTGGATGGTGTCAGCTTCTCAAAAAAGTTAAGAAGTTTTAGAAAGTACCAGGGACATTTAAAACAGTAAGTGAGTGCAGAAATGATGCAGATCAGTCCTTCACATTACTCTATATCTGCTGCAGTTGTTGCACCGAGGCCCTATCTTCCATTTTCAGTTCGTCACAGCGCGCCGCGGCGCTCTGGCCGATCTCCAGAGAGAGATATTCGTCGCATAGAATGCTGACACAAGGAGGAACTGTCCTCAAGAAGGAGGAGAGGAGCGAGAGAGCGTCTTGGCTTGTGCATGCTGGCTGATATCGGAGCTGTCAGTCAAACAATGAACAAACTCTGTCCTGGGGACAAAAAGAAAGCCTCACTCACACTCCTTCCTAACTTCCTCCACATCCTTATCGCTATATATCAACTCAACTGTTTTTCAAATTAGACATTCTCATCCTTGAGTTAAACACACTGTCTGTGCCAATCTGCATGCACATATTAGGAGTCTGTCTCTTGATCAGGGATGCGTTTCCCGAAAGCATCGTTAGCCAACTATGGTCGCAAGTTCCGTCGTTATCTGCATAGTTCAACGAGTAGGTGTTTCCCAAAACCATAGTTTCAACGAACATTCGCAAACAGCATTGCAAAGCTGTTTGGTTGGAACGACAGCACTCGACCTGTGGTTAGAAGCATAATTTCTTGTTTGTATGACGAGGACTTAAAAGCCAACATCCAGTACAATCTGTATATTTCATTTCGAATAAATACAAATTTAATTGCCGTCTTTTTGGTTTATCTAGAGATTTAAAGGGTTAGTTCACCCAAAAATGAAAATTCTGTCATTAATTACTCACCCTCGTGCCGTTTTACACCCGTAAGACCTTCGTTGATATTCGGAACACAAATTAAGATATTTTTGTTTAAATCCGATGGCTCCGTGAGGCCTGCATAGGGAGTAATGACATTTCCTCTCTCAAGATCAATAAAGGTACTAAAAACATATTTAAATCAGTTCATGTGAGTACAGTGGTTCAATATTAATATTATAAAGCGACGAGAATAGTTTTGGTGCTCCAAAAAAAAACAAAATAATGACTTATTTAGTGATGACCGAAGATTCGGAGCGTAATGAATCAGCGTATCGAATCATCATTCGGATTGCTTGTCAAACCGCCAAACTGCTGAAATCATGTGACTTTGGCGCTCCGAACAGCTGATTCGACACGCTGATTCATTATGCTCCGAAGCTTCCTGAAGCAGTGTTTTGAAATCGGCCATCACTAAATAATTTGTTATTTTGCTTTTTTTGGCGCACCAAAAATATTGATATCTTGAGAGAGGAAATGTCATTGCTCCCTATGCAGGCCTCACTGAGCCATCGGATTTAATCAAAAATATCTCAATTTGTGTTCCGAAGATTAACAAAGGTCTTACGGGTCTGGAACGGCATGAGCGTGAGTAATAAATGACAGAATTTTCATTTTTGGGTGAACTAATCCTTTAAGTACTAAGTGCCATTTTTGAAGAGTGCGCATGTGAGTATGTGCTCTAGTACATAAGAAAGAGCCTACGATTGAATCTGGAAACAAAGCAAAATAACTAAGGGAAAAAAAAGAGAATTAGTCCTCAGATATCATGTCTGTGATTTGTAGCAAAAAAATCTTGCATTAATTCGATTTCAAATAGATTAATTAAAATAAGTTATTATCCACCACCTGCATGACATAATTAACCAACGTGGTTGAAAGACAAATTTGCGACAATGCGGTTTCGGGAAACAGTCATGACTAGCTAGTTGTTCTCCTCAGCGATGCATCGTACAATGGTAGATAAGCAGTGAGTTACGTTGTTGTATGGGAAACGCACTCCTGATCTAAGAATGTGAAAAACTAAATATTTTCAAAATTGACTAGCTGGTTGTCTGAACCCTGAGCTTTGTATAATTTTGCAGACTCACGGTCATGGTCGGACCAGACAGTGAGCAGACATGTTTCTTAATGAGTGTTTACATAGTTCTTCTGTTTGAAAACATTTGGACCGAGTGCAATAGAATTCAACAGAAAGCAGAAATCTCAAGATGCAATTGTTAAAGGTCACCTATTATGCTAAATACACTTTTACAAGGTGTTTGGATATAAATGTGTGTTAGCAGTGTGTGAACACAGCCACCCCACAATGATAAAAATCCACCCACTCCTTTTTTTAAAATCCCCATTAAGCCAAAGCAGTCTCATTAGACAAGTCGTTTTGATTCTCTGAGTAATGTGACGTCACATTACTCATGCCCCGCCCACGGCCGCTGATTGACAGTCCTGTATTACCATGGTTTCCGCCCTCAGCGAGTTGTACGCTGTCCGCCATTTTCTCCGTGGATGTAAGAGTGAACATAAGTCTTCATTTACTGACATCTGAGCCACTGAACGCCACAGATCTAATATACACATAAGATTTCTGTAACGTTTTCTGCTATTTACTTTCACAGACATAACTGACTGTTTATGTGAACTGTGTGTGTTTTTGATAGTTTAAACAAAACAAAAAATGTGAAAGAGAAGTTACTCACGAGACTTGATGTCTGACAGCTAGCTGGCTGTGTGTGCACTTCAGATAAGTGCGCTCAGAAAACGATCCATTAGAAGTTTAAACTGATATAGCTTTAAAACGCGTGGAAATAATAAACTTTAATAATGAAAGAAGAACTATGCTATCTGCGAGAATGTTTGCGATATAGATGATTATCAAAACCAAGCAGATGTCTTGTTAATATTTGTCAGAGAATCCGATTGAGGCAGGAACTATGATCATAGAGAGGGGGCGGGGCACAGCAGCTCATTTGCATTTAAAGGCACATGCATGAAAACAGCCTGTTCTTGACTGTAGTCAGAAATGGGTATTTACAACATGGATTTATAAATGATCTGTGAGGTATTTTAAGCTGAAACTTCACAGACACAGTCTGGGGACACCTGAGACTTAAATTACATCTTAAAAAGGGGGACCTTTAAAAGTTGTTAAAAGACTATTGGAAGATGGTGATTTTATAGCAATGATTTGGTTGGTCAGGTCACAGAGGGTTGTTTAAGGGCTGGTTTAAGCCCTTTCACATTTCTTTTATTGTTACAACCCTACACATTCAGATGAATGTATTTGTCCTTTGTGTTGCTTCTTGTGCTGTTTTTTGTGCATCAATAAGAGTTCAGGTTAAAAAGAATCCAACTTTTAAAATCTTCCACTTCAACTTCACTTCATTCTGCTGCGCTCCATCCAGCTGATTTTGAATGTAACGCTGCATTCACACGGGGCATCGGCGTTAAAGGATTAGTCCACTTTCAAATAAAAATTCTGATAATTTACTCACCCCCATGTCATCCAAGATGTCCATGTCCTTCTTTCTTCAGTCGAAAAGAAATTAAGGTTTTTGATGAAAACATTCCAGGATTATTCTCCTTATAGTGGACTTCAATTGGCCCCAAACGATGGAAGGTCAAAATTACAGTTTCAGTGCAGCTTCAAAGGGCTTTAAACGATACCAGATGAGGAATAAGTGTCTTATCTGGCGAAATTGTCATTTTCTAAAAAAAAATTGAATATGTATATGCTTTATAAACACAAATGATCACCTCGCAAGTGCTTTCACCAGACCGCCTTCCATATTCTTCAAAAAGCTTACGCTGTATGTCCTACTCCTTCCCTATTCAACTTATGGAACGAACGCGGCACCAGAATTGAAGAATACGGAAGGCGGTCTAGCGGAAGCCCTTGCGAGGTGATCATTTGTGTTTATAAAGCATATACATTTTTATTTTATTTTTTTTAGAAAATGACCGATCATTTCGCTAGATAAGACCCTTATTCCTTATCTGGTATCGTTTGAAGCCCTTTGAAGCTGCACTGAAACTGTAATTTTGACCTTCAACCGTTTGGAGGCCAATTAAAGTCCACTATAAGGAGGATAATTCTGGAATGTTTTCATCAAAAACCTTTATTTCTTTTCGACTGAAGAAAGAAGGACATGGACATCTTGGATGACATGGGGGTGAGTAAATTATTAGGAAATTTTTATTTGAAAGTGAACTAATCCTTTTTTACGCTTCTCATTTACTTTGAATGGGTGACGTCACGCGTTGCCGAACTGAATTGTGGGTTCCGTTGCTTCAATTGTGTTGCTCACGGCAGAAGTTGAAAATTTCTCAACTTTTCAAGTGCCAATGCAGGCGTCAGCCAATCAGATCGCCTTATGCAAATACCCTAGAGCAGTTGCTAGCCAATTGCATTCATCCAACACCGGAAAGTAATGTGATTGGCTGTTGTCACTATGATGGTCGCGTAAGCACCAAGCTTCAGACACGCCCTCCATCAAGCTTTCATGCTGACACTCCGTGTGAATGCAGCATAAGAATGTGCCTTATATGAGCACCCATTAAGAACCATGTCCAGTCAGGGTGGAGTGAACTTAAAACCAGCCTAACTATACAGAGCTTTCTTAAGAATGATTAGTCAACTAGTTGTTAAGGCATCCGATTTTGAAAATATGTACATTCCTAGACTTTAGGGTCAATGTGATGCCCATACAGACCTCTATCATAGATGGCTATAGAGTCTCTGGTTCCTAATGACTTGACTGTCACATGGTGCTTTGATAGATAAGAGCCGTCAAAACCATACTGCTGTGTCCAGAGCTGCCCTACACATATCCATATTCTTTGCTTTGACTTTTTTTTCTACTTTTTGCTAACAATGTTTCATTTGCCTTTTCTTGTTGAGCGGGCTTCTCTTCTCCCTGTAGTGTTTGAAGTGGAGATGATTTTACTTTCAGAGGTGTGCACGCCACCCCCAGTTATATTTATCTCTAGACTTCAAAGTGCCACCCTGCTGTGTTTTTGCATCTGAACAAATAAAGAAGGTTGTTTCTCCAGTGTAGTCTTCCATATGGCTCTCTTCCGAAATGAACCAGCCAAGGGGAACAGGAATCACTTGTTCAAATATAATCATGTTAACCATTTTTTTTACTCTTTCTCTTTTCTTTGCAGTATCTCCTAAGATGAAACTCCAGCACTCCTGAAGAAGGATGACACCCCTGGCACATTGGATAGGACGGTGCCTTTGGGCATCTGTGTCACTCACATGCCAAGCCTGAAAAGTGGAAAGAAAGACAGTTCTAGCAGACACGTCAAATACTTCCAAGCTTTAGAGTGAAACTTTGCACAGTTGGCCATGGCTGCATATCCATGGCTTGGAGGATAGGGTTCCTTGTTTAGCAAGCATTTCTTACCACAGTAAGTTTTGTAACTGGTCATTTAGCAAATCCAGCACTTCCTCTGGCCAGGAGGGGTTTAAAGAACAACTGCCACACATGAGCTGAACCAGAGGATCCAAAATGGAGGTCACACAGC
The DNA here is from genome assembly GCF_019924925.1 of Ctenopharyngodon idella. Classification (NCBI taxonomy): domain Eukaryota; kingdom Metazoa; phylum Chordata; class Actinopteri; order Cypriniformes; family Xenocyprididae; genus Ctenopharyngodon; species Ctenopharyngodon idella. The sequence continues at coordinate 1,614,588 of NC_067238.1, forward strand.
AACGCTCTTTCTACTGGACTGGTTAAAGCTGCAGTCAAAAGCATTACTGCAAGGGCAGTATGCAGGCAGCTGACTACCCAGCCACATATAATAACACAGGTAAGAATCACTTTACCCCTTGATAGGTGCACTAAGTAAATTAAGCTTCTCCTTAAAGGTTTACACAAATAAATTAATATTATATATTAAATTTTACAATTGATGTACAATTGCATCTTGTTAAGACTCCCCATAGGTGTCAGTATAAAATCAAATCAATTACTTTTCAAAATATTGCTTAGTTCACAACCACCCTATAATGAAACCCACCCACTCCTTTTTTTAATCCCCATAAAACTCGGAGCTGTTCACAACCTCAGACTCAGATTTTTGCGTTTCTATGTCAATACTATCAACACCGAAATTAATCTGCATCAGTCAGGTGGTTCCAGTAAGAGCTCTAAAGTTGTTTACATTCATTATTATTGTAATGTTATGTGCTTTGAGTCATGAAGTAATTTAACTCCATCGCTCATAATGTCTTGCAGACTCTGCTGTGCTCTTTCATGTGTTTTGGAGGAGGAGTGGCTTCGGATAGCACTCTGAAGGGAGGGTGGGATCTTATGCTTTCAAAGCTAACTTGCTATTGCTAGCCTCTCTGAAATTGCCTACCCTACCTTTAAATCTTTTCAAACTGCAAGGAGTCACTATCATGTTAGGAGGTTATGTTTCACAAAAATCAAAAAAGAGAATGTTTTCAGAAAGTGAAACTTCTGTCTTTGTGCGGGGCCGGCCAAGTGCTGACAATGAAAATACTCCAGTATCCAGTTTTTAATATCAGATGTGGAATTTGAACTTGGAGTGGAATTTGGACCCATACATCCAAAAATTCCTGAGAGACCTGAGGTAGAGGATATTGTTTTAACAACTGGATGGCCCCCAAGCTGAGCCGGGGTCACAATGTTCTGCTATTTTATTCATCATGGAGAGAAATGAAAAACCAGAACATTCTGTTCAAAAGCATGTGATGGGCTCTCCAGCTGAGGGGAAAGAGCGCCGGCCCACGATCTTAAGCAACCTGTCAGTCAGAGAAGTCACAACAGAATTAAACGCCTAAACTAGCAAAACCAAATAAACATTACAAAGCTGGATTAAAAAACACAAAATAACATATTTACATAGAATAAACATATTTACATATAAACATATTGACATTCTGTTATCATTTTAACACCTTTATTTCGTTCTAAACCCACATGACTTTTGTGGAGCACAAAAGAAATTCTGCAAAATGTCAGACATGCTCTTGAACATGTCGAGCACTGTAAAAGTAGTCCACATTATGTGTGTGCTGTATTCATTTTTATGTTTAATTTAAACATGGCATGTTAACACACGTCACCTAATAGAAAAGCTTCAGTTTGCCATATTTAATCAATTGTGAAAAAATTGACAATTTTTTTCGATCCATCAATTCAGTTTTGTTTCATGGAAAAGAGCAGCTTGAACATTCTTCAGAATATATTCATTTGTGTTTAATGCATAAAGGAAATTTAGGTTTTAAGGACATGAGGGTGAGTAAATGTTAAAAAAAATATTTTCGTGAAATATTCCTTACCATAAGTTTAACTAAAATACATAAATTACCATATTTTATTGCTTTAAAACGTTTGAGAGAGACAAACACGAAGCTTTGTAAATCTTATTATACAAATACTAAGAATCACAATCCAAGTATCATGTAATTTGTTTTATATATGTCTCTGGCATTGTTTAGTCAAGTCGCTTTTCATTTAATATCTGTTTAAGTTCATTTTATTCCAATTAAAGAAATGTATGCTGCCACTGTTTTTATGTCAATATGATTTGATTTAATTTGCTGATGATTTTGCCTAGCAACAGAGACTGAAACTACTGATGCTTGTGCTTGCTCTCACACACACACACACACACACACACACACACACACACACACACACACACTGTATTCTTCATGGAGAAGGAATTGTGTTGGTGTTTCATAGCAGAGGCGTTTTGAGTGTGGACAGCTTCCAAATCGATTCCTGTCATTTTGTGAGCCCACAGCACACAGGTTTGCGTAGGGAGATTCGGATAGGTTGGGGGAGTTTACCATGGGCTAAATGCCGGGGAATACGGTGGTACTAAACAAACGGGATGGGGAGAGCAAAAACAATCGATACTTGCAAGGTTAAACTCTGGTTTGCTGGGCTTGTTTTTAGGTTTGAGCCGTGGTGGTGGACTGACCTGTTTAAACGCTCCAGTCTAATACGTGCACTTTAAATCTAAAGTTAAAGGTGTTTCAGAGTCTGACGGAATTAGCTTAATAGTTTTCAACTTTAAAAAAAGACTATCACACCAACTATATGTAGTACAGCGTCTAGCCCTTGTCTGTTTTACATTTTACTCAGAAATGTTAATAAAGTGAGAACATATTGCGACGGCTTCTCTGTCTCGCACTTTTTGACTCGGTTCTGCTATGCATGCACACTTAATTATCCAAGCTCAGCCGGCGGAGGTCATTCTCTTCTCACCACGACACACACCGCTCCCCCTCAATGTGCTGGGGAATTTGGCGCAGAAAATTTTGCAGGCTTCCTCGCTCTTATTTTCTTTTCTTAATAAAGGAGCCAAGACCTGGAGGCGGCGACAGACACAGACTGAGGGAGAAAGACAGGGAGTGTTGAAAGTGACAAAAGATATAGCGTGATGTGTGGGAGACGAGGTCCAAATAAGATTAAAGGTATTAAGAACAAAACTCATTTCGCAGCCTTGGAGGAGAAATCCAGCGGAGAAGTACACAAGACTTGTGTAATGCAGAAAGACATCTTATCCAAAACTAGATGGCAAAGTATCAATTTATTTGGAGAATCAAAAAACACAATATCTGATTCTGGCTAATTAACTGATATGTAGTTTTTTGCAACTAGTCCACTAGCCAATCAAAAATATCCCAAAATAGCAAAACTCAAAATATGCCACTCTCATACCTAAAATACATAAGAGTCACTGTTATGTTTTATACACAATTTAAACTTGAAAATCACTATATAGTTCTCATCATAAACGGTCTATTTTGATAAAGGAGCTCAAAGGCTCCCTAACAGTGTCCCTCCCTAACAAAACTCATCTAGCACAGTTTTATTATTGGTAGACTATTGGTAAAATATTAGTAATTGGTAAATAATATTAATAGAGCATTTTGTCAATTGACAATTTACAAGTTTTTGATTTTACAATATACAAGCTCAAAAAAAAAAAAAAAAAAAAAAAAAAAAGGATGAATCATTCACAATCAGATCAATAAGTTGAATTTCGAAAGTAGAAAGGATGAATTTCCATTTCATGTTTACTTTCAACAGGCCGTTCAGACTATTGGTTAAAGGGTTAGTTCACCCAAAAATGAAAATTCTGTCATTAATTACTCACCCTCATGTCATCCCACACTCGTAAGATCTTCGTTCATCTTTGGAACACAAATTAAGATATTTTTGATAAAATCCGATGGCTCAGTGAGGCCTCCATTACCAGCAAGATAATGAACACTTTCAGATGCCCAGAAAGCTACTAAAGACGTATTTAAAACAGTTCATATGACTACAGTGGTTCAACCTTAATGTTATGAAGCGACGAGAATACTTTTTGTGCACCAAAAAAACAAAATAACGACTTTATTCAACAATAACTAGTGATGGATCTCAAAACACTATTTCATGAACCTCTGATTCTAAACAAAAGATTCGAAAGAATATTTTTTTTTTTTTTTTTTTTTTGCGCACAAAAAGTATTCTTCCACACTGAGCCATTGGATTTTATCAAAAATATCTTAATTTGTGTTCCGAAGATGAACGATGGTTTTACGGGTGTGGAACGACATGAGGGTGAGTAATTAATGACAGAATTTTCATTTTTGGGTGAACTAACCCTTTAATGTGTTAACCAACAGTCAATTAGCAGTTTAAACACTGATTTTTAGGCTAATGTTGTAGGCAACGCAGCCTTTCTGATTTTTTGACAGTATCTGACAAAGTAATTTAATGTCAGTAAATGATAATGCTCTTAAAGATGAACCTTGAGTCTTTGCAAAAAGACTTTGTCAACTTTGTCAAAAAGTTTCAAAAGTAGGCATTGGCTGTGCTTCAAGATGGGAGTAGCCCATTTTGAACTGGAATGCTCACTTTTCATGATCCAATCAAGTCCCACCGTTCATTGTTTTTTCTTGTTGAGTATCCTGTTTCACATTGTGGAAATAAAGTGGGTCGTGAATGCTATTTCATGATGTCAAGTGGAAAATTAAGACGAAAAAGACAACAAACCGCAGACATGAACAGCTGACACACTTGGCCTGAACTTGCCGGCGGACTCTAAATCCCACGTGCAGGGTAAATTTAGGCACTGAGGCTTCTCGCACACCCATGCATCCCATGATCTCCACCGGCCGCACACAGATGGCCTTGTCTGACTGCTTCAGGGGAGCGGAGGGCAGGTGATATCAACAGCCGGGCCAGGGAAGAGAACCCAGACACGCAGGGTGGTTTGAGGTCTTATCAGGGTCGGATGAGTCATGAGAATGGCAGGCGATTGTGCGACGGGCAGCCGATGACACGGAGAGCGGTCAGAGAGCATCAGTTTGGCTGAGCAGACAGGGGAAAGTGAGTGAGAGTGTCCTGCTCTATTGCAGGACAATAACACTGCTGCATCAGACACACTGACAATGTACCAAATGACAGTCTAAAGGCACGGTTGCATTTACTCTTGATCTGCGAAATTTTACATATGAAATTCATTTTAATTGGAATCTGGAGTTTATAGTGAGGCGACACATCGGGTTCAAGTTCACAAAGTTGACCAACCAAAATTTGGTTTGAAATTGACTTCCGTGTGGGCTGTGTATTACTATACACTATTGACAGTTGATAATAGTCCATTTTTGTCATGACATTTCGTCAAAATTTCAGTAACACGACCACACCTCCAGGAAAGATTTACTATTTCTGTTGCTTATACGTAGGGTTAGTGAAGTAGACAAACTCCTAACAAAAGTATTAAACTTTTGTGTGTTTGCGTGTTACACGTCCTTCACTGTTTTTAATACAGAAATGATTGATGCCTCAAATAATACAGTTTGTTGAGTAGAGGTACAGTATGCTTTTTTTCTAAGTGATTAGACTTACATTTAACTTAAAAATAACTCAACATTAAAGATAAATACTTTAAATATCCAATCTTACCTGGATACATACAGTATACACCAATCAGGCATAACATTATGACCACTGAGAGGTGAAGTGAATAACACTGATTATCTCTTCATCACGACACCTGTTCGTGGGTGGGATATATTAGGCAGCAAGTGAACATTTTGTCCTCAAAGTTGACGTGTTAGAGGCAGGAAAAATGGGCAAGCGTAAGGATTTGAGCGAGTTTGACAAGGGCCAAATTGTGATGGCTAGACAACTGGGTCAGAGCATCTCCAAAACTGGAGCTCTTGTGGGGTGTTCCCGGTCTGCAGTGGTCAGTATCTATCAAAAGGGGTCCAAGGGAGGAACAGTGGTGAACCGGTGACAGAGTCATGGGTGGCCAAGGTTTTGTTATGTAAAGGTTATGTTTTCTTTTACATCAAGTGGATGGTCGGGTGCGTGTGCGTCGCTTACTTGGGAAACACATGGCACCAGGATACACTATGGGATGAAGACAAGCCGGCAGAGGCAGTGTGATGCTTAGGGCAATGTTCTGCTGGGAAACCTTGGGTCCTGCCATCTATGTGGATGTTACTTTGACACGTACCACCTACGTAGGCATTGTTGCAGACCATGTACACCCTTTCATGGAAACGGTATTCCCTGGTGGCTGTGGCCTCTTTCAGCAGGATAATGCGCCATGACACAAATCAAAAATGGTTCAGGAATGGTTTGAGGAGCACAACAACGAATTTGAGGTATTGACTTGGTCTTCAAATCCAATCTCCAATCGAGCATCTGTGTTATGTGCTGAATAAACAAGTCCGATCCATGGAGGCCCCACCTCGCAACTTACAGGAATTAAAGGATCTGCTGCTAACATCTTGGTGCCAGATACCACAGCACACCTTCAGGGGTCTAGTGGAGTCCATGCCTTGATGGGTCAGGGCTGTTTTGGCAGCAAAAGGGGGACCAACACAATTTTAGGAAGGTGGTCATAATTTTATGCCTGATCGGTGTATACTCAGTTAAGCAGTATGTATTTCTATTGGAAATCTCAACAGCTCAATTGTTATATCGTTGAAAAATGTACACTATATTATTGCATAGCTCTTTATACAGTGGGTACGGAAAGTATTCAGACCCCCTTAAATTTTTCACTCTTTGTTATATTGCAGCCATTTGCTAAAATCATTTCTTTTCCATTTTTTTTTCCTCATTAATGTACACACAGCACCCCATATTGACAGAAAAACACAGAATTGTTGACATTTTTGCAGATTTATTAAAAAAGAAAAACAGAAATATCACATGGTCCTAAGAATTCAGACCCTTTGCTCAGTATTTAGTAGAAGCACCCTTTTGATCTAATACAGCCATGAGTCTTTTTGGGAAAGATGCAACAAGCTGTCCCTGCAGCTGAAAAACACCCCCACAGCATGATGCTGCCACCACCATGCTTCACTGTTGGGACTGTATTAGACAGGTGATGAGCAGTGCCTGGTTTTCTCCACACATACCGCTTAGAATTAAGGCCAAAAAGTTCTATCTTGGTCTCATCAGACCAGAGAATCTTATTTCTCACCATTTTAGCAAACTCCATGCAGGGCTTTCATGTGTCTTGCACTGAGGAGAGGCTTCCGTCGGGCCACTCTGCCATAAAGCCCTAACTGGTGGAGGGCTGCAGTGATGGTTGACTTTCTACAACTTTCTCCCATCTCCCGACTGCATCTCTGGAGCTCAGCCACAGTGATCTTTGGGTTCTTCTTTACTTCTCTCACCAAGGCTCTTCTCCCCCGATAGCTCAGTTTGGCCGGACGGCCAGCTCTAGGAAGGGTTCTGGTCGTCCCAAATGTCTTCCATTTAAGGATTATGGAGGCCACTGTGCTCTTAGGAACCTTAAGTGCAGCAGAAATTTTTTTGTAACCTTGGTCAGATCTGTGCCTTGCCACAATTCTGTCTCTGAGCTCTTCAGGCAGTTCCTTTGACCTCATGATTCTCATTTGCTCTGACATGCACTGTGAGCTGTAAGGTCTTATATAGACAGGTGTGTGGCTTTCCTAATCAAGTCCAATCAGTATAATCAAACACAGCTGGACTCAAATGAAGGTGTAGAACCATCTCAAGGATGATCAGAAGAAATGGACAGCACCTGAGTTAAATATATGAGTGTCACAGCAAAGGGTCTGAATACTTAGGACTATGTGATATTTCAGTTTTTCGTTTTTAATAAATCTGCAAAAATGTCAACAATTCTGTGTTTTTCTGTCAATATGGGGTGCTGTGTATATTTTAATGAGGGAAAAAAAATGAACTTAAATGATTTTAGCAAATGGCTGCAATATAACAAAGAGTGAAAAATTTAAGGGGGTCTGAATACTTTCCATACCCACTGTATAAAGTAGGATATAAAATTATAACTTTTCCCGCATACATGCAGTATCCTTGCGCAAGGTGATACACTATATAGCTCATCTAGTTTATTTTTTATTTCGTCGCAAAATGTAACTATATTATCGCTCAGGTATTTTTATAAAGTTAGACCTATAAGTATGTCCAACTTTATCCGCATACATAAAGTATAGTAACGTAAAGCGTTGCATACTATATAGCGTATCTCAACTGCTTGATTGTTTGTGTATTGTCACAAAATGTAAACAATATTATCACCCATCTGCTAAATGCAACTACAAGGCATGAAGATATTAAGCTATAAGCATTAACATCATGATTTTTTGTAAAGCTGCTTTGAAACAATGAATACTGTGAAAAGCGCTATACAAGTACATTTGACTTTGTTTTTAGCCTGGTATGTGAAGAAATTAGCAAAAAAGTGGCAGCATATAGCAGCTTATTCTAGCCAGGAACTACCCACTTGGACAGGAAAAGAGAATCTGACCTTAATGTAAAGCGAGTTTTTATTTTCATTTTTGGTGAGGATAAATCTAAAATAGCATGATATTGGACTGGCGATATTGCGAGGCTGTTTTCGTTCATCTTTGTACAAAAAAAAAACCCCCTGAAGAAATCTGTACACAATTAAAATATTTAGAGAACAAAAATAAATTTTGTGAGTATGCAGATGTTCTACTAAGTGCCTCAAGAAGTTCTTTCAAAGATTTGAAAGCCACAAACCTATAAGCACCCTTGCAGTATGGCAGCGATTTTTGCACACAGAAGCACCATACACATTTTGTTCAGAAATTGTAAAAAAATCTAGTTTATATTGCAATGCAAAACGATAATAGCAGCAATGTCTGTATGGCTCAGACTTTTCATCCTGAAATTGAGTGACACGCCTGGCTGTCTGCTTAGGACAGATAGATAGTTGTCTGTCCTCAACCAGACATTCAAGTGTGTTTGAGTTTGTTTGGGCGTTGTGTAGAGACTGGCGTCTTAAACATGGTGTCTCATTTCCCCTGCTGGTGATCAAATCTGCGATTAACGCCACAGACCAGACAGCGGCCGGCGAACAGCCTGATACAAGCTTGCAGAAATCCTGCCCGCTATAATGGCTCTGAAGTGAATGTTTTATGGTAGATGTTATGTCATCGGGTGCGGCGTCAGGTCACGCATCTTGAGTCTGGGTAGATTAGAGACACATAAAACTCTATCACAACATCCCTGACCTCTTTTATTCAGAGCAGCCTGCCGAACAACTGCCTCGTATGTTCTCTTCCTTGGGATCTTTTAAGTGCACCTGTACAAAAGATTAACAAAGTCTCTTTTGTTAATTGGAGGAAGAAATTAAGATGATTTTTACAATGAAAGAACATTATTTTATCTTGCAGTTTTTATCTTTTCAGTGGTGTTGATTTAATCCTTAAAGGAACAGTTTAACCAAAAATGTAAATTGTCATCATTCACTTAACCTCATATGATTTCTTCCTTGGAAGACAGAAGTATATTTTTAACAGAATGTCCAAGCTGCTCTTCTATATAAGACATTAGACATTGTTGCAAAATTTTAAGCTCTAAAAAGACTACAAAAGTACCATAAAAGTACCATGATTTACATCTAGTAATGGCTTAAATTTGGGCCTGTTCCAGTGTTATTGTTAACTAAAACTATTAATAATATTGCTGATATAAAATAAATAAAATATAAATATTAAACGAAGAACTTAAAAAAAAAAAAAAATTAAATGTTCTTGGCGACTAACTGATTCAAGTTGAAGTACTAAAATTACTAAAACTAAAAACAAAATAATATAAAACTGAATATAATTGTTAAAAAACTAATAAAAATAACAAAAAAGCATCAAAATGTCTAAAATTCAAAACTAAAAGCTAATTTAAAATCTTAATAAATACAATATTAGTACATAAATAGTACTAGAATAACACTGTCTGGTTCCTCACATAAAGCATGTAACATGTTTATGAAAATATTTTTACGTTTTTGAATATATGTTCCAAATATATGTAAAAAAAAGTTCAGTTGCTACTGATTTATCCATCACATTATTTACAAAATTGATTTTAATGTAGTTTATTTTGTACTATTGCGCTGACACTATAAGTTTACAAATAATTTAATTATAAAAATATTTCAAAATGAACTGTTATCAAGAATTAATTATCAGTCAAAGGAGTTGTCGCTTGTCGAAACCATGGCCTAACAGTTAGATCAGCATAAAAACCTGTGCACTCTGAATCCCATAAATCAGTTAGAAATCAGCCAGTCAGATTGGAGCTTACTGTTTTAGCCAGCTCATACCATTTTTGTGTGCAGTATCCATCAGACAGCCTGTGAATGATCTATGGGCGTACCGTCTGAGGTTTAGACTAGTCAAAGAGCAGCTGGGTAAAAATGTTTCACATGCGCTATAAAGTTTTGAAATATGTTTATCTTAGCACTCCACCCAAAGCCAAATTGTAATTGTTATTTTCCTGCATGTGGTGCATTGCATCAACCTGCATATACTTAATTATTCAGTCTGTCTGGTATGTGATGCCTTTAGTTGTATAATAGTGCCGCATTGTGTCATAACAATCCTAACCATCCACCCTTGAAGGCACATTTCTCTCTTTGTCTTACTGCAGAGTGCAAGTTCCACTGCACCAATGGCAGATGTCTGAAACTTCTCTCGCTGATTTGTAATCATCTGAATGAATGTGGAGACAACAGTGATGAGGAAAATTGTCCTGCTGCTGTACCTCCACCCCCAGACACCATCCAGTGTAAGTCCATCCGCCCACCTCTGTCTCAACACCACATCTGCATCTCTGGCAGGTGATATTGCATCAGTGTTGGGGAAGCTACTGTAGAAAGCTACTCAGAATTTAATGCTCAGCTAACCTGTCAAGATACATTTTAGAAAAAGTAGTAAAATAAGTAGTTACATTGAAGCGAGTTAGTGTCTGTAAATTCAAGGGGACATGACATGAGAAATCAAATTTGCCTTAATCTTTCGACATGAGGTATTTGTACCATTAAAACATCCTGTAAGTTTCATAGCTTAAAAGGTCCTCCTCATTATAAACAAAGCATTTAATTAAGACAAATAGGTATACATCGTCGCACCATAGGCCCCGTCCACTGGCGTTTAGTCGCTTAAAGGATTAGTTCATTTCAGAATTCAAATTTCCTGATAATTTACTCACCCCCATGTCATCCAAGATGTTTATGTCTTTCTTTCTTCAGTCGAAAAGAGGTTTTTGAGGAAAACATTCCAGGATTTTTCTCCATATAGTGGACTTCAACGGCTACCAATGGGTTGAAGGTCCAAATTGCAGTTTCAATGAGCTTCAAAGGGTTTTACACGATCCCTGACGAGGAATAAGGGTCTTATCTAGTGAAACAATTGGTCATTTTATAAAAAAAAAAGAAAAATGTATATACTTTTTAACCATAAATGCTTGTCTTGCACTAGCTTTGCAATGCGCCACGCATTACATAATCACGTTGGAAAGATCACACGTGACATAGGTGAAAGTACTGTGGTACTGTTTGCTTTGTAAACACTTGCTCGGTATTTCCGCCTACGTCACAGGTGACCTTTCCAACGTGATTATGTAATGCGTAGCACATCGCAGAGCTAGTGCAAGACGAGCATTTGTTTTGCTAGGTAAGACCCTTATTCCTTCGTGTTCGTGTAGAGCCCTTTGAAGCTGCACTGAAACTGCAGTTTGGACCTTCAACCCATTGGTAGCCGTTGAAGTCCACTATATGAAGAGAAAAATCCTGGAATATTTTCTTCAAAAACTTTCATTTCTTTTTGACTAAAGAAAAAAAAAAGACAAACATCTTGGATGACATGGGGGTGAGTAAATTATCAGGAAATTTGAATTCTGAAGTGAACTAATCCTTTAACGGCTGACATTTGCCTACACTGTATGTGAGCGTTGGGTTGCGTCAAAAGAAAATAGAACCCATTATAATCACTGATGCTGTCTACACTGGATACAGTATACAAATGTGCATTCAGTTTCTGATGTGCTCCACTGAGTCCAACAGAGTCTGTTGACAGAACAAACAGAAGAGTGAAAGAACATTCGCTTTGACACGTCCAGTTTAAACAACTTGTTTGCTGTCTCTGTATAGACTTCAGAAAGTTGAAGGATTATATGTTTGTTCAGAGCATTTTGTTTTGTAATCGGGGAACAACTTTTGACTGTAAGTGTAAAAATGACTGCAATCCACAAACTGTAAGTAAATTATTTTATAATGCTTTGTCTGTAAATGACTGTTTTATATGGATAATGTTTTTAAAACACGTACTCGCGTGTAATAGCGAGAAGGCGATGATACTGTTTGATACTGCAATGACAATAGCCAATCTTAACAGTGGCCGTTTACTGACAAGTCTTAAAGGAACCATCCCTTAAAAACAGGTTATTTCAGACAGAGGGTCAGAATGAATTTGTTTTGTTTTTGTTTATTATAAGTTAACTTCAAGGAACATTAAAATAATTTTAAAAATCCATGTCATGACCTCTTTAAATAATTATTACTTTGCGATTCATTTAAAAAGAACAGTATTTATGTGGCAAAAACACAAAAAGAGAAGGATAAGAACCTGATGTATTAATACACACATTATTTACACTAAACAAATAAAAATCACCCTTATTTATACACCTGAATTGACAACATAGTACTAAACAGCAATATTTAAATATTTATTTCACTACAAAAAAAAAAAAAAAAAAAAAATTGGTGAATAAATTTTTCTTTCTTTGAACCAGTATATTGTGATGATAGTCCAAACTAAGCAACTCGCTAAAATGAATCTGATTTCTCAGTGCTGTTGGAGAGCGACAGACTACCAGTGTTTGATTACTGTCACAAGTGGTTGCAAAGCTGGGTGTGCAATCTAATGTGACATAAAAGCAGCAATATAACACTACTTGTTGGAAAAAATAGCTTGTTACTGGATAAGCTGCACTATTTTGAAAACAGCTGAACTGCTGTTACGCTACTGAAAAAAAAATGTAGTTAGGTTTGTACTGTCGCCCAGATCTCTTTGCTGTGTGTTCTCTGCTGTTGTCTTTGCTGATCCATCCTGTTTTATTGATATTTATTACAACAATATGCCAGTAGATGCTGTGTGGTACATTTGATTTACCACAGTTAGGCTATAAACACATTGTATATACAGAGTGTATATACTGAGAACAATTATTCTGCTGAAGAATACAGTTCATTAGAGATATGTTAACTTGGTGCATTAAAACAGAATTTGATGTGATCAACTGATGTGTGTTAGCTGTTTTACAAAGAAAGGGGCTTATCCAATCAGATTTGAGAGTTGGAACTATCCATTAGGACTGCAACTAATAATTATTTTGATACTGAATTAATAATCCATCAATTTCTTTATTATGATTTAATCAAATATTACCCTATAATTTGAACAGTGTTCTCTATAAAACAATGTTCAAACAGAAGTCTATGTATGTACTATACATTGTGTGCAAAATGTTTTAAAATATTTAAAAAGGTTGCACTATTAAAGGAACACAATATTCTAAATAACCAAAATTACCAAACTACAATCTAAGTGTAAAAAGGTAAAAATGTGCTGGAACACACACATTCCCACCTCTGAACATGTCAATATTCAGTCATTTAAGATAATATGATTAATATGATTTAATATGCAATCCCTTTATGTTGCAGAAAGCATTGAAGTAAAACAAAGACCACATAATTTAGTCATTCGCTTGATGTGATGTGTTAAAATTGGAAACTATTGTAATTTAAGAATATGACAGTAAATTACACACTACTGTTCAAAAGTTTGGGGTCTGTACATTTTTTCTTTCTGTTTTTAAAAGAAATCTTTTATCCCATTAAAGGGTTAGTTCACCCAAAAATGAAAATAATGTCATTTATTACTCAACCTCATGTTGTTCTACACCCGTAAGACCTTCGTTCATCTTCGGAACACAAATTAAGATATTTTTGTTGAAATCCGATGGCTCAGTGAGGCCTGCATTGCCAGCAATGTTACTGCACCTCTCAAGATCCATAAAGGTATTAAAAACATATGTGAAACAGTTCATGTGAGTTCAGTGGTTCTATCTTAATTTTATAAAGTGACAAGAATACTTTTTGTGCGACAAAAAACAAAATAACTACTTTTCGACAATATCTATATGGGCCGATTTCAAAACACTGCTTCAGAGCTTTACGTATCGAATCAGTGAATCGGAGCGCCAAAGTCATGTGATTTCAGCAGTTTAGCCGTTTGATAGGAGATCCGAATCACTAATTCGAAACAAAAGATTCAGAAAGCTCAGAAGCTTCATGAAGCAGTGTTTTGAAATCGGCCCATATAGATATTGTTAAATTTGTTATTTTGTTTTTTTTTGCCGCACAAAAAGTATTCTTATCGCTTTATATTATTAAGATAGAACCACTGAAGTCACATGAACTGTTTCAAATATGTTTTTAATACCTTTATGGATCTTAAGAGGTGCAGTAACATTGCTGTCAATGGAGGCCTCAATGAGCCATCGGATTTCATCAACAATATCCTAATTTTTGTTCTGAAGATGAACGAAGGTCTTACGGGTGTGGAACGACATGAGGGTGAGTAATAAATGACATTATTTTCATTTTTGGGTGAACTAACCCTTTAAGACTGAATTTAATTGATCAAAAATACAGTAAAAACTGTAGTATTGTGAAATATTATTACAACTTAAAATAACTTTTTTCTATTTTAATACTGTAATAACTGTTTTAAATTTCAGGATTCTTTGATGAATAGAAGGTCCAAAAGAACGCCATTTTTTTAAAAATAGAAATCATATGTAATAATGTAAAAGTCTTTACTGTCACTTTTTATAAATTTAATGCAGCCTTGGTAAATACAAATAAGAAAGTGTTTTTTTTTTTTTTTAGCAAGTATTAGTGATTTCATTAGTAACACAATAAGGTTCATTAGTTAAACATTATTTAATGTATTAACTAACATGAACTAACCATGAGCAATACATTTGTTACTGTATTTACTAATCTTCGTTAACGTTAGTTAATTAAAATATAGTTGTTCATTGTTTGTTCATGTTAGTTCACAGTGCATTAACTAATGTTAACAAGATTTTAATAATGTATTAGTAAATGTTGAAATTAACATTAACAAAGATTAATAAATGCTGTAGAAGTGTAGTTCATGTTAACTAATGTAGTTAACTAATGTTAACTAATGAACCTTATTGTAAAGTGTTACCAATTTATTAGATACTGCATTTTGGAATAGTGTTTGGTACTGAGCAGCTGTCATGTTAACCATATTCTTCTTTCCTTTTGGAAGTTGAATGCATCTCTTTATATTCACTCTGTCTGCATCAGTGTTACACTGGTTGTTGTTGAAGGTTGATTTTTTTTTTTTTTTTTGCTTTATCCTTTGCTAGCAGACTGCGTTTGCGTGTTTGTTTAACAGGAGCTTTTACCGAATCGGTTTGTATAGTTGTTTGTACGACCTTCCCCTTACATCCTGCATGAATGCGTGCTCATAGGTGTCTGAATCTGTGTTTGTATGTGGACACTGTTTGTTGATGAATGTGTGTGCTTTAGTTCTCTGTTTTACTAGCACATAAAAACACTCTTGCGTGATGTCACTCATCTTACAAGGCCAGACAGGCAGTTAACGCTTTAAAATTTAAACAAATGTGCTCAAGGTTCATTTTAGGACTGAGTGTTTATAAGTGGATTAAGTTGGTTTTTATTCTGTAATGCTGTCCACTCTGTATTTTGTTAAGTTTTGCTTAACTTATTTATTAATGGGAAATTGGCAACTCTTATAGAAAGAGAACTTATGTCCAGTTGCTTTGACGTGATAAACCGATCTCAGTGTGAACCCCCGTAGCACTGTTCGCCCCCAGATATGTCAGTTTCTGCTGGGGGAAGGGTCATATCTACATGGTAAACTTTGTTCATTTGTTGCTACCAAAGATTGGGTTGGTGGTGTACAGTAAGTTGCTACCTTTATTATTTTTTTACTTAGTTTTTACTTCTGTTTGTTTTGTATTTGTCTTTTCTTTAATTTTTAAAGTATACTTCCGCAAGTTTTGGTGCGTTCCAAACGGGATATATTGCCCTCCGAAGGGCACTTCGGAGTGAAAACAGTCATGGCCGCCATATTGAAAGGGGAGTTCCAAACTGAAGTGCTGAAGGATTTCGAAGTGTACAACTGATGGACACTTCGGGCCCCCATGATCCTTTGCATAGGGAAGTTGTTTGGCGTCACAGAATGGGTACAGGAGGCTCTGAGTTCGATTTTACCTGTAAATGTATGTATAGTATTTTTCTATACTACTGTAATATTTATACGAGTTAGATTTGGTACATTATTATGGTCAAAACTACATTGTACTTAAACAAAAATACTTTACAGCTACCTTTATCAGTCCATTCAAATGTTTCAAATACAGACAATATACAATATGGTGCGATAAACCAAAAATAAATAAATAAATAAACTAACGTCAAACAAAAGGCGCAGCTTGCACAATCTACTCATCGTTCAGAGCGTGTTTTTTGGTGGGTCAACCAGCGTACAAAATGTGCGACGAAGGCGCCTCCTTGATTGTCTCGTTAAGATGACGCAGAAGTGTGTTCCAAAAAAGAGTCAAAAGAGTTTTTTTTTTTGACCCCCTACACCCTTCATCCCTTTGAAGCTCTCACTCCGGAGGGTAAGCCCTTTGAAGGGATCAGGGCATAGGGATGAGTCCTTCCGAATGGAACGCAGGGTTAGTTAGCTAATATTACCCACAATTCCTCTCGTTTTAGGAGTTTGACTGTTTTATTTCAACTTTATCAGTTGGGAAAACGAAAAGAAATACATGACAAGGGCTCTGCTAAGGGTCTTTTGGTATGAAGACACAATTTTACAACTTATACATGGAAATGTATTTTTGGTTAATTACTTTTTTTTTTTTTTTTTTTTTTAATTATGGTTTTACTTTATTATAGTTAACGAAAACTTCATTATAGTTTTTCATTTTTAATTTTTGTTTTGCTTTTTGTTAATGATAACAAACCTGCCATGTGCATGGCTATAAAAGTTGAATGGATAGTATTTCCATTGAATTTTTAAAGTATGCATCTACATGCTTGTTTAGCTAATATTACCCACAATTCCATGCGTTTTAGGAGTTTGTGACTGTTCATTTGGGAAAACAAAAAGGAATACATGACAAGGGCTCTGCAAAGGGTCTTTGGTATATGAAGACAGTTTTATAACATATATGGAAATGTATTTTAGTTCAGTTTCAGTTTTTTGTTATTATGGTTTTATTTTATTTTAGTTAATGAAGTTTTTGTTTTTGTTGCACATTTTGTTAGTGATAATAACCATGAGCTGACTTTGATTTGATGTTATCACAATATTTGACAATTTATAGAAGTGAATTCACACATATGATATTTAAAATATAAAATCAATTCAGATGGATGAGGAAAATGTAAAATGGCTCTGGCGTTCGTTTTTAGAGTTTTTTATAACCAACAGAACTTTTTTTTTTTTACAGCTCAGCTTTTATTGGCTGTGTCCATTTCCTCCCTCTTTCTCCTTCCACAGCAGCCATCTCTTCATGAGCACTCCCCACGTTGGGATCGTTTGGTTTTGTGTGCTTTATTTAACATGCTTTTTTTTCTATTTTTTCCCTTGCTGTCTGCTGAACAAGGGCCACTCTTTACCGATGGAACAAGTCCAACTGCTGCACTTAAAATATTTAGCAGTCTGGGCCGCATGTTAATGAAAGCGTCTGCGGCTGGCTGCTATTTTAGAGACACCTGTGTGCGCTGTGATTGAATTTTCAGAGGTTGAGGACTGCTGATTTTCGCATCGAGAAAGAGACAGCAAGCGAGAGAGACGCAGAGGAGGCAAAACTAGAGATGAACAGACAGGGGTGGGGGGAACAGAAAAATTATTTCAATTCTAATGGCCACGGCGGTAGTGTAGCGTTCAGTCAGACAGATGGATCATGAATATGGTCTAGACGCTTGGTGTCTGGGTGAGTCAGGGGGGCCCTGTACAAGAGGGGTCTTCACACTACCCCACCCCCACATACACACACACATGCACTCTTATACACATACATACTCTGTGATTGGAGAAAATGAAAGCATTTTCAGGCAGAAAATAAATGTTTGTTATCATACGCTCATCAGACAGACAGGAGAAGGATGTGGCTCTCAATATCACAGGGGTTTTTGGTTCACCGAAGAGCCACAAGGTGGAAACAGACAATGTAAAATGATTGTTAAGCAACATTGTTAAACATAATCCCTGACATTTTGTCTTGAGATATGTCATCCAAAAATGTATGTTTTATCATCATTTACTCACCCTCATGTCGTTCCAAACTTTCATCTGTAGAACACAGAATGATCAAGTCAAATCACAATACACATTGTTACAAAGCAGCTTTACATAAAATCATAATGTTTATATCTATAATATCTTCATGCTTTATAGTTGCATTTTTCAGATTAGAGCTGAGCGCTAATATAGTTTACATTTTGCAATGGTACAAGCAATCAAGTAGTTGAGATTTGATATACTTATTATTTATTTATCTTGATATAAAGGGATGTACAATAATATAGTTCAATTTTGCAATGTTGGTGACCAGTTTTGGTGACAATTGCCTTCTATTGTATGGACAAAAAAACAATGAGAAATATCTCAAAATATCATATTTTATGTTCCACAGAAGAACGAAATTCATACAGGTTTGAATGACATGAGGGTGAATAAATGATGACAGAATATTTATTTTTGGGTGAACTATCCCATTAAAAATAAAAACATCAAATAAAAACAGACAGATGGTCAGTGAGTACATATACTCCACAAAAATGTATGTAATTGCTAATTATTGACTGACGAGGGACTTGGGATGGAGATATATGTGCGCTTGTCTTGGTGAGAGAGGATGATAGGTGCTGACGCCTGCTGAGGTGGAAAATCTACAGTGACTCAATTTGTCCGGGTCTTTTTCCTGCTCAACATGACCTTCCTACAGAGCTGCATGTGATATTGTACTCGTTGCACTCAACCAGTTTATTTGCTGTTGAATTCCAGTGGTGATATGTGTCTGGGGTCAGAGGTCAGAGAATAGCTATATTCCCATTCTTGTACACTTTAAATATGAAATGTATGTCACAATACAGAAGAAAAGATCTGTCGCTACGTCCTATAACACTGTAGGCAAGTTGAATTTGAACCTATGTGCAATTTATTTCAAAAAGATAACAAAACAAACATAAATTAAAAAAAGAAAATAACATAAACATAAATGTAAACTTGACTTGGAAAAACAAAATTCACCAAAGAGCAATTACAGGGAACAAAGATAGACAAGTAACAATGAAACAGGAAGGCTATATATACACCAAGACTAATGACTAAACAAGACACCCCTGAAAACAATGAACACAATGAACAAATGAGAATGTGACACATAAAACAAGGGAACCAATCAGAACATGACACATGAAACTAGGGAAGAACATGACCTGATCACGTTAGGGCACGGAATCACATGACAAACTGGAACCATGACTGTGAGAATTATACAAAATAAAAGACACGAAAACATGAAAGTGAAATCAAAACCCAAAACCAAACATGACGTATCCCCTCCCAGCCCCCACCCACTCAAAGGGTGGCTCCAGACGCCCTAACGGCACACCCACCCAAAACCCGAAACACAAACAAAATCAGGAGGGTGGTGGGTTGGAGCAAAAGTGATCAGGACTGTGGAGCAGTGGCGGGCCTGGACTGTGGAGCAGTGGCGGGCCTGGACTGTGGAGCAGTGGTGGGCATGGACAATGGAGCAATTGGAGGCCTAGACCGTGAAACAGAGGTGGATCTGGACTGTGGAGCAATGGCATGCCTAGACCGTGGAGTAGCGGTGGGCCTGGATCACCTACACCATGGAGGAACAGGTGGCCATGGTGTATCCAGCGAAGACAAATACTATCAGGGTGGAGCTGGTGGATGAGATGACCACCTCAGCTGAGCAAATGGCCCCGGAGGATAGGGGGGGGCCATGGTGGAGCAAAGACCTGCAGTCCTCCTGGCCATGACATAGGGCACAATAAGTTCTTGGATGGCCTCCGTGGCTGTGATATGGGGCATCAAAAGTTTGTGAACAGCCTCTATGACCTTGACATTAGTCTCAGAAAGTTTAAGGACTGCCTCCGTGGCCGTGACATGGCAGGCAGATAGTTCTTGGACAGCCTTTGTGACCAAGACATGGCAAGCAATTGGCTCAGAAATGGCTTCAAGTTAACAAAACATTATTATTATTATTTTTACATTTTTTTAATGATAACAACCCTGCCATAAAAATGGCTATTAAATCTGTAAATGGATACTATTTCCAGTGGATTTGTATGTATCCACATGCTTGTTTAGCTAAAATTACCCTATGTTTCAGGAGTTTGGGATTGTTTTTTTTTTTTTTTTTTTTCCAACTTTATCAGTTGAGAAACGAGAAGAATACATGACAAGCACCAAGCTAAGCAAGTATATAGTTCAGCATGTAGTTAAAGCATG
Organism: Ctenopharyngodon idella; assembly: GCF_019924925.1. NCBI lineage: Eukaryota > Metazoa > Chordata > Actinopteri > Cypriniformes > Xenocyprididae > Ctenopharyngodon > Ctenopharyngodon idella. The sequence goes on from NC_067238.1 coordinate 1,634,788, forward strand.
TGAAAAGTACTAAATCAACATAATTTTATAATTATAATTAACTGGTTTGTGTTATTTGAAATCACATTTAGAGTAAATATATATTTAAAATGTACTCATTTGAAAATTCATCTTTACAAATATGTAATTACAAATATATTTAAATAAAGTTTCAATAGAATGATATTAAAGTATATTTTAGTTTACCAGTACATTTGATAATACATTTATAACATATTTAAAAGACAATAGTAACTACAACAGTAATTATGAAATTACTTACAGTAGTAAGTGATGTCCGACCTAGGAAAATTACCACCCTTTGTTCAAATATTATTATTAATTTGTTAAAGATTTTGGAAGCATATTGCATAGTTGTGCTTGGAGTCATTTGTTTAATTTGTGATAATGCAATGAAATATGCCATATTGTGCAGGCGAAATTTTTGGCCAGGCTGTCATACAAATAAATTATGTATACATGCAAAAACAAGAGAGAACCAGCAAAATGTTAATAACTGCTTATGTTGTAGTCAATGTATGCTTTTTCCTGTGAGCTTTTGTTTTCCTATGCATTTTTTATATAGTAAAATAAAACCTTTTCTAATTATAATAATTTATTTTTTAATAATTTTGTCAGATAAATACCTTAACCAAGTTTAGTGTTTTGTTCTTCCCTCATATTTAAAATATTTAAAAAATGTTTTGATGATTTAATCAAACTTGTAGGGTCATTAAAAACAAATATAGCCTCCAGACGTCACTTTGGCCACTACTGTATAAAGATTCCTGCTTAAGTGGGTCAAAAATAATTAAATTTAAACTGTACTACATTTTAATTTTCAGAGCTGTTTTAACTCTCATTAACTCTCATTAACAACCTGCTGGTTGATAACACTTGACAAGGTGTCTTAATGTGGTGCTCATGTCGCAAGATGCTAAAAAAACAAAATAAAAAAAACTAAAGACATCTACCGCATGTGTAAGTAGACTAACAATTGAAAAAAATAGCGCAGATGGAACACAAGAACATGCCTTGTGTGAGCTGAGGAGAGCATCTGTGGACAATTTTCTGTAATGTATGTTCAGTCTTTACCATATTATCCTATAGTGAACTTTGGGAGGTGGAAATATTCTGACAGTGTGGCGCCTGGACACACAAAAGGAATCAAAGCATTGAGTCTGTCTGTGGGATGTAATTGGAGTGAATTGAAAAGCACTGTCGCTGTGTTCTGTCTGTCTGCTGCGCACAAACAAACACTCATATCCTGACCCGTGCAGCCTGCAGAGAGGAAGAGGATTTGTGTGCTCTAGAAAGAATAATCCAAAAATATAAGACAATATGAGACACAGAATTCAAGGGAAGCTAAAACCGCATTATCAAATAAAATCATTGTCTCTTTTGCGTTTGCAGTCGGTCTTTGTCTCTTCTAATGTAGGGAGAGGTTTTGAAAAATATTGTTAGATGATAACATGTTTCATTGTGCTTATGTCGTTGGTGTTCAAGATGTCTGCCTGTTGTTTGTCGGTCCTGTAGAGTCGGCCCTTAAATATTTTTCTGCTCCCTCCCTCTGGCAGTTGTGCGCAGAGTGTTCATGTGTTTGGGGAAGGAAGTGAGTGTGTCGACGGTGAAGTGCACACTACCTCCCTCTCTCTCTTTGCAGCAAACCCCCAAACAGTCAGAGACACTGCATCAGCAACAGGAGGGACGGCAGACTGCAGATACTTGATTTTAAAGCTAGAGTCTGCCTTGAAACTGCTGATTTTAGGCTTAGCATGTGACTGTTTGGAAGTTATCTAATCTCACATGGGATGATAAAACCGAATGCTTTCATAAATTGAATAAAGTTTATATAGAACAAGTGGAACGTCACAGTTTATGTGCAATGAGGAGTGACGAGAGAAAACAAGTCATCGGTACGCCATTCCTTCTGTAATGAAGGAAGAGAGAGACTGTTTTTCCTGGGGTAGAAATGAGAATGTTCCTGCAGCTGTCAGCTGATCTCTGGGTGTGGTCTGTCATCCACAAATCAGACATCTCCCATAAGCACTGTTCAGATGGGATTAGTCTTCTAAATGACGTTTGATTTACAGTTAGGACGTCTGTGATTTCTTGTAGTAATTAAAACAAGATTGGGATCTCTGTAAGCTATTGCTAAGGTGGAAGTGTCTATTTTCTGAATGTAGCCATTACAGAAGGTCATGTGCTTTGGATGCATTCATATATATGTGATTAATTGTATAATCAGTTTGCAAAATCAGATGCACTTTATGAATTTAACAATATAGTTTATGATTGCTTTCAGTATACGGTAATAATAAAATAATCATATGCGTGGTTCCAGTTAGAAAGATGCAAACTTTATTTCCAAAAGCCCAAGAATAAATAGAATACCATTCAATATTTTGTGGGGCAGTAAGATTTTTTATTTTTCTTAACTTTTATTCAGCAGGGACACATGATGCATTAAATTGATCAAAAGTGACAGTAAAGACTTGTACTTAATATTACAAAAATTTATATGAAATGCTGTTTTTTTTTTTTTTTTTTTTTTTTTTTTTTTTTTTTTTTAACTTTCTACTCATCAAAAAAATCCTGGAAAAATGTAACACTGAAGACTGGAGTAATGATGCTGAAAATTCAGCTTTGATATCACAAGAATAAATTCCATTTTAAAATATATTAGGATAGAAAACTGTGATGGACTCAACATGGAGGCATGTTTAGAATCCATATGTGGAAGTTTATTGAAAATAAACGGAGCAGACAAATCCGAATCATGAGGCAAAGAGACGTAGTCGAAAGGCAGACCAAAGAATAAAACACACGTAACAGTCCAACCAGGCAAACACAAAGAAAACAGTAATCCAAGAGATGATATCCAGTAAACAAGCACAATAGTCATAACAAGCAACATGAACATGAACCGCAGGCAATGGTAAACGCTCGGTAAAGCGGTGAAACTGGCAATACTTTGCAAAGTATACATGGAAATGGCATGGCTTAAATTCATGAGACAAACAGGAAATGAGCAGTGTAGAACTGGCACTTTGTGTTCTATGGCTGGGGCGTCCTCTAGGTCATGGCGCTGGGTGGTCAGGGTGTGCTTGGTAGAAGTCGTGGATCAGTCGTTGACGGCTACCTACGATCTCTCCTCTGATCCGTAGCCCTCCCATTCCACCAGGTACTACATCTGGCCCCCTCTACCCCTAGTGTCCAGGATCTCTTTCACTATGTAGGCCGGCTCTCCATCAATCTCCAACGGAGGTGGCGGTTCAGGATTCGTTGATACCAGGGCCAGATGCCGGGTGGACTGGTTTCAGGAGGGAGACATGAAAGGAAGGAGAGATTTGATAATGAGCCGGAAGCTCTAGACAGTATGTAACAAGGTTAATCTGACATAATTTTTTGAAAAGACCCACATACATAGGGCTGAGCTTCCTGCAGGGTAGCTGGAGCTTGAGGTCACGTGTGGACAACTAGATCCTTTGACCAGGTTGATAGTCGGGGTGGGGACGTCTTCGCTTATTCAACTGAATCCTCTGGGCACATATGGCTTGTGTAGCCTGACGTGTACACTGTCCCATACCCGCTCACTATACCTGATCTAGTCATCCACCGCTGGCACCATAGAGTGTTCACCTGACCAAGGGAACATTGGAGGTTGGTAGCCCAGCACGCACTGGAATGGAATGAGTCCAGTTGAGGAATGAGTGAGGCAGGTCTGTGCATATTCAGCCCATGGGAGGAAATCATTCTACTTTTATTGCTCTCGACTGCAATAGGACCTGAGCTATCTGCTGGTCTCCTGATTAAGTCTCTCCACGTGTCCATTAGCCTGTGGATGATACCCTGAAGTGAGATTGACATTAATATCAAGTTGTTTGCAGAAGGCCTGCTAGACTCTGGAGGTAAACTGGGGTCCTCGATTGGAGACGATGTCTTCTGGCAGGCCGTACACCCTATGAACTTGGTGGAACAAAGTGTTGGCAGTCTCCATTGCAGTGGGTAAACCTTTCATGGGTATCAACCTGCATGACTTGAAGAATCTATCAGTGATTACCAGTATTGTGGTGAATCCATTGGAGTTGGGCAGATCAGTGATGGTCTATAAGCAGGTGGGACCATGCTCTTTAGGCAATGTGCAATGGTTGCAACAAGCCGGATGGTTGCTTCTTGGGGGTCTTGGATTGTGCACACACTTGACATGACTTTACATAACAAGCAGTTACATCATGAGTCAATGATAGCCACCAGAATGAGTTGCGTACCAGTGACATTGTCCTGTGAATACCTGGGTGTCCAGTGCTGATGGAGGTATGTATCCACTGAATGGTTCTCTGACGTAGTATGAGGTACATAGTTTTTGCTCTGTGGGCATTCTGGTGTTGCAGGGTCCATCTGTTGTGCTCTCTGGATTTCTTCCATAATGACCCACCTGATAGGGGCAATGATGACAGATGGTGGTAGAATGGAATCATTATGTGGTTGTGCATAAGGTGGATCATACTTTCTAGTGAGAGCATCGGTCTTGCTGTTGTTGCTGCCAGGGCAGTAAGTAACGGTGAATTGGAAGCGTGTAAAAAACAATGGCCAGCGGGTTTGGCAAGGATTAAGTCTGTTGGCTTCTTTTGATATATTCAAGATTCTTGTGATCCGTGAATACTTGAAATGGATGAACAACTTCCTCTAGCCAGTGGCGTCACTCCTCTAAAGTGCCCTTCATGGAGAGTAAATCCTTTTTAATCACGTCATAGTTTTGTTCGTCTGCATTCAGTTTTCTAGAAAAGAAAGCTGCAATGAGACTGTAATTTCGGATAAACATGCGGTAGAAATCGGCAAAGCCCAGGAATCGTTGGAGCTCCTTGACTGTAGAGGCTTGGGCCACTGCCTGAATTTTTGACGTGTCCATGATGTTATAGCTGAGAAATGTAGTCTGGGTGGTGTGAAACTTGCATTTTTCAGCTTTCACGTACACTTGATGCTGATGGAGGCGTGAAAGGGACTTGACGTCTTGACGTGCTTGATATGCTCAGTTTTGCTATGTCAATATAAGCAATGACACATTGGTTAAGTGGGTCTCTGAAGATCTCATTTATTAAGGATGGAAACACTGCTGGTGCATTGGCAAGACCATAGGACATGTCCTGATACTCATAGTGCTCCCTAGTGGTGATAAATGCAGTTTTCCACTCATCCCCTTCTCTGATCCTTATAAGCATTCCTTGAGTCTATCTTTGTGTAAATTCATGCCTCACAAAGTTGTTCCAGTGTTGAGGGGACAAGTGGAAGTGGGTACCTGTATTTAACTGTTACAGTGTTCAAACCTCTGTAGTCAATGCGTGGACGGAGTCCGTCATCTTTTTTTCCAAAAAAAGAAACCTGCTGCTGCTGGTGAGGTTGAGGGTCAGATGAACCCAGATGCTAGGGGCTCTTCAGTGTAGCTCTCCATGGCTAGGGTTTAAGGACATGAGAGAGGGTTGTGCTGTGTTAGGTAACAGTTCAATGGCGCAGTCCCATGGACGATGAGGTGGTAACTGGTTTGCCTTGGTTTTACTGAATCCTTGGTACTCATTTGGAATCCTGATTTCTTTGGAGACCTCTGGGCTCTCAATGCTAGTAGTGAGATATGGTATGGAAACAGTGACATGAAGACAATTGGCTTGACAATAATTTGACCATTGTGTAAGCTCACCATGGCTCCAGGAGATGGATGGATCATGAACAGCTAGCCATGGATGGCCCAGGATGGGAATGTAATTGACAAACAGTGAAATGACTTCAGTGTAAAAACAGTCCAATCTGCAGGCTAACTGGAACAGTTTGATGGGTTATGCCATTGCCAATGGGTTCATTATTAACAGCGGTGATGTTGATAGCAAGGATACATGGAACAGAAGGGATGTTGAGTTCTTTAACCAGATCAGCATGAATCAAATTAACAGCTGCTCCTGAATCCACTAACGCTGTAATGCCTTTGGAAGCCTCATTGAAGGAGATATCAAAGGGCAGAGAAAAACTATGTTGAATAGGAGAGGTGAAATTTGTAGTACTCACTTGTAAACTTGAGTGTTCAGAATGTTTATGAATTCAGAAAGAGTAGCATCCTCACCTTTGCATGCAAGCTCGGCCTGTAGCTTGTGGTTAAGCCCCTCTTGGAAAACAGTTTTCAAGGCCATATAGTTCCAGCTGCTCTGAGCGCTAGAGTTCTGAATGTGATGGCATACTCAGCTGCTGATCGATGGCCCTGGCATGAGTGAAGCAGCTGAACAGAAACCTCTTTACCCCCAGCTGGATATTCGAACACCTCTTTAACTTGTTGCACAAAGTAATCAAAGGATGTTTGAAACTGTGAATCTTTCTCCCAAACAGCTGAAGCTTACTTGACATGAAGCTTACTTGGCAGTCTGGTACATGTCAAGCTTTTTTTGTACTTTTTACAAATGAGAAGCGCGTTCAACCAACGTGGACGCGCAAGCGGTTGCCATGGTAACGAACAATACCTGCTTGTAAAAGCAGTTGAACATATTCTGTATCTGAGGCTAAATCACTAAATATTGAGAATACAACAGCGCGTATTATATTTTTCTAACTCCAGTCCAAATGATCGGCCAATCGTCAGAACCAGCGGATAATCACACATTTTGCTGATGCAAAAGATGTGTGCGTGCTTATGCCGTGAGAGGTGAATATGAAAGGCTGAGCAGCGATGGTGTCTCAGTCTCCACTGGGCTTGAGTAAAATAATAATGTGGTTATAAGGTATGTGCAATTTAAACTACTTTATTAAATAACTCCACTAACAGTAGCTGCAGTTTGCATACTGCTGTTCCCCTTCTATTCTCTTCTGAACTCTTCCCTGTCTTCATTAAAGCTCCAGTGAAGGGTTGCCAGATATATAAGAAAAAGCAAAACAAGCCCCTTAAAACACAATATAATGAATAGACATGGTAAAACTGTACCAAGAATCAATTTGAATCGAATCATGACCCCAAGAATCCATTTTAATCGAATTGTGAGATTCCAAAAGATTCGCAGCCCTAGTAACGACTTGATTTAAGCACTAAATCATCAGAAACTCCAGCACTATCAGCTTTTAAATAATCTTATAAATGCATTTAAAACAATACAGAATCGAATCATTAATCAAAATCACATTGAATTTTGTGTATTAAATTATTTTGAATTTGCAAAAAAAAAAAAAAAAAAAAAAAATCTTGAATCAAATCAAAACCTTTTGAATTGTGAATCAAAATAAAGCGATTCACTGTCTACCCAAAGATTCACTCCCCTAGGGTCCATAAAGATACTGTATTTGTATTGTATTTTTTGCCTAGTTTCTCTTAGAAAAATCCCAATTTAAATTGAAATGTATTTGGTTTGATGTATCGGTTCACTAAAAAAAGATTGAAATGGCTCACAATGAGCTTAATAGAAAGTCTCAATAAGGTTCATTCTGTTCTCTCTTCTTCTGCCCCAATCTTTAGTGCAGAAGAAATGACAAACAAGGAGATGTGTCCTGATCTGAGGTCACTGTTGTGTAGCAGAGACTCTAAAGGTTGCTAAAAGCCAGGCGAGACAGTCAGTAAGGACAAACCTGGGCATATGTTTCCCCTGGTGGATTGTGTGTGGGTTTTTTATGAATAGTTTTACTTACCATGAGTGTCCTGTGAGGAATGAGAAAAAGCAGGAGAACGCTGCAGCCATTTGGACTGAGAATTATTCTAAAACCATGACGAAGTATGGCAGTAGTTCGTGAAATGTTTTATATATACCTGTCTGTGTGTAGTGTTGTGTCTTCAGATACCATAAGCCTTACGTTTTACGCTTACGTCTTGTGGTTTCCCCCATTTTGTTAACCTCCACTCTTCTAGGAAGTTGTGTAATATTTTGTCTTGCTCTGAGTGTTTGGGTTTTTCTCTGGGATGAGCAAAGGAAAACAAATATGCATATACTGCATACAAAGCTTACAGGGTTGTGCACCATTTAGAGTTGAACTGAGAATGCCTTTTATATTCAGGTAGCACACTGGATGTGGAATTGCAGTTCAAACATGAGGTAGAATTAAAATGGAATGCAATTCAAATCCACACATTTTTAAATAGAAAAGGAAAGTTTGTCAATACAAACTTAAATGCTGACTTGCAAGAAAGTTTAAAAAAAAAACTCAAAAGTTTTAAAGGCCGGATGGATGGATGTCGATTCTTAAATTGATATGGATTCTTAAATCCCAAGAATCGATCTTTTGGTCTGTGCTGTTTTCACTTGATGAATGAACAGAACATTTTAGCGTGCCTCCCATCCAATAAATCACAATAAGCTTTGTGCTTTGATACTTTTGATATGAAAAAAAAGTCTCAGATTTTAAATTCTGTCCATTTTATTACGAAATTCAGATAATACAGATCGGTGTTTCCGCTTCAGATCAAGCGAAGTATGTGAACGGATCAACTATTACTTTTTACTACTAGTTACAGCACAAAATAAACATGAATGAACATCAGAAGGTATGTTGAAAGATACAGTACAACTTACCGAAATCCATATGTCCATATGTGTAATCGCTCAATCAGTGTTTCATCCAAGGAAAGATGTCAACAAAACTGCTTTTAAACCATATGCCATGTAATGTTACATTTACCTTAGAAAAGCCATTCGGTGATCATGGAATAATTTTCATTTTTGGGTGAACTATACCTTTAATGTATATTTGAATAAGTCAGTCAAGTTTTTATGACAGCCACCATTTAAATGTTTATATATATATATTTTTTTTAAATTGGAGTAGAAATATAATTAGGCATATGTAATTATGAAGTTTTATTTATAATTTTATTATAACATGATAAACACATCAAGGGAGATTGATGCAGAGACCATTGTCATTAGATTTTGGGTCTTTGCCTCGGCTCGGACAGACGACTTCTCGTGACAGTTTTAATTTTATTCTTCAGATAGCCTTCAGATTTTTCCGTCACTGCTAAAAAAAATTCAGTCAATGACGGAATTTTTTTGGTTAACGGGACCTCTGATAGATAGATAGATAGATAGATAGATAGATAGATAGATAGATGCATACATACATAAGATACATAAGATACATAGATAGATGTGTATATGCAGACAGACAGATGGATTAGATGGATGGGTAAAATCAAGTCCCACCCTACATTTTTCCTGTTTCACTATGAAGAACATAAGATTATGGAAGTAAAATGGGTTCTGAACGTCATTTCAGGTTGACAGTTTTTCAACAGCAAGTACAACTCATAGTTTCCTCAACATGTAAAAATTTTGTCTCCCTTTTTTTCTTATTGCTCATGCATTAAAGACTCCCTAGAGCTGTAGTTTAGGTATGGTCTGTAAAGTCTGTAAATGAATAAAATGAGGTGCTGTGGAGCTCTAAGTGGAAACAGAGCTCAATAACAAAAGTCCAAGTTCAAGAGCAGCTACTCAAACAGAAGTTGTGGAAAGTGTGTTAAAGGTAAAAGTGCGTGTGTGTGAGAGAGAGAGAGAGAGAGAGAGAGGTTCAGTCTAGAGCGGGAAGTCAATAGTCTGAGTCTGTAAGTCTGGTTAATGAATACCGCCCCCTCAGGGTGATCCCTTCATGTAAACACTTCATCACACTAGCAGTGAGAGACTGCATAGCTCCCAGGGGCATGGCCACTCACCACCCATGACTTTAAAGCCTATCAATATCTCCCATCCTCAGGTAAACGCACACACACAAACAAACTTGGCAGTCTCGGCACAAACTGACAAGAACCTGTATTGGTTTGTTCCTGTCAGATTTATTCCTGTGTGTCTGGCCTTTCTTCCTTTCTACTCTTTAGAAGCTCATTTTGGGGTATTACCATAGTTGATAGTCTAGTTATAGAGAGAGAGAGAGGACTAATGAGGATTACATCAGTTAATGCTGACTGCAGCTACTCTAATCACTCCTAATCAATACTGTTGCCTATTCATGTGTAGTACTTCAGTGTGTGTGTTTATTCAGCTATACTTTCGGGACAAAGTTGTCTCAGGAAGTTAGTTAAATTTGACAAAACCTCCCTTTGGGGACATCCCGAAAGCAATGTTTTTTTGTTTTTGTTTTTTTATTCTAAAAACAACAACAACAACAACAACAAAACAGACTTTTAGGGGTATGGGTTGTATTGAGACAAATTATGTCAATCAGTATTTAGATAGCTATGTTTCACATTATTGCATGCGTGTTTCTCTATTTTTGTTGCCAAATTGTGGAAAATGGCCTTACAAACGCAGTAAAACCTCAACATAAACTTGAGTACTCTTTATCAATCAAAAGGTTCATAAAAGGCCCAAATAATGTTTTTAATTAAAATCTAAAAATATATTTTTAACTGAAAAAATAATGTAAAAATGCTACTGTTAAAAATGTTAATTGTTAAATTGTTTAAAAGTGTTGATTATAAGTAAAATTTGTTTACTAAATTCTGTGAATATATTACTGTAGAATTAATGGAACATACATGTAATTATACTTCAAAATATTACACTAATGATATATGTAAGTGTAACGTACCTTATCTAGGGTGAAAATTGATATATATCTCTAAACAATATATGCACTTATAGAGTAAAATGTTTTTTGTAAGTAAAAAGTAAGTCACATTATAATTTATATGGTAAAAACTGTAAAAGGAAGTTCCCAAAAGATTGACACATCATGTTTGATTATGTTTTATCTACATATTTTCATTACTTTTATATTTATAGTTAGAGTTTAGTTTGAGAATAGTTTATTAGTTTTAGTTATAAAAATAGTTATACATACAGATTTGTCAGTTATGTACTTGGAGTGTTTTATGTTACATTTATTTACCTAAAGCATATTGTAGTATTTTATTGTCATTTGTGTTTTGTTATTGTTGTGTGTAAATTCAGTGTAAAAATACCGTGACAATGTTTCAGGTCCAGAATGGAATGTTGATGTCTGTATATGTTACAACTTTCAAGCGTATATTTCATTAAGTTCATAATGTTAATACACCAAGCTACTTGAAGTCCCAAAACCATAAATATGATTGTATTTTACAATAAAATTACAAATATAATGCAGTGTTAAACCACTTGCAGTAAGATAACTTACAGTTAACCAATTAACATACTGTAGTGTTTATTTAAAAAATCATCTGTACAAATTACAAACTTTTTACAGTGCACAATATAAAATGAAATATATTATGAACTGTAGACAGCATCAAATTTACATCCTGTAATGCCTGAAACATTATCACTATTTTTTACATCCAGTTTACTCTAAATTTAACATGATTTTATTACTTGTTGTATTATAATCAGTATAACGTAATATAAAAACATTAGCAGTCAATGGAAGGTTCTCACTGTGTATCTGTACAAGTTTGTGTGTTTGTAGAAGTGATCCTGCTGCGAGGAAGTTATCCTGCTTAAGTTAGTTTAATTTTTCTTATTCCCATCTTATATTGTCCAAATACATAGTGCAATAAATCTAAAGTTCCTGCCTGCTTCCACGAATATAAGGCACATTTACTTGGCTAGACTTGGTCTAACTGTGATGCTGATCTCTGCTGATGTGATAGCTGACGGCAGTGTGATTTAGACTTCCACCTGAGCAATCACAGGTGTTGTGACGGAGCCAGACTGATGTGTCTGTGTCTCAGCTGTAAGAAGCTTGGCCTCCAGCAAGAGACGCTATGAGTCATCTCTAAAGACACTGACAAGCATTGAATAGAGTCGTCTGTGGCATGAGGTGATATTGTAAGAAAGGTTAATTAGTTTTGGGTAACTAAAAAATTATTTATATACTATTTTTGATTAATATTTAAATTAGCTTTTATTTTTATATTTTCAGTTTTTATTTTAATTTTAGTTTTTTTATATTTTAATATTTCTATTAAATATTATTTTTTATATTAATATGTTAATATTTTTAATATTTTAATAACTTAAACTGTTATTTGAGATAGTTGTCAGAGCAACTATTTTTTTTAAGTTTCATCTAATATTTTTATTTATATTTTATTATTATTTCAATTAACGAAAATTATTTCTGATAGTTTTTAATTAGCAATAACAACACTGTTATTATACATCATTATAGTATTTCTTGTACAGCCTGTATACTGATTTAAATATTTAAAAATTGTATTTAAGTATTAAAAATGACTATTACAGTAATGATTCACTAATGAACATAATGGGGAATTAAAAGATGACTACACAATTACTGCACAATTACTAATCATTGGCATGTAATTGTTTGTGCTATGGATGTTAATAATGATACCATAAATCATGTGTCTTACTTATCAGACTTATTTTTATCTGGCTGACAAAGTCGTGCAAAACAGTATAAAGTGTAGGTGTTTTAAGACTCATAGTTATAACATTGAAATGGCACCCCAGTAACATTTATTTATTTATTTTTTTTAATTCAGAGGTTGTCATAAACTCTTCTTATCTGTCTGACCTTACTGTGACCGGCTCGCACGGGGAAAGCTCGTCTCACCACAGATTGTCTTATCGTTGTAAATATCCTCACAGCCACGCACTCACACATATCTGTTACCGCAACTCGTCCTGGAACACTTCAAACCATCACACCGTCAGTGAGAGGTCACAGGGGAAAGTAGGACACAAACACAGGTCATGCTTCCCACGTTAAAGCATTGCGGTGGTGCCATGAACCCAGATGCCGCCAGAGGGCGCTAAAGCAAAACCTGCATCTCTTTCAAGTTCAGTCATAACAAGGCCAATTTTAGCACTCATGTCTGACAAACAGTTCTTAAAAACGACAACAGTTAAATGGTGTAAACGTTTCATCTTTGTAAACACGACTGAATTAAGCGGCATGTCCTTTGTTTTTGAGACATAAACATATCTTTGTTTTGTCTATTCGCACAGCTAGTTGCCTATGTGTTCTTTTACTTTATTTAGAGTTAGAACATTGGCCAGAATGTCACAAAAACATGTCCAGGTGACATTTCACATGAAAGTCAATAAGAAGAGGATGAAAAGATTTTCTCCCTTCAAATAATGTCTACACTTTGTCTTTGAAATTTTTGTATTGCCCATTATTCTCAATAGCGATTATCGTTACTGTAATAGTAATTTTTGACTGCCACAATAAAAAAAAAGTAATATAACTGTTAAACATTTAAATCAGTATGTAGGCAGTACATGAAATACTATGATATATCTAAATACCAGTGTTGTTATTGTTAACTGAAACTAAAAATATTACAAATCTTTTTTGTTATTTGAAATAAAATACTAAAATTACACTGGTAAATGGTGCTAATAATATATAATAATTTTCACATTACAATAATGAGAATTTGGGTGGAGTACCCAAATGCTTAAATTGCCATAAATATGTAACAAAAATTAATTAAAAATCAATGTTTTTAAAACTGGCTTCATTTTCTCTGAAAGAAAACAGAGATTCATATTTCTTCATTCATTCACCAATTAAGAGTTACACATACAATGGCCCAAAAATATTATGAATTTTAAAAATATCCAGGCAAATGCATACATTTTAAACTAAGATTTTTTAACCAAAATATTTATATATAAAAAAAAAAAAGTATGAAATGATTAAATTGATATAATGTTTAGAATTAAAGTCAGCATGAAATGGAAGTTGCAGTAGTCTTTTCTTTTCTTCCCTATTGTGACGTATATCCGAGTAAAATGTCTTATCGAGAAAAAAAAAAAAAGGAGGATGGGACTTGATTTTGTCCATCAGGAATCGATTGGATTGTTGGACGGTTGTGGTTTGCTATTGCTGTAATTTCATTTGAGCGACAGGTTGTCCCACCCTTGCATCAGAAAACACGTCATCAGAGAAGACAAGAGATGTCGCTGCAAGAGGGAGGGGAAGTTATTTTGATTAAAGATTATGAGGACACATTAATTAAAAAAATGTGCATGGATAAATCATTTATAATACACACTCAAATATGTGCATGACAAGTGAGATTCACCAATTAAGAGTTAGACATACAGTGACCAAAAACATTATGAATTTTAAATATCAAAGCAAGTGGCATTCATTTTAAACTAATATTTTCAAGCAAAATATTTAACAAAAAAAGTATGAAATGATAAAAAAATATGTATAATTTTTGTAGGTTAAAGGGTTAGTTCACCCAAAAATGAAAATTCTGTCATTAATTACTCACCCTCATGTTGTTCCACACCCATAAGACATTCGTTCATCTTCGGAACACAAATTAAGATATTTTTGATAAAATCTGATGGCTCAGTGAGGCCTGCATTACCAGCAAGATAATGAACACCTTCAGATGCCCAGAAAGCTACTAAAGACATATTTAAAACAGTTCATGTGACTACAGTGGTTCAACCTTAATGTTATGAAGCGACGAGAATACATTTTGTGCGCCAAAAAAACAAAATAACGACTTTATTCAACAATATCTAGTGATGGGTGATTTTAAAACACTGCTTCATGAAGCTTTGAAGCGTTACGAATCTTTGGTTTCGAATCAGTGGTTTGGAGTGCGTATCAAACTGCCAAAGTCACGCCCCCCAGTGGTGAGCCACTGAAATTTCTAAACACTTATGACGTAACGAAGCCTCGTTTACTGAAATCATGTGACTTTTGCAGTTTGATATGCGCTCCAAAACACTGATTTGAAACCACTGATTCGTAAAACTTCGAAACTTCATGAAGCAGTGTTTTGAAATCGCCTATCACTAGATATTGTTGAATAAAGTCTTTATTTTGATTTTTTTTTTTTTTTTTTTTTTTTTTTTTGCCGCACAAAAAGTATTATCGTTGCTTCATAACATTAAGGTTGAACCACTGTAGTCACATGAACTGTTTTAAATATGTCTTTAGTACCTTTCTGGGCATCTGAAAGTGTTCATTATCTTGCTGGCAATGGGGGCCTCATTGAACCATCGGATTTTATCAAAAATATCTTAATTTGTGTTCTGTAGATGAACGTAGATCTTACGGGTGTGGAACGATATAAGGGTGAGTAATTAATGACAGAATTTTCATTTTTGGGTGAACTAACCCTTTAAGTATAGGTTCCTCTGGAGGAGAACTTACCTCATACATCCACTAAAAACCACAGTGACATCAGGGATGTGATAAGTTCTGATAAAAGCTCTAGAATCATGTTTGCAGATGACACTGGCTTGATATTTTGTAATGTAATTCCATTAAATTCACAAATTAAGTGTGACTTGAGTGTCCAAATACTTTGAGGGGGTAGGTTACTTCACTTTTGCCCACTCAGCCGGACATTCCCCACACCAAAACCACCCCGGATATTTATAGACCGCAGACAGTTTGGGAAAGAAGGGGGGGGTGTCTGACACATCTGCTGAATATCTGCTAGACTGTGGGGTCAGCCCAAGGTTAAAGCCTCTTCAATGCCTGCCTTGATTGGTCGTGGCTGGCACTAATGAGTGTGTGTGTGTAATTCTAACCGTCTCTACACACACAGTCCCATTGAGGGTAGAGCAACCTCCCTCTCTCTCTCTCTCTCTCTCTCTCTCTCTCTCTCTCACCACCGCCATTGTCAGCGCCAGTCTCCCCTCCCACCGCTCCTGTCTGTCTGTCTGGAGCTGCTCCCCTCTCGGAGGAGGGAGGCGCAGGAGGAGGTGGGCTGTGAGCCTGAGACCGTCACAGAAAGCCATTCTTCTGAATGAAAGCGAGAGGAAAAGACCGTCAAGATGCGGGGAACGTATTTACCGTAGTCAAGAAGCAGAAAATGCGTCGGAGAGTCGTGAGAATGGCATGAGACGCGCGTGCACCGAGACCGCAGGCTGCTGCTGTGGAAGTGTTCCTCAGTTCATGTGAGGGCCGCGGCCGGCGGCTCTCTTCCCCCCGTCCCGTCACTTCCCCGAGCCCCCATGCGAAACATCACGGTCCCGGACAGCAGCTCCAGCAACAACAACAACAACGCCGCCAACTCCAATGACACATGCTCCTGCAACTGCACCCTATCCCAGCCACAGGGAATGGATATATGTAAGTAGGGCGGGTTTTTCTGAGCCGTTTTCGAATGCGGAGAGAACGCAGACTGTTACATTAGATCAATTTTCGAACGTGTACCGAATGAAAATAGAATATTTTTAACCTACCGTACTCGACTCACCCTGGTGGTAATGTAACAGTTTTAGATTCAATCATTTATTTCGGTCTGCATTTGAAAATGTATCAAATGTAACTGTGGCAGTTCCGAATCCGTTATTATGGCAGCAAGCTGTACAAATATGTCAAACGCGAATAGTATTAAAGATTTATCTCAGTGTAAATGTCATTCTCAGGTCGAATTATTATAGTATTTGACCGTTATTTTTCACTATCTGACTTGTACACCCATTGAATTTGGCTGTGGCGTATTAAACTATTCGTTCAGCCCCCCAAAAATGCGACGTTTTTGTCAAAAACGACTTTTGATAAGCCCCTGTTTTTTTTTAGACAGCTTGACCAATTAAATATAATAATACAATTGAGTGTTGCTGATGACTTGGGTGTCTGGGAGTGTTTGGAACTGGAACACAACTCGATGCATCAGTTGAATATTACTGGTATTGCTGTGGGGGCTGCGCACAATATGGCAAGCCGTTTAACATTTATCCCTGAAAACTAACTAGTGTCTGTTTATGTTATGAGTGCTTATTTCTTAATTACGAGTACATAATGCAACAGTGATTAGTATATTTTTCAGTTTGTCATTAGTAGGCTACTTATTAGATAGGTACTAGCACAGGTTTATGAGAAAATTGTTACTAGTAGCTTTTCTTATCTCGTTAGTTACATGTGCTTTTTTACTTATTATGTCAGGTGTTCTTTCACATAAGAAAAACTGAAATAGATACTAGTAACTATTTTAATAGATACTAAGTACTACTGGAATAAGTATTAGTACATAATGATAGTTACTACTAGTAAAACTGGATAAAAAAGTCACTTGGTAATTTCTAAAAATAATTTTGTGGACAAACGTTAAACTAGCTTGCCATAGTGCACACATTCTTTAACTCTATCCCTTCTGTTGGGTTCCCAGACAAACACACCTCTAGTTGTCCATATGTGCTTATTCTCACCATTAATGTACTATTTAATCACATTTTCTATTAGCATTTATGCTATACATGAGAACTACATGTAGCCTACTTAATGTGATATTACTTTGTGGAACCTCTTGTAATTGCCTCTTGATGTTTTTACTATAACATCATGGAAGCTGTAGGGTAAAATTTTGCCGAACATCTTAAAACTGTGTGTTCATCCGCTGGCGTTATTGCTGGGAATTGGTTCACTGCGGTCTGAAGCGGGCAGCCAGTCAGTCAACCCTTCCCCCACTTCAGTCCAGACTGGCTGAGACTCTGGGCTGTCTGAATCCACAGAGGACAAAAGGGCCTGTCATAATCAGTACTCACACTGGCTATTTCTGCCGCAAATGGGATGAATTATTAAAAGTAAACCTTCATATGAAAGAATCGTCCCTCTTTTCAAAGCCCTCTGGTAGACGGCACTGATGTCTTGCCCCAGAAACTTTTCATTTGCTCATGAACTTGAATTGATTTCTGTTCTGTAAGATGCATGATGCATATGCAGTGTCCCTCAGCTAGTGAGGACTACATTAGAAAGAACCAGGAAAAAAGAGAAAAATTTTGTGTTTTGAAAATAAGTCTAAGGGCAATTTGATTTTGTATATGGGTGAATCTCATGGAAACAACTAATACAATAGCTAAGGGGGTGATTGCAAATTTGATATCTTATTCTCTTCTTACCAACGCAATCAATCTCTCACATTTTTTTCTTCTTGTAAAGAAGACAGAAACACAATCATGATTTTTTTTTCTTTTTTTTCTTTTTTTTTGCTATTGGAGCAAATGGAAATGCAAAAATGTCTTAACATCATAACAGTAAAATAATTGTAGTACAATGACTGTTTAATTAAAATCAGCATAAATTAAAGGCAGTTTTTTCCATTAAGACAATAAAAACAATTTGTTTAATTGTGATGAGAATGTCACAATGCATAATAATAATAATAAGAAGAAGAAGAAATAAGAAATATGAAAATAAATTTATAAAATATACATTATTTTACTTTTAATTTTGAGATGAAATATGACCTGTACTCATTCTTGACAGGTTTCAGTAGATGCAATTCTTTTTATTAATTTGCCTACTCATGCTTGCTAAATGGTCTTGGCACAAATTGTGTGCATGGTATTTCTTCCTGTTCTTGATTAATAAGGCATACCATCCCTATATATATATATATATATATATATATATATATATATATATATATATATATATATATGTCGGCACATGAATGTGAGACTGCATTGGTGGTTTCCGTGTCTGTACTGTGGTGTTCGGGACGGGCCGTGCAGACAGTGGAATGCTTGGTGACTTGGCGCTTAGATTCTACTGCAGTATTGGCTGCATTCAGGGCCAGAGATCCAGTGAGGCTGGAAACTGGGGGAGCCAGTGACACAGCAGACACACACAAAATCACAGAAAGGACACACCTTTCAGGGCTCAGCATGCAAAACTTGTCAGTGTCGTATTAGCCTTAGCGTTTAGCACGAGTGGATTAGATTGCATTTTCATGCATGTGTGTACGTTATTGGATTCTAGGAGTTTCTTCCCTGTTGTCTTTTCCAGGTCTGGCCCCATATTAGCTGTTGTTCTGTCTGCTGTTTTAGGCACAGTCTGCATCTGAGGTTTTGCGAGCTAAAGGCTGCTTATCTTATCTGACAAAGGCCTTACACCATACGGCTATTTCAAATGAAAACAGAACCCAGCTATTAATAGACTGCTGTGTATAACGGCACTGTTGCATAGCTAGTCGTGCTGCACGGAAAAAGAAATGCACGATCATTGCGTCTTTCTTTCTAGCTGTCTTGCTCTGACTCACAAAAGGCTGCACACACAGGGATAGTGTAGTCCATTTCCAGTGGGGCAGTGGCCAAAGTCAAGCTCCAGAATGGAGAAACAGGATATTGGACTGGCATTCGGCTCACTAGTGCGCTGCAGCTCGTATGTAACGAATACGCAGGGGACAAAAACACCATCCTCGTCAATATCTGATCTCTGCATCAATTTGGCACCTTTTTTATTTTCCACTGGCGGGCCGAAGCTTGGCCCAGACTAGAGGGTGAGGCCTGAGACGGGACACAAGAGTCGAGTGTTTATTGTCAGAGGCCAGAGGTTCTGTCTGTGTTGTTAACTATTTATTACAGATGCTGCCTTTAGAAATATGGTAGTAAAAGTTTAGCATGAGAGGTTGTTGTTTTTTTTAAGCTTAATTTAACATGTTTTAAAATGTAATTTAAGTTAATACAGTCAGTTTATGTTCATAAGGTTATATCTTTGGGAAACATTGAGTTTTTAGTTCATGTCTTGTGGTAATAGTCTAAGACTACATCCACACGAAGCCAGAGCTTTCCCTATCCGATCTTTTTTTTTCCCTCGCCTCAAGAAATATCTGCGTACACACAAAACCACTGAAACGACTCAAAACGATGTAGTATACATGCCAGATCAGTATGTGGCGCTGTAATTCTGCAAGAGAGATACACTAAAAACAAAGAATAAGACTTGGAGCATGCGCATAAACATTGCGCGCTGTATACAAAGCTTAGAAAGAAAGCTTTATTTTAATAAAGCTTTAGGCTCGGTAGCTTCTGCAGCACGAACACAAGCATGTAGTCCGCTATTGTTGTTGTTGTTGCTGTTTTGTGCTGTTAGCGGTGTCTGACTAGGGTCAACACGTGGGGTGATGACATCATCGTTTAAAAAAATATACAGATTGGCTGGACACACGAAAACGCAAAGGGCATCGTTTTCAGATTTATCCACTCTGGGACCCGGTTTCAAAAAATAGCGGTTTCACCTTCTGAAAACACCGGATCCGTCTGGACGAAACGCCTATACAATGCAGAATTTTTGCGTATACAGCTAAACTCGTCTCCGTGTGGACGGGGCTTTTTAATGTCTAATTTTAGTCAACTAAATATCATAAGATATTTAGTTGATTAAATCTACAGTAAATTTAGTCGAATAAAATCTAATAGGTTTAATTAAATTGTAATACATCAATTAAGCATTTCTCTAACAATACACGGATCCAATACACTGATACACATCCAATATTCTCCCAGCTGTGTATGTTCACTTAAGACATAACCAGCTGTTACTTGAATACTCGCCAAAACAGACATTTAAACATAATTGTGTGTGTTTTGGAACATTCAAGGGCAAAAAATACACAAAAGAGAGCTTAATTCAGTACTTTTCAGGGCTTGACGCATACTTATTGAGGTACTATTATACTTTTTGTTAATATTTTCGATTAGATTAGATTTTTTTAGTATTTCTGCTTTCATTCCAATTTTAGTTGAAAGTTTTAGTATTTTTTTGTTTGTCTTTTAGTTTTTGTTTTTAAATGTCTATATAGTTTTTTTTATTAATATTTCTGTTTTAGTTATTTTAGTACATCAGCTTAAGCCTTGTATATACTATATAATTTCAGTTAACAATTATTTTTATTTCAAGTAATGAATATTTTTTTATGGTTTTAGTTTTATTTAACTATAATAACCCTGATACTAGTAAAATCTATATATTGTATAATGTATCAAATGATGTTCTTAGTCTTTCCTTCCTGTGACAGGGCATCAGACAGAAGCTACAATAGTTTACTGTGAATTAAATGGAAATTAAATTAAATAGAGTTTATTGTGTAGCCAAATATCAATAATGAATAGGTAAAAAACTTAATAGGCTATAATGTGTCACTGTTAATTATAAACAAGCCTGAAAAACACTGTGACTCTTATTTTGAAATGTTTGCAGTCTGCACTGTTCTATTGCGGATAAAATATGCATTCTTACAACCGTCTTAACATATTACCATATAAACAACGAAAGGTAAACTTTGTCACAATTCATCAACATTATTACATAAGAAATCTCGTTGCATAAATGTGCGATATTCATTGATTGCGAACTGCTCTGAAGCAGTCTGATATCAGTTCTGACTGGATCTCTTCCCAAATCGTCCCTCCCTAACATTTTCGTCTCATTTTTATTCATTGACGAAAATGAGAGTAGATTATTGTCGTCTTCGTTTTCGTCAGTGAAAAAATGTCTAAATAAAAAAATTACCACTGTAACGAATCTCTGTAAAAAATCAAACCGTACCATTCTCCACCCATGGTTCAACGCGCATTTGCACCACAGTTAATCTCAAATCTGATGAGGCATCTATAATAACTCATAAAACAGAGTTCCGCTTATGTATGTTTCTGTCGATGGATACCCATCTCATCCGTTTCACGTGAGAGTAGCAGTCCAGAACAACTGTTAGTATGTAATTCTATTGCTAACTTCACAGTTCCTCATGTGTACTGAAGCGCATACACAGAAAGCCTCGTCTCAGAGAGCGCTTGAGTGCTAAATTGAGTTCTCTTTCAAGTCTTCTTGCACTTGAACAGAAAATTCACACAAAAATTGTCAAATACCCGTATTGGCGAGTATCCTAGTAAACATAGTCAGTTATGTCTTAAGTGAACGCAAACAGTCAAGAAACAGCAGCGGTGAAAGCAGCCTAATATCCCTGCTGCTGTCTGTGTTTTTAATATCAATCAAACAACAAAAGACAATCACACACTGCTCTTGAATGAATCACTTCTGTAATTTTAACTTAATTTGTATTAATCTTTGTTTAATTTATACATTGAAGATTATATGCAGTTATTTTAGATTTGATTACTTTAATTTCTGTACCTGAAAACTACTTAGACTTACCTGAAAAACCTGAAAAGCACTGTTTATTTTATTTGTATCTTTGCTTTATTGTATTTATTGATTATTTGTTCTTATTTTCTTTATTCTTACTTGACAGTAGTCCTTTTTTTCCCCTGAACATAGCACATACCGAACCGTACTGAAACCGTGACCCTAAAATCATGATACAAACCGAACCGTGAGTAATTTTACACCCCTATTATAAATATGTATTGTTATGGCTTTTTTTTAAATGCACTGAAAAGCATTTGGTGTAAAAACAATTTTCACTCAGAAATTGTGTGAAATTTTATGTTAAACTAAGTCTGAAATGTTTTTTTCTTGTAAAGTATCAATATTTTACGTATATACATTTAAGATATAGGGCTGTCGTGGTGAAGGAATTTCCCTTGCAGTGATTTTAGTGGCTCAATATCGCAATATGCAATATTATCGCTTTTTATTATTTATTTATTTATTTATTTTTTTTTTTTTTTGCTATATAAATAAGTGTTACAATGTGGTCAGCAGGCACAAAGACGAAGGAGATTCAAAACCAAAATTGGCTTTATTAATAATCCAAACACTCTGAATGAACACGCAGGAGAATAACGCAACCCACACAATGCATAAACGAGAACTGACAAAGAACAACTGAAACACAGGGCTATATAAACAGGGGATGCAACATTTTAGTTACATTCATTATTACCACCACTCTTGACTAAGTGAAGTTGCCGAGAATGTGGTAGTGATTCACATTGTGTGTGTAAGTGTTTGTGAGCAGAGCAGTTGTGTGAAGTGTGCGAACACATCGGAGAGATCAGTAATTGCCTTGTTAGAGAGGTGTCAGTCAAAAGACCCCATGGGCCCTAGCACTCTATCCAATACAATATGCATGCTCTGTTCAACTCTTCCTCTCCAGCATCGCTCCAGGGTAGACTCAAGGTCACATCCCTGCCCCAGTAACCCCAGGCAGGGCAATCAAAACTGGACTTTACAGGCCCATCTTGGCCATAACAGCGCTCTATCCAATAATCTAATGCACCTAATGCACAAGCTCAGAGGGGAGTGTGTGTGCACGTCTGTGAGCAAGTGTGATGAGGTCACAACGGAGGTCAGCTGTCAACCCCTCTTGCTAATCTTTGTATGGCCTGCTCGCGCTCCGAGGAGGGTGTGTGTGCACTCTGTGTCATGTCAAAAGGGTTTTAAGGCACACAGGGGGTGGGTCAGCCTGCTGAGGGGTAACTAGATTCATTTTTACAACACTACTAAAAATGTAACGCACTAAAACACACCATTCCATTTCCGTCAGACCATTAAACGTAGTGAACATCCACTCCACCAAGATAACAGTGCTGTGCTAATGAAATGTATCTATTGAACCACAACTTAAAGACGTATGTCTTTGTGACTGGCAGGAAGCTGCTTTGAAACCGTAGCTTCCTAAGCTACAAGCTTTCTATAAGGAAAATGTCTTTTCAACAGTATAGCTATGCAATGGAATAATTTAAAATTGAAGAGACTTGTTTTTCTGGCACACAACGAGGATTTTTAAATGAAGGAACATCTCAGTTAGGGTGACAATATTAAACTCGAACAGATAAAATTACACTAAATACAACAACAACAAAAACAAACAAACTAAATAACACCTAACAACAGATAACATTTATATAACTGAATTAAAGAAAGAAGCATAATGAAGTAGGTAGTGTTTAACTAAATACTTAGCTGAAAAAGAAGACCTCTGTAAATTGTTGTTGTTGTTGTTGTTGTTGTTGTTAATTGGTTCATTTACATTAACCACTTCAACAAACTGATTCACTAGAATGAATAAGAATTTTCAATGCATTTGTTCCCAAGACTTTTCCATTTCTGCTCACTCTCTTGGTATCTATTTTACATTTTGGGTAAATTTGTGGCTGAATTGGTATGAATTGGTATGAATTAGTACAATATTTTAAGAGAGCAAATTTGAATACGGATTATTCATTACAAAACTTTGTTGTACTTTATTGCACTACAATATAACTTGTTGGAAAAAGTAATGGAAACATTAATGAAAAAAGATTTGGAAAACAGTTGAGCTACTGTCGTATTACTTGAAAATGTATTTTAGTTACACTGTAAACCCAAATTAGTTGGGCTAACTCAAAAAATTTGAGGTAATCAGTTACATCAAATTTTTTGAGTTATGATGTTCCCAAAGTAAGAAGAACTATCAAGTTTTGAGTTTGTAGTACTCATGCATGTTAATTGCTCCTAACTTGAAGTACTGAGTTAGCTAACTCATACATTTTGATAGCAGTGAACATAAAAGATTTAGTTAACTTTTTTATTTTGAGTTCTTGCGAATCAAATGAGTTATTTACTTTACTGTAAACCCTAATAAGAAAATACAGAAAATTCCAAGTCGCTAATTTTCTAACATGTTATCAATAGCAGGGTTTAGCACTTACTGAATGAGTACAGCAACTTAAAACATGTAATTTACCTGCTCTCAAACCAAGCCACATGTGCCACTTGTCACCATGATGGTAACTCTCCAAAAACCCACATTAACAGAAACTCTTCTAAATTAGCATAACAAAACATTAATCACTACTAAATCTCCCTTACCATTAATCTTGCACAAAAAAAAAAAAAAAAAAAAACCATTAAATAACACTTCATTTTAGCTTTTACTCTCCCTTTTGAGCGCCATGGGCAAAGCATGCTGGGAAATATAAATCCCAGCCCAGTTTCAGATAAACTCAAGTCTAAATTAAAAGAAATGAGTTCATACAACTCAAAATAATGAGACAGTTCAGTTTACTTGAAACATGTCAGTGCTGTAAACTCAAAAGAAAAAAAAAGTTCTAAATACTCATAAGGGTTAATTTAACTGAACTAATTTGTTCAATTTAAGTTTGTTCTACTCAAACCAATTAAGTATTTTGAGCGTTATGGTTTACAGTCTAACATCACTATTTTAATAGTCTCAAACCCAACATTTGTTTGTTTATGTGAGTGTTGTCGGGTCATTTCACCATCGTATTCCGGGTGTCTTTGGAAGACAAAAAGGGGGCAGCTTCAGGGTGTCACCCTCCACTCTTGCCCTCTGACAGCAGCAGCTGAGCCTCACCCTGCAGCAGTCAGCCAGCCTTGACATTGGCCATGGTCCCCTTCTTTGTGTCTGGCCCTGCACCCACCCTCTGGGATTCTCCATGGGCCCCAGGGGACTCGTCTCAGAGGAGATTGGTAGTCATGCTGGGGGTTTGGTGAGCCCTGCAGGGAGGTGTGTTGTGTATGGGTCTGGCAGAGTCGTATCTGGACAGACCCATGTATGTATTAATGCTGTCTGATGGGGGTGTGCTGATAATGGATAGGGTTTAAGAGTGCACATCTCTCGCCTGTGTTTGGCTTTTGTGTAACCAGAGGACCAGACTTGTGTCTGATGTCAGCCCTTTTTATTTGGAGGTCGTTTCCTTTAGGCAGTCACACAAACACTGTGGTGAGCTGTCTGGTTTGGTGTTTTTTTTTTTTTTTTTATTACTATTATTATTGTTGTTGTTTTAGTGAGAAAACAATATATAGTGTATATTAAGCAAGTTTCCGATCTCCCTTAAGCCTCTAGACTGATTAAAAAACTGATAAAGGTTTTAAATAGCCAATACAACATCAAGAAAGTGATGGGTGATGAATAAAGTCTACTGTATAAAAACATCTTCTCAAAATTCAGTAAAAATACACTACAGTTCAAATGTCTAGGTTCATGAAAAAAAACTTTTTATCAGTTTCCACCAAAAAATTAAGCAGCACAATCATTTTCAACATTGATAATATTTTTTTTGAGCAGCAAATCAGCATATTAGAATGATTTCTGAAGGATCATGTGACACTGAAGACTGGAGTAATGATGCTAAAATTCAGCTTTGCCATCACAGGAATAAATTACATTTTAAAATAAATTACAATAGAAAACAGTAATTTGTAATTGTAATACTATTTCAAAACTGATTTTCATAACTGATTTTGCTATAATTTTGTATAGCTGCATCAAATAAATGCAGCTTTGGTGAGCATAACTTTTCAACTGTAGTGTATATTGTAATTTGAGCAGAAAATATGTAATCCATGTAATCCAATGTAGTTGCTAGATTTTAAAACTAATTTTGGTAATCACAATTTATTTTGGTTTTTGTTCAAAATGGCCCAGTTTTATTGGGTTGAATACAATGAGCAGCACCATCTTGCAATTTCTTCTAGGCTGCTTTCAGTTTTTTAAAAAGCTAAATTAAAGCTTCAAGCACAGACATGATTATTTTTTATATGTTTAGCTGTAAATCCGAAAACCTTTTATTGTCTGTGCACAAAAGCAGAACATTTAAGGTACAGCATAATTTGTTTTACAGTGAAGTCTATAGAAGGAAAAACATTTTTTTTAATGCAGACATAGACATTTGATTAAAAAAAAATCCTGCATGTGGTTTTCAAAACAGTCACAGCAGAACGCAGACCTATCTAAAGCAGCTTCGCTGTTTAGTTTTTACACAGGAATGTAAACGATTTGTCCGCATAACACACACAGCATCTGGCCTCCCTTCCGCTGCCTTTTTTGTGTTGTTGTTGTAAAATGGTGCATTGGTGCTCCGGGCAAGAGAAGACAGCCGAGCAGACAGCAGACTCAACAGAATCAGATCAGACGTGATGTTATCAGACTGTGTGTCTCACACCCATCCCCTCTCATCAGGCATGCATGCACTGGGTCCTGCTCTCAGACATCACCCCTCCAACCCCCTGCTCTCAGAGTTGAAAGGTCAGAAGGTCTCTGCGGTAACTCTTAGCTTCTCATTCATCGGGCTCGTCCTCGTGGAGTTCAGGCTGTCTGATTTAAATATGAAAACAATCTTTTCTGCATTGGCAATTACCAGAAATGAACCCTGCTAAAATATAAAGAATTATTTTAGCAATAATTTGAATATTTGAGGTTTATTTCACAGCACACAATTAACATTAATGATTGGATTTGTGGAGTTTTCTGCATTGTGATTTGTGTTTACAAATGTTTAAGACGAGAAGTAAAATCGTAATAAAAAATAATCAAAAGAATCTTTTTCACGTATTCACTAAATTAACTCGAAGAATTATTTATATACACCAATATAATGATACACACTAATAAACAGTAATATTTACTTATATATATGTTTTATTACATTTTATTACATGAATAATATCAAAACAGGGACTTCAATTTTTGAGTGATGATGCACAAATCATTGAATCAGAATTTTGAACCGAAAATTGAAGTGAATCAAACTTATTGTAGTTATTTTATATATATTTATTAATTTATTTTTACTACTACTGAAGTTTGGTTCAGAGAGGAATCTTGAAGCTAGGTTTTTGGAAATGTAATGGCCAAATAAAATGTGCATTTCAATCATTACTGTATTCACAATTGTGCTTATTTCACACATGAAACAAAACAATTGCGTATTGCATTGTAGTATTTACTGTATATTATTTTCCACATTATATTTTATAGTTTATCATATATTTCACATACATCTTATGGCAGCATTAAACCTTCATCACATTAAAGCTTTGTTGTCATGTGGCTGGTGGCTGGTATTGGATGTTGCCTGACCCCTATTTGAAAGTCAGTCCGGGATCTGATTATGTCGGTCACCCCTTTCGGCACCTGACCCCAAAATGAGAGAATGGGGGAGCTGGGAGCTTTATTTTCTTAAGATCAAGTCAGCAGTTGGTCTGTCTGGGAAAAATTACCTCTTGAATTGCCCCTTTGATTTCTGTTATCTAAATATATATGTTTTATTTAAACAGTTTTTTTTTTTTTTCTGATTCGTGCTTATCAGATTACAAAAACATCAATCACAAAAGACTGTTAGATATATATGATGCTCCTTATGTTATATTAGATGTTATGTTACATAAAAACAGGGTCCAGGTCTCAGTTTTACTGAGAAAGTAATGGCCTGTGCTGTTGAAAACTGCTAACACAGCTAACAGCTGTCTTAAGGACAAAATTATTTCTGTTAAAAATACAGAAATACAGTTTCATGGACGGTAAGATCTATTAATGGCTTGTAAATGTTTTCTAGTCACCTACAGTTGGCAGGTAGCAAGAAGTAAATTTTGTATCCTGGATATAAATATGACTGTTTGAGTACTTTCCCTGTCCCAACATGTCGCACAACATTTTTGACAAACTATCATGCAAATGGCTTGTAAATTGCAGTTATAGAATCGAATATCGATTAATATGTTGTCTTAACCTGTCAATATTTTTTGTCCTCATGGATACATAACTAAAAGGGTACGAGAGGATGCCCATTTAGTCACAGCTGAAGAGCAGGGCTGGTCCACACAGAATGCGTTTTTGCTGTTAAAAACGTGAGATGCAGGTCAGTGGAACGAGAAAAAGCGCAAGCTCTAGAGATGTTTTTTTTTTTTTTTTTTTTTTTTATAAATTGAACAACTATGAACTTGAGCGACGTGTTTTTTAGAATGCCATGTCCTGCGCAAGATGATGCAAAAGACACAAGGCACAACAGTTAAAGATGTCCGTCTAGTGCGTTTACATTTAAAAACAATGGAAAAGTATTCCAGTGGAATGGGAAGGTGTTCTCTGTGTGAATGGCCCCTAAGGCGTGATGTGCAGTGAAGTAACTACAACCCCTAAAGTAATGACAATACACAATATAGCATAAGCTTGAGTGTCTTATTTTATTAAATTAAAAAGCAAATTCATGAAGTGATATTTTTCAGTTAGAAGACATAGTCTCTGAAGTGAAAACATGAAAACTAAGGTTGATAGTTGGCTATTTTGGAGCTGCGCAGTGAACAGGTGTTTTTATCACATCAAAGCTGTTACTATATGAGGTATTTTAGCACTACTGGAATGCTGTGTTGACCCATCAGCATCTAAGACAAGAACTATCCATTGTATGTTAAAGAAGGGCATGTCTAGCATGTTTTATTCTGTCTTACATTTTATTTCCAGGTCTTGTTTTTTATTTATTTATTTTTGTCCTCTTCATCAACCACTCATTCTCTCTACGTGTACGGCCGTGTCAGCTGCGTAGGAGATAGGAGGTAGTGAACACGCTGGAGGTAGCGTGTACCTCAGGGAGCGCATGGAGGCCGAGGGGTTGTGTGTGTGTTAATCTAGTGAGTCAGTGTTCAGATAGGATGGGCTCTTACCTTCACATCTCTTATTACAGCAGTCAGTGAAGTCACATGCTGAACCCAGTCATAATCATCATGTTGTTGACTTGATGTTTGCAGTTATTCTCTGAGTCTCCCACCTCTATGTTTAGAAGATGTTCCCCTGCCAGGTCTAAAGCTAGCAAGGCTTAGCACTCTTTCTTTATGGTTTTCCTCTGTGATAATTTCCATTATCTCTGGAAAAATGGAGTTTGTCTGGGGTTTGGCAGTGTGACACATGCATGTTTGAGAGCTATTTGCACTGTGTCACTTGTGTCTGTTGTAAGAGCCACCTGAGCCATTTGCTCTCCAATCATTTATGTTGTTCGGTTCATGCAGAGCAGATAAACAAAATGGAGGAAAATTGAGCTTTTAAAATGAGGGTAACTATGGCAATTTAATCTTTTGATCCAAATATGAGGGTTTGGCTTATTGATATCAGTGCAGTTCAGAATATACACTTCTTTGTGTTCTTTCTGCTTTTGTTCCCTTCTCTGCAGCATGTTAACCAATTTAAAGTAAAATGAAATTAAAATTGACCCTATATCCATTCTTAATATATGTTCCTGGTATTGTTGTGCAGTTCGTCAGTGCATGTTCATGCAAAAATAAATGTTAATCTTTCATCGGCTGATGTCACCCTGGTTGGTTTAGGCATTTATATTTTAGGCTACTGTTGTTGGTAATACAGTGTTTTTTACAACATGATCTGCCTTTGGTATGGAATGCCAAAGTCCCTTTCAAGGAAAGCCTGTTCACTCGGCGGCCATATTTGCGACGTCTCCGGGCAGCTATTTCGGGCATCCAAGACCAAATTCTGTCTATTTGAATGGGGGAATCCTGAAATCTCCAAAACATTCTTGGAGAACTCACAATTAAATAACATATTTCAAATCAGCAACAAAATCTGACATGAACTTTTCCATAAATGTTGTTTCTTATGCTCAAAAAGCGTTAAAAAACTTTTATGATGAGCCAATGCGCATGTGCACTCCTAAGCGCGAGTCTCAGGTTTCTATGGGAACCGGAGCTTCTAATTGCAGCTGCAATAACGTTATGACTTTATCAATTAGCGATTGGCTCTTTTACTTAGAAGGCGTGGTTCACTTGGAAATACATAAACTAAGTAGTACAGTTGGTTTTGCACGAGTTGAAATATTTCAATGCATAGATCTGAAAACCCTGCTTTACTGCTGCACGATTAATCGTAATCGAATCGAAATCGCGATTTGGCTTAGTGCGATTATTACATCGCAAAGGCTGCGATTTTTAATTATATAAATATGTACACAGCGTTAGTGAAGAGCTGCTCTGTGATCGGTAGTAAATGACGCTCCATCTGAGAGCACTGCATTAGAAAAGCAACACACATCAAATATACAAACTTTCCAAACATGACAAGCCTTTATGAACTTCTTTTCTAACAAAAGACGACATTTAATGTGTTTTTACTCCAAACTCACTTCATTACGTCAGTTGAGTGTTTGAAATAGCATTTTGATTAGCATTGGATTATAAATATACTTTATTATTACGGAAATACCCGAGAAGGCCTGAAGAAAACATATAAACCATGTATTGTTATAGTCGTCTGTTTATTTTATTCATGTTTAATCAATCAAAGCGTTTCTACCTTCTTTTTATTCAGCCACAGCCATAGCATGATGCCCATTGGGGATTTCCTGGAACAGCGTTTGTTATGTTGCGTATATTTGGAGTATTTGGTGTATCTGCTCAAGGGCGCCCTCCGGCGTCCAGTATTAAACAGACATGTTTAGCCCAAGTAAAGCTCACTCAATCCTATTCAGGGTAAAAATAGGAAAAATAAATTTTCTCCCAAAAGAACTTTGAGGGGAACATATAATCAATATTTTTTTCTCCAGCGTACATAAGTGTACAGGGTTTTTTCCCCCCACAGTGGATGCATAAGAGGCGCGTAGTTCATATTAAATACATGGACTCTGTTTTTGATTTTGCATACCTCCTGACAAAAATAAGAAATTATTGAGACAGATTTTTTATCATAATAATATAATATTTGATAATAAATCCTTAGACCTTTCTAATGATTTATAGACATACTGCTTGCATGTTAACAGGTAACCCCACATTTTGTCATACAAGTTTTAAATATTATTTTCTATTTATTATTGTTATATTTATAATTAAATACTAATGCTAAATACTTTAATAATGAAAGTTATTACAACAGTAATATTTCTTATTTGGTTTAATATTTTTATTTAGCAATAATGATAATAATAATAATAATAAAAATAATTAGTCAAAATAATATATTAGCACAAAATTTCGGGCCAAATTGTGCAGCCCTACAAACAAGCAAAACAAGCCTGGTATTGTTTATAATTTTTTTTTTTTCATTCGTTTTATAAAATCGCATTTTAAATCGCAAATCGCAATTTTAACCAGAGAAATCGCAATTAGCTTTTTTTCTCCAAATCGTGCAGCCCTACCCTGCATTCACAGAGATTTGGGACTAGACTCAGCTAGTGTGTGACCCTCAACTGGTCTATCAGCAGTCTTTTTACAAAAGGTGGTAAAGTCAGACTTATTTTAAACCCTTCAGGATGTGGTTTGAGATGAGCTGAGTGCATAGTATCTGTTCTAAATAGAGTGCATAGTATCCCAGCATGCCACAGTATAAGGTCCCCACATGCCTGCCTTCAGTCATGTGGACAGAGACCACCAGTCTCATCATGGAATAACATTGATTATTAAGGTGGAAATGGGATTATGAGGATGAAAGCTATGCATGTACCAGGAACCGAATGTTTATTAGAGCTGCACGATTCTGGACTAATTTAGAATCATGACTTTTTTTTTCTCTCTCTTTTTTTTTTTTTTTTTTTTTTTTTTTTAAATAGAGATCAGGATTCTGAATAGACAACAAAACAAACTAACATAATTTACTAGAGGTTCTGACAAAATGTTAATTGCTGCAGACTATATTAAATATGTAATTCATTTTGAATTCTATTTTTAAAAGTTTGGTTTGAATGAATGATTCAATTACTCATGAAGTACTCATGTAGTGTAACAATGTAATTGATACAATCCTTATTTGAAGCTTCAAGTTACTTTAAAAAAAAAAAAAAAAATAGATTTACTCTATTTTGTTTGCTATCGTAGACATCAGTGTTTATCCGAACTATAAACTTTTATCCCAGTACTTCTGTGATCATTCGAATTACTGTAACAGAAATAATGATACTGAAAAGACTGTTTGTGAAGCTGTTTCATACCTACACATAACAACTGCTCGCTCAGGGTCAGCAGCAGTGCCAAAGCAGATTTGAATGTTCCAGTGTGATTGTACTTGTCAAAGGTTTAATAGACATCTAGCCGAATCATTGTCATTTAGGAATAAGATCGCGTAGGTGTTTGAATCAAAATCACAGTCTTTTAATGATTAATCTTGAAGCTCTAGTTTCTATAGGATGATGTATATTGCACATAGCATGTGTCTGTTGTTGAGTACACATGCTGCTGCATCGTAGAGTGTTTGAAGAGCTCTGTCATGCCGTCAGAACTACAGAGAGAACATCATGTACCAAACACTATTTGATGAAGAACTAAACCCAGAGCTGGGTCCAGTTTCAAGGGGATATGACTCAATCTGCCTGGGCGAACGGTAGTGAGAGGTGGAGGAGCAAGAGAAGGGGGTGTCGAATGGAAGAAGAGGAGGAGAGGGGTGTAAAACAATATTTGTGGTAAGTCGGTGTCACCGGTGGGATGAGATGAGCTGCAGGTTGGGGGTGGGTGTAGGGGGACTATGTAGCAGGTGGCGTCTGGGCCCAGGCAGAGCTTATCTTGTACAGTCTTACCAGGAGGTTAAATAATTAAAGAAAAGTGGGTGTTATGGCATGGGGAGTCTAGACGTGTCTGGTGCCCGTATGGGGCGTCTCTTTAATACGAGCGCTTTATCTCAGATTAGAGAGCGAGGTCAGTGGCTTGCGCCCTGCTTAGGTGACAGTGCCGCTTTGCTAGCGAGGCACAGACGAATAGCTCCTGCCACTAGCACGATTAAATCGCCCTAGTTCTCCATCACACTTCCTGCTATCTCTCCCACCATGAAAGGCCATGAGTTAGATAGCGGCATTCATTTTTACTCAGTGATTGAATATAGTGTGCCTCAAGTCCGTAGATTTGGCCCGTCTTTGTTTTTTTGGGTGGCTCTTTGAGTTGTTCTCTGATCTCATTTGTTCCATGAGACTCAGTTTATTGAAGTGTCCTTACTTTCTCTCTTTTCTTTCCTCTGTCTCCCACATACTCTCAGTCTCTCTTGCACTCCGTCTCTTGCGTTTTTTTATACACCTTGTGTGTGAATGGAAAATGTCTGTCACACCAGAAAAGGGCTGCACTGGTGAAAGACTTCACAAGCTCTCCCTCCCCTTTCTCTCAGTTTCCCCAAAACAGAAAAACGGGAAAATTCCACAATGCTTAAATGCCTTTCTTTCTTTTCTGCATAGAATAAGTCCCACACACTATTGAACCCTGTAAATATTTACTGAAATAGCAATACTTTGGTCTAGCGATCTTCTACAGACATTTCTATTCTGCCTTTCTTTCGTTATTTTGCCCCTTCCACAGCCTCTCATAAAGTGACTCATAGTATGTTGCTAGGGAATGTTCCAGAAAGGGGCATTTACTGCACCAGGTTCAGTCTTCCCTTATGATTGTGTTTCTGGGTGAAACCTGCTGTCTCACAAGTCTCCAACCCACATGGGCGTCTGACATGTGCCCTTTTCTTTTGTCTGGCATTCTGATGAGACAACTCAGATAACACAGGAGGAGGGGGCAATGCATCCCCTCTCAAGTTCCCATAATGCCTTTGTTGTCTGGTGCATGCTATGACGTGGGTGAATGGATGGTTAACTACATTATGACTGGATATGTCCATTTCTGTTTTTTCTCCGGTTACCAGTACAACCCGCAGTCATGAGTGCCAACATGGGTGGCTGATGGCTTTATGCATGTCCAGATTGTGCATGGGATCTACTGGGGGTGCTCACTTTTAGGGTTGTTTGTGCTCACTGCACCACAAACTGGCCCAAACTAGAGAGGACGCAAGGAAACTTTCAATGTTTTTCTCTAATCTCTGCTGTCTTGCCATTTCGATGAAGTCACTTGGAAATTAGTTGTTCACTGCGCACACACACTCTTTCCCGTGGAAATCTGTTGTGTAATGTGTGCTTTGGTAAGAATTCAAAGCCCAGTCTAAGAACTTTCCCTCACTGCTGTGAGTTCAACTGTTGGATCTCTCATGACATGATCTCCACACACTGTGCCCGACTCCATGAGAATAGTACTGTACCGGGGAGACATTTGGAGACGGAGCACAGATGGCTGGCAGTGAGCAGCAGTCCCCATTCTCTAGCCTCTCTCTCCCCCTCCTTCTCCACCCTCTCCGTTTCTGTACTCCCAGATCGTGAGAGCACAGCTGTTTTCCTTCTGTTATGAAACTGCGGAGAGGAGGAAACAGGAAATGGCTTCATGAAATATAGATCTGGAGGCCAGACTTGGTTGTCTTTGCAGCTTGTGAGCAGAGTATAAAAGGGAGAGAGAGAGAGAGAGAGGAAAAAAGTTTCGGATAGGCTTATGTAATGCCTCCTCCATTTCCTTCAGCTCAGAAACAGAATGGCCTCCGCAGAACAGAGTGGTCTCACAGCTTCTAGTACATTTCTGTGCAGCCAGGGTTTTCCGACCTTAGAGGTGAGGTGACCACGGCTTGAACAACGCAGACCCAGTTCACCTAAGAGTCTGTTAGAGGCTCTGTGACAGGTGTTAGCACATATCTCCTCTTAGCTAACAACACAATGGAGCAGCATACGTAGTGGTAAGAGGATTGAGCTGTCTAATCTCAGAGAGCCCACATAAGGCTAACCCGAATTAGCCCAGCTGCCTCTCTCCCTTGCTCTAAGGCTCGCTGTTGTGCAGTTGTTGCCACATTATCGCAGCCTGTTTACATTTCTGCCCTGTTGCAAACAGGCTGACGACGGTTTGTTGTGTCTGCTCTGTCTGGGGTTTGTGTCTGTAATCATAACACATTAACAGATCTTCCGGGATGCCGTCACGTCTGACTTAGAAGACTGAGCCCTCCGATTAGCACAGGGAAGGTTAAGCGAGGCTTGAGCAATATGATTTTTATATAAGGATTACAAGTTTATGTAACTTGCACTCTTAGTGTAGTGATAAAAAATAAACCATGCTGATGACTCACATTGAAGTCACATTGAATTCAGTTGAATTGTTATCCGAGTAGTAGCTAATTTGGCTAAAACCAATCAGGACCCGACACACCTGATACACTCATACTTTAATGGACCCTAGTAAGGTTAGACACCACATTTGATTTGACAAATGAAAGCAGGACTGTGAGGATAGATGACCAGTTCATACAGGTGTCGGTTGTTTAGCTGGCAAAACATTGAAAAAGGGATCTTTCCAAAGCAATTTGAGTGAGCAAAAAACTTCGGACAACATCACTTCTGAAAATGAGACATAACTAAAGGACATACAACTTATTGAATGGACTATACATCTGTCCTCACAACATTGTTTTCATTCAGGCCTAATTAGTATGATGTCCACCCTGACTACAGTCGATTTTAGATGCCATCATCTGTTGTTTACACATTGGGTTGTTTGGGTCAGAACAGGCCATTTTGAAGGGGGATAAAGTGAGGCTACTCTGATGAGATTACCCTGGGAACTTAGAGAAAACTCTTACATTGTGTTACAGTGGCAGTGGACAGTCCTGGGTGAGGGAATGTTGCTAAAGCTGTGCCTGGTACTGTAGGTTGGCTGAGATTACAAACGTAATATCTCGGCGGTTGAGATGTGTCAGTTACAACATGTTTGCCCCGCCCCCAATCTACCACCAGTTGTCTGTCTCTTGGAGCTGGTCCAGACCGTAATCCGGTTAGGGGCGGCAGATTTGGGCCGTTTTATCTCCTATGCTGGGTTAACTCCTGGGATGCGTCTGGTCTCTGGTCCTCTCCTCCAAGCCCTAAACAGATGGGGTCTTGTCTTGCAAGCACTCTCTCCAGAGGAGCCGTGGCAAAGAGCCAGCGCCAATGCAGCTTATTTAACAATGCCGCTACATGGCCCAACTGCATCCTGGGTACAGCCTTTCTGCTATAGAGAGAAAGTGGACATGATGGAAATGTCAGTAACTCAAGTTTGAGACAGCTCACCTATAGAAACTATTAGCTGGACATCTCAGGATGGATGACTAGTCGTCCAACACCCGACTATTTGAAAAATAGATAAGGTGAGTTTTCATTGCATTCTAACTTTAAAGAGGATGAATTTGAATATGTAGCTTCTTATAGAGAGCCATCAAAGAATCTAATTCATTTTCTTTCCTGCGTAAACCAAAGTCCACTGTGTGTTGCTGATGTCATAGTCGTACGTTTGAAAATAATTACCCTTAACATCAGTGTAGATTGTGTTAGACAGATAATAGTGTTTGCGTAAGAGTTTACTTCATTGCTGCAGCAGTTTTTCCATTGTCTCAAAACATAAACCTTCATGTGTCTGAGTGAATTGTGGGAGTTCCTCAGTGGGCAGCAGGGATAACAAGATTTCTCTGAATGTATGTGTGGCACATTTCTACATGATTTTCATGTGACTGGAGAACAAGTTCGTATTGACCGGGCCCATCTGTGTGTGAAAGTGTGTCGGCAGGGTGGGGTGTGTTCAAGGGTCAGCAGGAGGTTGAAAGAGAGGTCTACCCTGTTTGTAACAGGAGAGACTCTCATGTTCATTCAGGCATTCCTTTCAAAGGATTCCCAATACATGTTCCTCTGCGAAGAGGAAGTATGACGAGATTAAGAAACATAAAATATTAATTCCGTCCTTTGACTGCGTGAGGTCTACACATGACATAATCAGTTTATGAAACAGTTTTATGAAATAGCAGATAGCTTATATGCTCAGACGTATTGAGCTGTGTTGCTCATGTCGGCAGAACAAGTAGCTCACATCATATCCCGATCATATCCACTCTGAACTGTCCTATAAATAATTAAAATGACCTAAAAACTCTTTCTCTTTTTCTCCCTTCTTGACTTGATGTAGGTCAGAAAAGCCATTTGAAACGTCATGTTATCACATTTTTGTGGATTAGTCTGTTGCATCACTTTTTGAGTCTGTTCCCCACACCCAATCTCAATACTCTCAGAAGTGTTCATTTTATTGCCCCCTGGTGGTAAGAATGAAGAACATGTTGTGCTTGCTGTGTCATTACTTGTCCATATTCAACTGTCTATCTTTACGCTGTCTGAAAGCTTATAAATCATTAATAGTAATCACTATTACTATTTTGAATGAACCATTACCCCTAAAGTTTAATGGCTAATTTGTCTTGCACTGTTTGAATAACATCTGCTGAAATTGTGTGCAGTTTTGAGGTTTTGCATTTTTGATTTTTTTTTAAAGCAGACTTAAGATTTTCGGTGGACAATTACCACCTTAGCAACTGCATAGCATTGCCCTGGCAACCACCCACGACACCCTAGAAGGGAGTTTGCACAAGGAAACCACTCATTTTCTATTGAAAATGTAAAAATCTTGTAGCTTCTGCAATTGTGTGAAATATGCAACTGATTTTCTCTCTGTTTTCTTGTCTTGCAGCTGAACTGGAGTTTGTTCAGATAATAATCATAATTGTGGTGATGACTGTAATGGTAGTTGTGATCATCTGTTTGCTGAACCACTATCGGCTGTCGGCTTGGGCCTTCCTCACACGCCACAGCCAGGCCCGACGACGAGAGGAGGGCATGCAGCCGGTAAGTGTGTGTGCGAGTTTTATTCTGAGTGGGTGTTCGTTTGATTCTCCGGTCACCATGTGTGTCCTGTCTGTGTGAGCTCTGAGTGGGTGTAGAGTTCCTGTTCTTTTGTTTGATCACCATGTGTGTGACTTTGTGACCGTGTTCATATGGGACTCAGCAATGTGCGTGCCAGCTTCAGGGTCTTTGTGTCGGTACACCTGCACAAATGCATTATGCGGTTCCTAGGGATGGGTCATGATGGTCGACTGGCTCCATTAGTTAGTCAACTAGTGTGTTTAATTTTTTTTTTTACTGTGAATTATAATCCACAGGCCTCTGTTTTCTGAGTAAAAAGTTACTGCTATCCATATTTCATTAATAAACATGTCTTACAGTGGACATAATGCTAAACCAAACTTATTATATAGGGTTTCTAGAAGTCTACTAGTCATTCAGGCAACCCACAGACTAGTCGATTTTGGAAATATGTAGTTCTGCACATCCCTGGTTCTTTTTTATGTTAGATTTACGTCCTGTAGTTGGGAACGCCAAGACGTGCTTGTCTAGACTGCAGTCCATTTCACCTCCCAGCATGAGAGAGAGTCGTAAATAGATAAGAAGAAGGTGAAGATGTGATTTAGCAACAGATGCAGAGCATGAAAGGAACCGAGCTCTTAAATTCAGAAACAAGCTCATAAATTTAGAGAACAGCACATTTTCTACAGCTGCATTCTTAGAGGCCACAAGATTAACCAGCAGCCCTGAATTAATAATACATTATATTAATGTATTCTCATATTTACTGCTTGCACATTTAGATCAAGTATTCTGATGCCTGGAGCAAATTTGTTTTTTTTTCTACCCAAACTCAAAGCTCTAATGCATCAGTTGAAGTTGATTTTATGTGTTGTCTTTAATGCATGACTCACATCAGCCCTCTCTCTTCTGTATCATATTAGGACGGCTGTGCATGGCCAACAGACAGTTTGGTGACGCAACAAGGAGCCACTGAGGTTAGTCAACTGACATGACCTATTATTCAACAAAATGTTATTTATTACTCTGTTTTACTGTCATGTTTAGGGCTGGGCAACAGAGCTAATAGCTCAAAAATCTCAATATTGTTATCCCTTTCAAAGAGTTAATATATTTTAATATTTAATATGTATTTGCTCTGAAATTACTGTTTTTCACTAAATAAACACATTAATATTCTTTTTATTTATATACAACAGTATAACAATGCATAGTAATAAAGAGCCATATTTACCTACATGTAATTTTTACTAAATATACACTGCTGTTCAAAAGTTTGGTTTTTTTTTTTTTTTAAAGAAATTAATACTTTGCATAAAATTGATTAAAAGTGACAGTAAAGACATAATATTACAAAAGATTTCTATTTCAAATAAATACTGTTCTTTTGAACTTTCTATTCATCAAAAATTGTGGGGAAAAATGTAGTTTCCACAAAAATATTAAGCAGCACAACTGTTTTCAATATTGATAATAATAAGAAATGTTTTTGAGCAGCAAATCAGCATATTAGAATGATTTCTGAAGGATCATGTGACACTGAAGACGAGTAATTGCTGCTAAAATTCAGCTTTGACATCACAGGAATAAATTACATTTTAAAATATATTAAAATAGAAAAAGGATAGTAATAATGTTTCATAATATTACTGTTTTTAATGTACTTTTGATAAAATAAATGAAGCAAAAACACTAAAAAATCATACCAACCCCAAACTTTTGACAAGTAGATTGATTTTATTAATAGTTTATTGTATAATTAATCTGGCTGCACGTTTACAAAAACATTTGTGCTTTTTTATTCTTAGGTTAAGTTCTAAAGGTTTAATGAATATTTTCTTCTCTGTGTTCAGGTGATGTATGGGCCACGGAGCGGAGATCGCTTCAACCCACCTTCATTTATGCAAAGGGACCGATTCAGCCGCTTCCAGCCCACCTACCCATACCTGCAGCAGGACATCCACTTGCCACCCACCATCTGCCTGTCAGATGGCGAGGAGCTGCCGCCCTACAAGGGCCCCTGTACCCTGCAGCTCAGAGACCCTGAGCAGCAGCTCGAGCTCAGCCGCGCGTCCGTACGCGCGCCCCCCAACCGGACCATTTTCGACAGCGACCTGATAGACGTTTACGTGCACG
Organism: Ctenopharyngodon idella; assembly: GCF_019924925.1. Lineage (NCBI taxonomy): Eukaryota > Metazoa > Chordata > Actinopteri > Cypriniformes > Xenocyprididae > Ctenopharyngodon > Ctenopharyngodon idella. The sequence goes on from NC_067238.1 coordinate 1,674,750, forward strand.
GAGGAGGGCCACGGCCCCCAAGCAGCAACTCTGGCAAGAGTGCCTCGAACTCGCACGTGGAGGGGCCGCCGCCCACCTATAGCGAGGTGATGGGTCAGACGTGCCCAGGCTCTGCCTCCTTCCTGCACCAGCACAGCAATAACGCACCACCCTCCAACCAGAGGACAGCCAGTCGCTCCCCCCAGCCTGGCGCAAGCACAACCCTGTTCGTCAAGGTTAAGGATAGCCGGCGAGACAAACCCGTGTGACTAGGAGGCATGGAGAGGGCAGTAGAGAGTGCGTGCCGTCATCTGTGCTCTCTGGTACTTCCTCCTGGACCTAAAGGGGAGTGGCTTCACTGTTAGACCACTCCCCTTGCACAATTTGAATTGAAAATTGAGGAACCAAGCTTACAAAGTTTATTTTTTTGTATTTTTTGTTTCATTTTTGCTAGAACTTCGGGGCCTTGTATGGATGTTTGGGCTCCTTGGCTAAATCTCTTTGTTTGGTTTTGTATGCTTTCCTGTATTTAAAGAACACGTGTGTTGGCACAGATTGTTTGCGTGAGAGACCACATAGGTCATAGGATTGAGAAATTTTCTATTCATTTGTGTGCATTTCCAGGACTTGTGCACAAAAACTGTTCATAACCAATCAAAATCCAAATTGAGTGCCATGATAAAATCTTAAATCTTGGGGATGTGACTCACAACAACAACAACAACAACAAAAGTCTTTATGTTGCACTTATTCTTTTAAGAGTAGAAACAGCGACCCTTAGTTTTTATATGTCAATCTGTCACAGGTCTTTGATGGTTCCTGGGAATTATTTCTTTCCTTTTTATGTTTTTCGTTTTCCTGAAATGGAGATGTAGAACTCTGATCCAGCCTAAAATCTCCATAAATGAACTGCATCATGGCACTTATTTAAAGAAAAAAAGGGGTTTAACAAGCTGTTCAAATTCCAGTTCACTTTTTCCACTGACCAAGTGAGAGATATTGGCATGGATATCTGCAGATGGAAGTTACGACACATGCGCCACTTTCATCCTGTCGAGTAGCACTTTAAACTTACGTCACTTCAGCATTGTCATGGGGTCCAATGGAAGGGAATCATGGGAACTGTAGTCTTATGCACATCCTGTCCCCTTCTGAATGAGTGTGTCATATCTCATAATGTTTGTTTTCCACTAAAAAAAAAAAAGCATGCATATAGCTTTTTTTCCAGTTATCCATACTATACTTTAGTTCACAATCATATATGGATCTCATATTTTATCCCTTATTTTCATCTCCTGGAATGCCGTTTTATTCCAAGGCAGCACAGGAACACACTTTTGTCTGTTATTTGTCTGTTTATTCAACACCAGTATTTATTCTTTTATCTGTTCTGAGATTTTCATCCAAACAAAATGTGTACCAATCATGACGAGGTACATCCCGCTTTTTTCTTTCTTTATTTGAAGTTGTATTCAATCATCACCACATGGCATACATTTGGAATGCTTTCAGACATGTTGATTGTGTTTTTGATCACATCTGAGCTTTGTAAACCATCAGTCTTTGGCCTTCCCTTAAAAAAGTACCATAGAAAACCTATTTATTAACTAGCTATTTATTAAAGTGACCAGTTCGAAAGGATATTTAGTCAAAGTGGGTGGGAAAGCCACTTTCCCTCCCCTGAAATAGGCTTTTATACAACCTTCTTTCCCCTTAAATAGCAAGATTCTACTATCGCCCATCCGCTTTGGCTCCGAAACAGCCTCCTGTCATAGGCTCTGCTTCTGTCACTCATTCTGACTGCGCAGTTTGAGTTCGTACTGTATTGCTGCTGCTGCTATGCGCTGCTACTGCTACTGCTGCTGTTGTTCGTTCGGTATGTAGGCCTATGTCCGCTTCCCCATTAGTTTATATTTGCTTACCAACCGAGACATAGATGTTTGTGCTCTGTTTTTGTTTTCTTCGTTAACATTAGTGCATTTCCGCTGTCATAGTCGTGCTAGGAAAACCAATCCAAATGTATTTTTTACGTTTGCAGCCGAGAGGTTTGCATGTTACTATTTACATGAGCAAATTCGGTGCCTAACAGTCATGTTTAAGCAGACATAGAAACCCACTTGCACTCAAAAGTCCCCACCTTTGTTGTGCCTCACTTCCTATGGTGCTTCTTTCAGTAGTCGGACTCTGTTTATTTGTACGGTGCTGTATATAACTTGAATATATTATGCACATATCCTACCCAATGGGTAGAAAACCACAAGAAAGCATTGTTAATACTGTAATATAATGTATAGATAATATTAAAAAGAAAACTTTAACACGGTGGCATCAAGTTTTGTGAATGCCTTCAATTGTGCTTTGTCTTTTTTGTAAAACAGAGTAAAGTTTGCAAAGAGAAATGCTACAGTGTGGTCACAGAAATACAAAAAGACTTCTTATATTTTTTTCCTATACAGTAAATGCAAATCTGTTATGTGATGAAACAAATATTCTGATTATAAGGCAGTTATATAAAGGATAACTAGCTGCTGCTTTTGTAACTTCCAGAGAAAGAATTATAAATGCCAGCGCTTGTCATTTTATTTATTTAAATTTATTTTGTGACTGCTAGCTGTTTGGACGTTTAAAAACCACGCTCGACCGGTCGCAGAAAATAACTCGGCATGACGTAACTGTACCGTAGTTATCGAAACGAACGGAACATATTGCCGACTTTTGGGCTCCCACGAGTCCTTTTCTCTAACCCGGGAGAAGGTTTAGTGGTTCATATCAAATAGCAGCTCAGGGTGAGGCTTTATTGGATCGGTGGGACATTCGTGGGAAACGGTTAACGTTTTGTTCTTTTTTTATGCACATAATCGAGTTGTGTGGTATATAAAAGAGCATCAAATGCATACATGAGGAAAATCCAGCCCATAGCTGATTGTTACTGCATGTTCATGTTGTCATTTTCCTCGGCATAGCAGTCTCGTTCCGAGCTCTCCGCACCAAAAGGCTCCTCCGCCTCTCCAGAAACACTTGGTGTTCCCTGTACGCGCTTGAATGAACGAATAAATGAGTGAATGACTGACTGACGACTTGTGTGGGTGACTTCAGCATCTAGTTCCATGGATCTGGAACTCCGACGAAACCAGAGCAATGTTCATCATTGGCCTTGAGCGAGATCACATCACAGGACTGAATGACATATTGTGGACTACAAACCTTTTTTGTTTTTTTACAAGAAAAAAAAAAAAAAAAAAAACAGTTCAGTGAGCAAGGAACACTGCTGTCCTTACGCCTTTTTTTTTTTTTTTTTTTTTTTTTTATTATTCTATTTAATTGTGATGTCAGCGGTTTTCAGTTTGAGGTCTGTTAATTGCAATACTTTTACAGGAAAAAGGTGACTAAAACGATTAAAAAAATCATAAAAAAATAAACACACGAAAAAACAATAAAACTATTGCTCAAAGATACTGTTGTAGTCCCTCATGAAACGATTCCACGCTTGTTCTTTCGCTGTCATCAAATGGCTAGAGAGAGCAATTAAAGTTGAGGAAAAGAACCAGAGAATGAGTCTCTTTTGTGTTTTGTGTTTGTCACTCCGTTATGCTCCTGACGGCGAAGTACTTTAAAGGTAAAAAAAAGTCAAAGGCTGTTTCCCACAATAATAATAATAATAATGATAAAAGATTCAGATTTGAATTTTTTAATGAACTAATGTATTTTTTAAATGTATAATATCAGATTTCTGTTTAACAGACATTTATTTTTAGCCAATCAGTGACATTTTTAGAAGAGCATGTATGATATTTTAAAAAGTAGCTTGTTCCTAGAAACCTTGTACTATTTTGAAAACAACTGAGCTGTAACAGTGAAAATAGCTTTAATATCAGTCACTTCTCAACAAGCAGCAAATGTGAATGAGTTAGCCAGGTTGCCTATAACTTGTAGGAATATCAAAATAATGTACGGTTGAAATCACAATCCAAGAACAATAAATCTTTTCAGTCGTGACTTCAATGTATATGTCAACACAGAAGGCTGTGGATCTTCCCAAAGGTTTTTAGGATAGCAGTTTTCAATTTATGAATTGCTTGAAGAAACTTTAACAATATACTTAAACTATGATGTGCTCATTTTTTACACTTTTGTCAGTTTCACATACATTTTCTAAATTTACTAGTACCAAAATGCTAAGATTAAGACTAGCCCAGAGAAAATGTGCTACCAAGGCAGGTTGCCTCCTCATGGGGTCATTCATGTTGAGATCTTACAATTTGACTAAGATGATCACTTATATACAGTATATACATACAGTGTTGGGGGCAACGCATTACAAGTAACTTGAGTTACGTAATACAAATTACTTCAAGTAACTAGTAAAGTAACACATTACGTTTAAATTTACAATAAAATATCTAAGTTACTTTTTCAAACAAGTAACGCAAGTTACTTTGTTTTCCCTATGTTGAGAGAAATCGAGAGTACGTGCAGAGGTGTCGTGTGTAAACATGACGGTTATTGTCGTTCTAGACTAAATGTGCGCATTTACTCATCTCACTTGCACAAAAACAGAGTCAGTATCCCTCAAAATGAATAAAAACAGTGAAATGCAAAGTCAGAATACCTGCAATAATTAAATGTATTGAATTAAACAAATATACTTTATGTATTTAATCTTACTTTATTAACCAATGTGTTTGCTGCTGACCTTCAATGATCCAATTCAAACATACTAATAAGCAAAAATGACTTTAGATAAACATCACATTTGTGATCAGCCTGAAGTTTATTCATTTCACTTTTGGTGTGAAAGGGCCTTTTCATTTGCTAAAAATATAACTTTTTTGTTATTTAAAAAAAAGAAAAAAAAAAGCAAGCCCAGCTCAGATGAGAAAAAAATAACGCAAAAGTAATGTAAAGCATTACTTTCAATAAAAAGTAACTAAGTAAGGATATTAGTTACTTTTTAGGGAGTAACACAATATTGTGATGCATTAGGAACTTTCCGAAACACACTATACTATAAAAAATACTGCACCTTTAAATTTCAGTAAGTTTACAAATAATTCTAATATTACTGGTGATCATTAAACATCATGAATAATAAATGTACATTTCTGTGATGTATCCAATGTGCATACTAAAAATCCCTTTCAAAACACTTCAATTTTTAAGCCAAACATCTTCATGCTTCCATCTGAAATAAGATGAGACATTTTCATTTTTATTGTTACTGTTGACAGCCAGGTGGAACATCCTTCAACAGACAAAAGGCTTTGCAATCCAATCAAACCTAAACAGCCCTAGTGCTTCACCAGCAGAGACATTTGCTGTGGAATAATCAGTTCAATTATTAACCTTCATCAATTACTAAGCAAAATGAAAGCAAAAATAGGACTTTGAGAAATATGTGACAGTACCAACTGAAAATGATGTTGCATAAATGAAACACATGAATATGGCAGGAACATACTGAATTTGAAACAGGATGTAAAGAATGTTGATGATCTGCAGAATGACCGTCAGGACAATTTGTGATTATTTTTCTATTTCCCATATTATAAGCAACGGTATAAGCTGTATTACATCTTAACGTACATTTATAGCTTTATGACAAACACTGTTTTGCATAATATCTAAAGTTACAATCAATTTTTCCAAGATTTTACAACATGACTACTTCATTCTCAGTAACTTGTGTGACAATTCTGTACCGTTTTGAATCCATAATTTAACTATAAACATATGCAAGAATTGAAAGAGGCAGTGCTATGTTTTTAGGGAATAAAGTATTACAAATATGATATTGGGCACATTACACCTGCTGTTCTCTTTAGAAAACACACTCTCATCCGTTAAAAAGTACTTCAAGTTAAGTCCAACATCTTTCAGTAGACTTTGTGTGCTGTGATATTTTATATCCAGAAACTATGGTCAATTTATGAATTATAATACCACCACATCTTGTGATAGTTTAGCCTATTACGTGAACAGTGAGTGTACAGCTTACAGCCTACATTATATTTTAAATATGCTTTCCTTAAAGTGTATTATATTGTTAAATAACGTGAATCTTCATGACATTATGGGAAGATAAAGTCACTTCATGACCTTTTGTAAGTGTATAAACCTATTCCTTTTTCTTTCGGAAAGACACTTTGTCTTTGGTTTCTTGAAGTTTTTCAGTGAACTTGTCTTTCGTTTCCTCCATTCTCTCGGAAAAACGATCCTTGGTCTCCTCCATTTTTCCAGAGATCCTTTCTTTGGTCTCCTCCATCTTCTCCTGGAGGTATTCCTTCACAGGCGGAGGGGTGGACATGTAGCCGTGCTTCCTCAGGTACTTCACGGACAGTGATGTTCCTCCTAGAGTCACCGTGTACCTCGCAGGTGTGGCGATCTTCAGGAAATCAAGAAAATTAAACCAGCGTCACATTAACTTGTGCGAAAAGGAACTGAAAAGAAGTTTGTTCATGTAATGAGTGACTCTCACAAAGTTTGAGGTCAATGACATTCTAATTCATTCAATTCAGATGAGTTGCTGTGTAGGTGAAAAGATTCTGTGTCTAAAAATACATGTTATTCATTCAATTTTACGAGATACAAATTCTCCAGGAAAACTGAACCTAAATTGTCTTGATTTTGATTGCATCTCTGTGATATTTATTGGTCTTGAAGTTCTATAGCTGAATGGAAAGTTTGCAACAAATTTATTTACAATTAATTTCTTAGTAAATTATATTATTGAAAGGGTTAGTTCACCCAAAAATGAAAATAATGTCATTTATTACTCACCCTCATGCCGTTCCACACCCGTAAGACCTTCGTTCATCTTCGGAACACAAATTAAGATATTTTTGTTGAAATCCGATGGCTCAGTGAGGCCTGCATAGCCAGCAATGACATTTCCTCTCTCAAAATCCATTAATGTACTAAAAGCATATTTAAATCAGTTCATGTGAGTACAGTGGTATAATATTAATATTATAAAGCGACGAGAATATTTTTGGTGCGCCAAAAAAACAAAATAACGACTTATATAGTGATGGCCGATTTCAAAACACTGTTTCATTAAGCTTCGTAGCATTATGAATCAGCATGTCAAAACATGATTCGGATCGCGTGTCAAACCGCCAAACTGCTGAAATCACGTGACTTTGGCGCTCCGAACTGCTGATTCGACACGCTGATTCATTACGCTCCGAAGCTTCATGATGCAGTGTTTTGAAATCAGCCATCACTATATAAGTCTTTATTTTGTTTTTTTGGCGCACCAAAAATATTCTAGTCACTTTATAATATTAATTTTGAACCACTGTACTCACATGAACTGATTTAAATATGTTTTTAGTACATTAATGGATCTTGAGAGAGGAAATGTCATTGCTCCCTATATAGGCCTCACAGAGCCATCGGATTTTAACAAAAATATCTTAATTTGTGTTCCGAAGATGAACGAAGGTCTTACGGGTGTGGAACGGCATGAGGGTGAGTAATAAATGACAGAATTTTCATTTTTGGGTGAACTAACTCTTTAAACAATTAATTTATTAAAAAATAACTTAGCCCACCTTGTACATGGCATATGCTGTCAGAGCATAGCCACTCTGAGAGTTCTCCAGGAGTTTCACAACCTTGTCAGGAAACCCAACATACTCAAGAAATGGCACCAAATTCACTCCTCTACAGGGGGGGTGAAAAAAAAAAAGAGAGAGTAAGCAAGAAAGTAAGCATACTATTTATTTAAAATTTTCTTAAAAGGACATTTCACCCAAAAATGTATATTATATTTATGTTACTCACAACAGTTGATGGACCCCAATGACTTCCACAGTATGGAAAAAAATAACATCAACTGTTTGGTTACCCTGTTCTTTAAAGGGGTGGTTCATTGCGATTTCACTTTTTTCACTTTAGTTAGTGTGTAATGTTGCTGCTTGAGCATAAACAGTATCTGCAAAGTTACAAGTTCAATGCAAACGGAGATTTTGTCTTTTAAAGAATTCTCTGTTTAAGGACTACAACAAACAGGTGGTAGGGACTACAACTAGCTTCTTCCTGGGATGGTGACATCACTAACCCTAGAATTTACATAAACCCTGCCCCCGAGAACACAAACAAAGGGGTGAGGCCATGTTATTGCAATACAGTACGTAACACAAATGCAATAGCATGTCATAATAGCAAGATGACAAAATGACACATTATAAGCTAAAACTTCACAGACACTCTGGGGACATCAGAGACTTATTTTACATCTTATAAAAGTGGCATTATACCACCCCTTTAAAATATCTTCTTTGTGTTCAGCAGAAGAAAGAAATTCATTCAAGTTTGGAACAACTTGAGGGTGAGTAAATTATGACAGAATTTCCATTTTTGGGTGAACTATCCCTTTAATTAAAAACTTAAAATACTTAACATAAGAATCAAATGTCTAAGCAGCTAAAATATGTAATTGTGAAGATTGGTGGGGAACATATGACAAGGCAAACTGATAACTCAGAGCTTCTCTGAAGAGTGAGGTCATGGTGAATGAAATAGCCCATATTCAAGCATCCATTACCACCTCCCACTTTTCTGAAATGTCTAGACAGTGGTGACCCACATTCAGCCAGATGTATTGCAGAGTAAACATTCCATTGTGCCATTTACCTCAATCCAGCACGCACCATACAGATAGAATGACCAAGCAAAAAGAAAATTACCTATCTATCTAACCCCACAGACACCTGGTTAGCAGTTTACTGCCTGAGAACCAACACCTCACAGACTTTTACAATGTGTGACGAATTCTGACAGACATTCCTTATTTATCAGTTTGTTTTGTCAGAACTTAAAAGCTTTATGTTGTGCTTCTTGTGGATTAGTCATATTTCTTTTATATTTCTTTTACTTTAAAAAATATTATCAGCACACCAATATATTAGGAAGGCCGATATTAAAGGATTAGTTCACTTTAAAATGAAAATTACCCCAACCTTTACTCACCCTAAAGCCATCTTAGGTATATGACTTTCTTCTTTCTGATGGACACAATCAGAGTTATATTAAAGGGTTAGTTCACCCTAAAATTAAATTTCTGTCATTAAGTACTCACCCTCATTTTTGATGAAATCCGAGGGTATCTGATCCACAACATAGGCAGCAACGTCATTGCACATTTTGAGGTCCAAAAAGGTATTAAAGACATCGATAATAGTGTAAAATAATCCGATACCCTCCGATTTCATCAAAAATATCTTAATTTGTGTTCCGAAGACAAACGAAGGTCTTGCGGGTTTGGGAAAACATGAGGGTGAGTACTTAATGACAGAAATTTCATTTTTGGGTGAACTAACCCTTTAATAAATATCCTGATGCATCCAAGCTTTATAATGGCAGTGAACAGGACCAATGAGTATGAAGCTGAATAAAGTGCATCCATCCATCATAAACATACTCCACGCAGCTCTGGGGGGTTAATAAAGGCCTTCTCAAGTGAAGCGATGCGTTTGTGTAAGAAAAATATCCATATTTAAAACGTTATAAAGTAAAATATCTAGCTTCCGCCAGACCGCCTTCTGTATTCAACTTACGAAAAAAGCATAACTGACGTCACGTCAGTTACGTTTTTTTCCAAAGTTGAATACGGAAGGCGTAAGATGTAGCGTCTTTCTTCAGCTTCATACTCGTTGGTCCCGTTCACTGCCATTATAAAGCTTAGATGTGTCAGGATATTTATTAATATAACTCCGATTGTGTTCATCAGAAAGAAGAAAGTCATATGGATGGCTTGAAAGCGAGTAAAGCTTGGGGTAATTTTCATTTTAAAGTGAACTAATCCTATAATATGCTGATTTTTGGCCATTTTGAAATTATATGTAAATATAAATACTGTATACATATTTCATCGTATCGCATTCATCACATACTGAAAAAATGCAATTTTATTACTTTTTTTAGTTTTTTTTTTTTTTTATTAAAATGTTATACATTAAAAATAGTTGGTCATCAGTGGTCACTGGCCATGCTCTCTATAAATTAGGTTTGCAAGATTAATCAAAATAAAACCGAAATCACAAAATGCCTTAGTGTGATTCTCAAATCATGAAGGCCATTATTTAAATAAATATATGTGTTGCGTAATTCATAGTGAAGCGCAGCACTGTGTTCATTTACACGTGAACAGCTCATGATCCAGTGTTTTCAGCGTCTCAGAGCAGCTCAGTTCTCAGTAAATGTTGCTTCATAAGAATCTCTGCTCTGAATTTGAGTCACTTTAACATTTAGATACGCAACATGTACCAACCCCAACTTCCCATACTTGTAATGAGAAGTGCTCATCAACAAAAGAGAAGCATTAAAGGAACACTCCACTATTTTTGAAAATAGGCTCATTTTCTAACTCCCCTAGAGTTAAACAGTTGAGTTTTACCGTTTTTGAATCCATTCAGCCGATCTCCGGGTCTGGCGGTAGCACTTTTAGCATAGTTCATTGAATCTGATTAGACCGTTAGCATCTTGCTCAAAAATGACTGAAGAGTTTCATTATTTTTCCTATTTAAAACTTGACTCTTCTGTAGTTACATCGTGTACTAAGACCGACGGAAAAGTTGCGATTTTCTAGGCCGATATGGCTAGGAACTATACTCTAAAACTTGTAATATCATTGCGCCTGCTGCACCCATGGTATGGCAGCAAAGTTCCTTGATTATTACGCCGGAAGGAGAGTGTAGTTCCTAGCCATATCTAACGAAATGCTAACGGTCTAATCAGATTCAATGATCTATGCTAAGCTATGCTAAAAGTGCTACCGCCAGACCCAGAGATCGGCTGAATGGATTCGAAAACGGTAAAGCTCAACTGTTAAACTCTAGGGGAGTTGGAAAATGAGCTTATTTTCAAAAATAGTGGAGTGTTCCTTTAAGCTCCTTGCATTTTTTATCAAAATAAAAGTTAGATACTTTAACGTTTGAAAATGAGGACAGACAGCCATAAATATTAGTATTCTAATTTTACAGTTGTAATGTAAAATGAAATTATTTTTATTGTTACTTTTAATTTTTTGTTTTACAGTGAAATGTTACAAAAGTATTATTTATTATTTCTTTTAATTTAGGTGTTTTTTTCCTATTTTTATTTGGTAATTTTTATAATAGTTATTTCAATAATTATATAATAATTATCATTATTATAATAGCTTTTATTATAATAATTATTATTACAATAGTTAGTGGTCTTTGACTAACAGGTTATTATTGTGTAGTAACTCTGATACTCCATCTTAGCCTCTGACCTAAATTTACATAACTGTATTCCTTCATCTACTTACTTCATTGCAGCATAGTAAAATGTACCGAACCACACTGTAGACGTCAACAGGTGCACAGGGATCATGACTTTGCCATACTGCTTAAAGGTTTTCTTGAATCTCTGAATGAGGCCGATGGATTTATCCTGTAGAGGGTCTGGATCATCCTGCCCTGGAGCTGAGTTTACTAGATGATCTCTGCTAGTGTCCTTCTGAGAGGCCGGAGAGCAGAGTGCACTGGAGCTGCTGAGCCATCGTGGGCTGGAGCTCAGCTGTTTCCAGCATCGCTGGGTCGGTGGATCCAGTCTCTGAGCGGTCCGGCTACAGGACGGAGGACCAATCTGCAGCAGGGCAGCAGTCTGCCTGAAGACTCTAGCACACACAAACCGCTGCATCGCAAAACAAGCTTCTTCTCCCAAGGGTCTGTCAGCATAAAAACAAGCAGACAGTCTGACAGGGGCCTGACTGTGGGCGCAAGACAATGGCTTAATACATCTCACAAAAATGCAAAGTAAAGAACTCTAGACTGATAAAACTTATTCACAAAGGATCTCCTATCCACCTTATTTTTCAGGTAAGAGCTGGAGCGGCCATTTGTAATTTTAATGTGTCTGGCTTTCGGTGTCATTCACTTCCAGTTATTTTTAGCTGTACAAAACAGCTTGTTATGCTGCTTGATATTGCAAACTGGTATTTCTTACCATATTATTTTAATGTATTTCTTAATTATAAAAAAAAGCTGGTTTGTAGCACAAACAGTTTTACAGTTTACTGCACTTTGATATTCTTCTCGTTATTTCGCTATAGCAGCTACTAAATAGGAAGTCTCACACATTCACAGAAAACACCTTAATCAAATAAAAAGAAGGTGGATAATATAAATAGATGGTCAGTAGTACTAAAGATGCATAATATACAGTGGGGTGCAAAAGTCTGAGATCACATTGACACTATTTGATTTTATAATTATTTTATTTAAACCCAGAAATGTGTTTTAAGGATTAAAAATTAAAAAACAAACAAGACAAATGATACATTTTTAAATTAAATTATTTAAAAATGTAAAAAACATATCGAAAAAATATGAAAGATTCTGTACTATTTCTGGGTCACTGACTGATATAAGCAAATCTGAGACAGTCCATTAAAGCTCAAGATGCTCTTTGAACAACTTTAAATCATTCTGGATCACATGATTATCATAAGATTGTTATTGTCAGCTTGAGTGCTGCCATCATTAAAAACTTACCAAAAACAAAGACATTCTAAAACTTATATTAAATTTTTAATTCAACTTTCACACAAACTGTAATTTAATAATGTTTATAGCCTACATTTTTTTTTTTTTTTTAACAAAATCTAAAATAGAGGCGCTTGAACTAGTTGTTACATTTTGGACCCCACTGTATCTGTGACCTCGGCATCTGCCCTAATTTACTTTTGTTTTTTTTTTGGTCTTTTGGTAATTTTTTGGTATTACACCGATATTGAAAGCACATACACTATATTGCCAAAAGTATTGGGACACCCCTCCAAATCACTGAATTCAGGTGTTCCAATCACTTCCATGGTCACATGTGTACAAAATCAAGCACCTATGCATGCAGACTGCTTCTACAAACATTTGTGAAAGATTGGTTTGCACTCAGGAGCTCAGTGAATTGAAGCGTATTACCGTGATAGGTTGCCACCTGTGCAATAAGTCCATTTGTGAAATTTACTCACTACTAAATATTCCACGGTCAACTGTTAATGGTATCATAACAAAGTGGAAGCAATTGGGAACAACAGCAACTCAGCCACGAAGTGGTAGGCCACGTAAAATCAGAGCGGGGTCAGCGCATGCTGAGGCGCACAGTGCGCAGAACTTTCTGCAGAGTCAATAGCTACAGACCTCCAAACTTTGTGTGGCCTTCAGATTAGCTCAAGAACAGTGTGTAGAGAGCTTCATGGAATGGGTTTCCATGGTCGAGCAGCTGCATCTAAGCCTTACATCAAGCGCAATGCAAAGCGTTGGATGTAAAGCACGCTGCCACTGGACTCTAGAGCAGTGGAGACGTGTTCTCTGGAGTGACGAATCACGCTTCTCTATCTGGCAATCTGATGGATGAGTCTGGGTTTGGTGGTTGCCAGGAGAACGGTACTTGCCTGATTGCATTGTGCCAAGTGTAAAGTTTGGTGGAGGGGGGATTATGGTGCGAGGTTGTTTTTCAGGGGTTGGGCTTGGCCCCTTAGTTCCAGTGAAAGGAACTCTTAATGCTTCAGCACACCAAGACATTTTGGACAATTTCATGCTCCCAACTTTGTGGGAACAGTTTGGGGATGGCCCCTTCCTGTTCCAACATGACTGCGCACCAGTGCACATAGCAAGGTCCATAAAGACATGGATGAGCGAGTTTGGTGTGGAGGAACTTGACTGGCCTGCACAGAGTCCTGACCTCAACCCGACAGAACACCTTTGGGATGAATAAGAGCAGAGACTGGGAGCCAGGCCTTCTCGTCCAACATCAGTGCCTGACTTTACAAATGCGCTTCTAGAAGAATGGTCAAAAATTCCCATAAACACACTTCTGAACCTTGTGGAAAGCCTTCCCAGAAAAGTTGAAGCTGTTATAGCTGCAAAGGGTGGGCCAACTCCATATTAAACACTACGGATTAAGAATGGGATGTCATTCAAGTTCATGTGCACGTAAAGGCAGGCGTCCCAAAACTTTTGACTTTTTACATGCATAATGTGTATAAATTTTACTAAATATGTCCATATTTTGTACTACATATTACAACGTGTTGATGCCAGACTTCATTTGAAACATGCTATTTCACTTATTCTTTGTTTGAAAACAGACAAACCCTGTAGGTTAACAATAATTATAGGGTATCATATCAGTTTGACGTGGATTACTTTCCCTTTTTTTTTTTTTTTTTTTTTTTAATTCAAGAAACATATACAAATATAGAAACACCTTCAGGAGAACATTAGAATTAAAAGAAAAAAACATTTGTATGTAAAGTCAAATATCTAAAGTAAGTATTAAGAATCATTGACCTACATATGAAGAAGACACATAAAAGACAAAGGATAAACAAAAAAATAAAGGGATAAGAACCATGCATTTTAAAGTGGATTACATTCCCTACCTTCAATATCCCATCGATGATGACGTCACTGGTGCTGGAACAGCTGAAAACATTAAGAAAAACATAAGCTGCTGCACATGCTCAATCACATTCAGAAAGAAACTCTGGAAATAATCAGACTAACCTCCTAAAAATCGTATTAAAAACTCTTGGTATAACTTCACATGTGTGAAGTATCCTACGATAGTCACCAAACGTGAGTCAGCTAGCTTTGCTAAGGGATGTCTACTGTCTGATCTGCTAAATTAATTAAAGTTTCACTCGTCCTCCTGCCTAAACATACAGAAACGATCACCGGAAATATGTACAGCTACATACATAAGTGACTAGATCCGACATGATGTGATTTCGCCACCACAAACACATGTTATTCATGTCCCTTCTGTCATTCACAGTACTCCTCACAAGACGCAGCGACATTACACATGGTGACTGACTGCGCTGTGTGCTCGCACTGTGTTGTGGAAAATGTAGTACAGTCGTACTGTGGAGCCATTTTCAATGGAACAATGTCTCTCTCTGGAACTACATTTCCCAGAATGCACGACAACGTCGCGAATGATTGGTCTATACACCTGCTTATGGGCACGAAATGCCAATCTCCGACTAAACGGTTTTCATACAAAATTATTGAAAATACGTTTAAAATGCGGTGATATGTATGTGTATGTGGGGAACAAGTATTTATTCAAAATTTTGTAATTTAGTTTAAGAGAAAAAAACTCTTTTATCCTGCTATAAATTTAGTCCATTTATTATGTACTCTATCTATATCTGTTTATAATGCTGTTACACTTGGCTTATGTTTACAATAACATACTTCCATAAACTAGTACTAAAAAACTATTCCAAGTTGGAGATCCAACTGGAGACGCTGAATTAAACTTGTTAGATAGTGAGGTGATGTGATACTAATGCAGTATAAGTACACAGCATTTCGACTGCTGTTGTAGGCACCAGTCCTCTAGGCGGCGCTGCGCTGCGCTGCGCTGCGCTGGTTCTCTCATGAAATACTGCAGTGAAGATCGTGAAGAGCGCTGCTTGTTGGATACATGATGGCGCAAAACTCAAGTGAGTGCAGCAACATTGATTTAGTCTTCAGTGATAAGTGTGTTACATAATCAGGGCGCTGAGCACATAAACTCTTAATATGATTTATAATGTTTGTCTCATTTTAAGTTCAACTAGTCTCAATCAGTCTCTGTAGATGAAACACGTGACGAGATGGACGCTTGACATGAGCCGTTGTAATGAACGCAACTCTGACGCACTACCGTTTTATGTTTATATTGGTCTATCTACGTACACTTCATATATACGCATTACTTTCGATTTGAAATGATTGAAATCATGACTGATGTTTCTTCCCTGTGGTCCTTTACTATGTAAAAGGTGAATGCACATTTCATAACATAAATACTAATGCACTGCGCGTTTATTCACAGGATTGTTTGAGGCGAACAGTAAATATGCTGATCCAAAGGTCGATCAGGACAGTATAGCATCATCTTTAGATGGTTCCCAGACTTCATCATCATCATCCTCACTGAAGAGACACAGGGACGGCGACGAGGGGTATGAAGATGTCTCTCCCAGGAAGAAGCTGGTAAGCTCGCGCCATCATGATTTACTTGACTCTTTATAAACTCAAAGACTGGGGCTAGTTTTTTTTTTTTTTTTTTTACTTCTGGGAGTTTTTCTCAGGATATTTACTTTTTATTGATATTGAGCTGTAGAGCTCAGTCAGGATAGTCACTTTATTTTTTGACACGAATGAAAACGAGGCAGGGACAGAAGTACAATGTGTTTCAATGGATTGTACTGTTGTTTAACAACTTGAAAGTCGTTCAGTTGTTTCCTAAAATAACCATAAAACTCCACAAAACAGGTGTAAGTTCTGAAAGTTATGAAACTTCTGAAACTTATTTCAAAAACATTAAAAAATTGTAATGTTTGCAAACTTTTGACAGGTACTGTAAGTCTATCCATCACAGCCTCATTTTAATCTGCATAAAATTCAATATGGTGATCACTCTTGACTAAGATATATTGTTATTATTATTATCCACAACATATATGTATTTAGAATGCATTAAATGTATAAAATGTTAAATGGGCCCTTTCCAAATGTCTGGGGTCCTCAGAAGCGGAAGTCATCATAGTTGTGTAAACTTATATAGTAGTGAACGGAAACAACAACAAATATAATTTTTGCATTCCCATTTGCTACAATAGCAAAATAACAAAAAAACAGAATAGTGCATTTATAATTTTACAAAAGAGGAAAAAATATCAAGGGATTGGTTATGTTGGTAAGAAGAGAGAAAAATGTCAAATTTGCCATCACTTCCTCAGCTGTTGTATTAGAAATACTCAAACAACAGCGTTAACAAGTTTTCTTTATTTAATGCCAAGGCAATATAGCAACGTATAGTGTTATAAACATCAACAATAGAAAATGAAACTTGCAAAATATCAAACCATTGTTTATTTATTTATTTATTTGATAGGGACAATGCTCCTCAATCAACAGTCAGACACTGTAAATAACCCAAAGTTCGCCCAACAGGCTCATTTTCATCTGTTGCTCCTTGCCAGATTTTAAAATGGCAACTTAACATAAAAAAAGGTAAATTATCACAAATAAAAATCACATCCACAAATAATAAAACAATATAATGTCAATATAATAAAACCTAGTATTCAAATGAGGAAAAGGAAACAATCATTTTTGCAACTGGTATTTCAACTCCAAATCTAGTTACTGAGAAATAGTGCTGCTAGTAATTGCGTTTCAGTGTGCCAACTGATCTCCCCTGCTCAGTTCAATACATGCTTTGTTTTGCAGGTCACAGAGGAATCATTACACAGTCAAAAAGTGGCTACACATTACAACAAACTTCAGGAGTGTGGCCTGGCAGAGCGTAATAAAAGCAGGATAGTCCACATGCGCAACTTCAACAACTGGATGAAGAGCGTGCTTATTTGTGAGAAGCAGCACAGAATTACTTTTATCTCTCAAAAAATCATTTCATGAGACCGTATTGGTGCCATATAGTGGTTTGTTTGTTTGTGTTTGGGTTAGTCAGGGATGAGATTTTTTTTTTTAACTGTTTGAGGTCTGTGTGTTGGTCTCCTCAGCGGAGATTTTGGATAAGGTGAAGCAAAAACGGAGAGAGGTAACCGTGTTGGATCTGGGCTGTGGCAAAGGTGGGGACCTTCTCAAATGGAAAAAAGGACATATTGATAAACTGGTCTGTGCAGGTAACTACACAATCCTCTTCATACTTTTCCAGTGTCTGTAAAGTTTAATGTCGTGTTTACACCGTTATTAAGATTTCTCAGTGAGCCATAAAAGAAAAACTAGGACTCTTTTGTTTTGCTTTTCAAAACGGTAAAGCCATACCTAACCAACGACGATTAAAGCCCTTTTAGCACAACTATTGCATGTTAGTTGAGTGTGCATTGCTTTGCCATTTTTCCAGGACACATCACGACTAGTGATTTTCTGATAGTAAATAAAACATGCAATAAAACATGTTTATTTTGCATAATATTTACTGAATTAGAAATAATTTGATTTAAAAAAAAATACATTTAAAAAAATAATAATTTGATAAACTAAAATGAACAGATTTATACTTTTGATAGCAACTTCTTAATTATGTAATAGTGTTTTTCACAAATAAAGAAATTGTTAAAGACTGAATAAAAAGCAGTTCCACAAAATTAATTGTGGGTAATGATTTAATATATTGATACTCCTATTTTCTGATAATGTTAAAGTTTGAAAACAAGCAGCTTTGTCATAATTACAGCAGAACAACAGACAAAATATATCTTATATGAGGGTCGTTTGAATATTGTGTTGGACAATCGAGGAGCTTCTAGATAAAAAGGTTGAGAAAAGAAGTTTTCACACCAGTAAATGAGCTTGTGACAACATCAGTATTACTGATAACACCGGGGGGCACCTCACTTTTCACTTTCGCTTTCAAATTTGTGATCACGTGTAGTCTGTATAGGCTTATAATGCCTATAATTTCCGGTCATCAGTGAGCCAAAATAATGCGGGGTATTGAAATCGATTTTGAATGCTTACTCTCTTTTTACTTTTGGTTTCAAATTCGCGATTACGCGCACTATGAATATAGGGAGCGGTGGTACTGACTGCACATTTTATTTTATCCGCACATTTATATTATCACAAGATATTTGTCAATGGTGCAGATATTACGTCAGAACCTGAAAGACTTAAGGGTGTGTTCACACTTGTAGTTCGGTTTGTTTGGTCCAGACCAAAAAAAAAAAAAAAAAATTTAGCTTTAGCTTTAAATTTAGAAACTTACCGAACATCCCAAACAATGCTGTGTTAAATGCGCTCGTTTTATGTGTGTAGTCTACATATGGTGGTATGTAGGCTACATACATACCAGCTGAGAATTCATGAAGAGCTTATAAAATGTGTAAAGGAGTCAAAACAGCGGCAGGAATCCCTCCGTCACACACACAATTGATCTGCTGCGAGGAAACGCGGTTCTGACGCCTGTACCGAACTGTGATGTGCAACATCACGACTATGACGAGAAAAAAACGATATGCGTGAGCATTCTGTCCTTTTAAGGGTCTCATCTTCCTGTTTTTGGTTTGTTTACATGTCTTTGGTCCGTGTTGCGTTCATATATAATGTGATCTGCACCAGAGTTCGTTTGGAAGTGGCCCGCTTGTTTGGTGCGCACCAGGGTTCGGATGGCATTCACGCATGTTCAAATGAACCGCACTATCAGAGCAATCGAACCAAACATTCCAAGTGTGAACACACTCTAATTCGCCGTTAGTTTTTTTTTTTTTAGATTTTCCTATGGGGTTTTATAATGGTGTTTTTAGATTTATGTGTAAAATAAAACCTGTGGTAAACATAACTTGTCTATACTTTGATGTTTTGTTTTACAACGTAAATTACACACACCCATAGAAAGAACGCATATTTTGAAGCAGTTATGTTCATTTTTGAAAATGTACCATTTTTAAAAAGTAACTAGATATGTATGTATGTTGTAGAACAAAACATCAAAGTATGGTCAAGTTATGTTTAAGACACTGTATCCAATAGTGCCCTCAGTAATCTGGCAAGTCTGCGTGTACTGGGAATCATATTTTTTAATTTTACATACCATCTGTCCAGGGTGCTTTCCCCTGCCTCTGGCCAAAGAAACTGGGATAGGATCCAGCTCTGTGACCCTAGAACTGTTGTCGATAATTCAAAAATGCCAATATATCGATCGACCACTAATCAAAGCATTCACACTATTTTTTAGCGATATCCTCTTGTGATCAGACTATCCAACACTGCTGTTAACAACAGGTGTAAACAGGACCTAAGATGCTCGTAAATGTAAACTGCATACTTTAAAAAAAATGTCTTTATATTGGAAATCACACGTACTTCTGTATTTGTGTTCGCACGTCACAGATATCGCTGCTGTGTCCATTGAGCAGTGTCAGCAGCGCTATAATGACCTCAGACGGAGGGGTCACCCAAACGACCGCACATACTCTGCCGAGTTCATCACCGCAGACTGCAGCAGGGTACGAGCCAGTGTTTTATTAGCAGTGCAAAAAATTACACATTACACCATGTTTCATTTGTTAGAGGGACTCTGTTCATTGTCAAAAAGGAGAAACATGAAAGTCACTGAGCATCATTCAGTAAATGACAGTACAGGGTCACATACTCTCTGTCTTTCTCAGGAGCTGCTGTCTAAGAAGTTGCGAGACCCTGAGCTGCAGTTTGATGTGTGCAGCTGTCAGTTTGTGTATCATTATTCCTTTGAGAGTGAGCAGCAGGCTGACACCATGCTGAGAAACGCCTGTGAGAGACTCCGGTCGGGAGGATTCTTTATCGGAACAACTCCGGATGCATACGAGCTGGTGTAAGCTCTCACACACACTCTAACTATGATATTTATATTTATTACTGTTTACATGTGACAGTTTGTTGTAGGGCTGGGCTAACTGTAATGTTTATTAAGTAGGGGCGTAACAATATACTCGTCAAGATTGGAAATCGCGATACTAAACTCACAATACAATACTATCGTTATATTTTAAGCAAAAAATACAGTTTTTTTAATTATTATTACTTTATTATTATTAAAATAATATTATTATTTTATTATTATCAGGACCCACACATATTTCCACCATTGCATTATTATACATTATATTCAAATTTATATGTAGTAGTTTAATGTGTATATGTATATGTAGTTTAATGTAGCAATGTCATTGAAACTCCGTAAACTTTCACTTTCTCCGTAAACTTTCACTTTCGTTTTTTCTTCAGTACTCGCGCTTTCAATGCAGGCGTTCGTTGTATATCTTACACCAGGGGTGCCCAAACTTTTTTTTAAAAGGGGGCCAGATTCAGTGTTGTGGACATATCATACAGTTGCAATCTAAATTATTCAACCCCCTTAACCTGCAAGACGTTTTGCTGCTAAGAATAAAATTTTATGAAAACAATTAATCAAAGGCATCAGTAAACTATAATACAGAGTTTATTAATACACATTTGAGCGATTCAGAGAATGTAAAGTTGATGAAAAATGAAAAAAATCAAACTGCCTCTAAACATACGTGTAGAAAAATATTCAACCCCCAAGAGTCAAATTTTGTGCAGAATCTTTTATTCTTTATAACCGCCAATAAACGCTGCCTGTAAGTGCTTAGAAGCTTCTGAATTCATCCACTGTGTTCTTCTCAGTGGCTCAGATGCCAGGAGTCTATCCAAAAACAAAACATTTGTAATGTTTATGTGGTGTAGACATTATATCAATAGGTGCTATAGTGAGGGTCTAAACGTGTGGCTCATTCTGGATGGGATCTGCTAACAGGGCAGATTTCCGATTTATGGGGATTATATATAAGAGTGGGTGGATTTTTACTAGTGATTGACCGATATTATTGATTTTTTTTATTATTATTTTTTTAGAACTGATACCGATAATTTGTGTGTTTATGTGCCCGATAACCGATATGCAGAACCGATATTTATTTACTGTTATACTTCTGTTTTTGACATGATTACAACACCACTGAACTGAACAAATCATTTTATTTATAACAATCACTCCCTCCTTGCATAGAAAACAAAACAAATCTTATTTATACAATAAATGAAAGTGCAAAAAATATGTTAATGTGTTCATTTTAATCTTCATATTACAAAAATAATTGTATTTATAAAAAGCATCAGCAGCAACACTAATGTTAACAATAAGCAAAATAAATGTAGAATGTCTAATGTTTTCAAATGGAGAAAATAAATAAAGACAGGAGTCATCAACTTTGCAGAAATGTAATACTTTTACATTTTAAACTACAGTTTTAGTAGATTTATAAGCTGTTTAATAGGCTAAAGAGTGAAGAATAATTCGCTGGATAATGTTAAATAACAATATTCTCTGGAATATTGGAATATAACAAACAAAACATCGTATTTTATATATCAGAATTATTTATGTTTTTGTCGTTCTAGATTATGAAATATCTGCTGACAAAGTGCTGTTTATCTATGCATTTACACAGAACTATACTTAAACTGCGATCGCTCGCAGAGATAATTAATTTTCATAGAGTTGCGTTTACTTGGATGTTTATTAGCGAATTAATGGTTATATAGTAAATGTTTATATAATTACGGTGTTTTAAACAAGCGAATCTTATTAAAAGTTACATGTGGTGGCCGTGCTGGAGGAGCATTTCCTGAGCATCAACCCACTGAGTGAACAGCAAAATGCAGATGACTTCCCGAGACTAATGATGAGCATAGACAACAGAGAGAGAATTAAATTCAGCGCTTTTATTTTCAACATGTACTCATTCATGGCTGTAGTATTTAATTCATGCAAAGTTACATCTTTACTGGGACAGGACAGGACTTGACGGATTTTCTTATGTGGCTCTGTGAGCTTGTCTCTGTTTCTTAGAGACAAGCTACATAAACTAGCTACATTTCAGGCATTTATGTAACGCATCTAATTTGTGCATTAATAGCTGTTATGTTAAATAAAGTTTACTAATTACAGTAAAGCAGGCAAGTATACTTAACCTGTGCACGGCGTTGTCTCGTCTCCCCTCAGATGCACTGTAATGCCGATCCTGCGCGCAATTCTCAAAACACCCACAAGATGGCGGCGTTTATCGGTAGATCCGATTTTACAAAATCGATATCCATTATGGTAAAATGCTTAAATATCGGGGAAAATATCGGTAAATCGATATATCGGTCGATCTCTAATTTTTACCATTGTAGGCTGGTTGTTTACACAGACTGTGGACACACATCTATGTTCAAACACCATGTAAAAGTGAATTTTGCATAATAGGTGCCCTTTAGTATATTTTAAGTTGTCATTTATTCCTGTGGTGACAAAGCTGAATTTTCAGCAATAATTACTCCAGTCTTCAGTGTCACATGATCCTTCAGAAATCATTCTAATATGCTGATTTGCTGCTCAAGAAACATTACTTATTATTAGCAATGTTGAAAATGGCTATGTCTGTTTAATGTTTTTGTAGAAACCGTCAGACGTTTTTTCAGAATTTTTTTTGACGAATAGAAAGTTTAAACAGCATTTATTTGAAAGAGAAATCTTTTGTAACATTACTAATGTCTTTACTGCATCAATTTCATGCCTTGCTAAATAAAAGTATTAAAGGGTTAGTTCACCCAGAAATTAAATTTCTGTCATTAAGTACTCACCCTCATGTCGTCCCGTAAGAAAGATCTTACTGAACCCAAACTTTTGAATGGTAGTGTAAATTGTACTCTAGAAGTAGGAAAGACCGTTAGCGAAAACAATTTCAAATATTTATTAAATATGAATATTATTTCTTTACAGCAACATGACAATCAAGTCAAGAATCATTGACCTACATTTATTCTTTACTCAAATGTTTTAAAGCTTCCAGGACTTTATTTTTAGCCTTTTGATGCAAACAAATCGTTCAGTTTGTTTTAAACATTCATTAAAATGGACGGTTTGAACTTGTTCATGGAAATTGATTGAACTTTTTAACACAATCAGGATTTTTGCTACTGAAGTTTAAATCAGAGATGTGTATAAAATATCTTTATGGTCAAATTAAAAACACAAATCATTGCAATATTCACAATTGTTAATTAACAATTCATAACGCCAACCACATAACTGATTTTGCAATTATACAATCATTTAACCACATACATGTGTTAGCTTTGTTCTAAATCAGAAACACTTCAAAACACTAATTCATTCATGTTAACCAAAACTTTCAAACGGATTGTTTTTTAACAGGAAGCGCTTGGAGGCGTCAGACTCCAACAGCTTTGGAAATGAAGTGTTCAGTGTGACCTTCCAGAAGAAAGGAGACTACCCTCTGTTCGGCTGTCAGTATGATTTCAGCCTGGAGGGTGTTGTTAATGTCCCAGAGTTTCTGGTGTATTTCCCCCTGTTTGAGGAGTAAGTGTCTCATCTCATCTCAAAACATATCGCATCATCATGATTGTTACTTTCCTAATGTGCCAGCAGAGGGTGCAACAGCTTTATAAATATGTGCTGTAGTGCCATAGACAATCTTGGTTTCAGCGTTTATTTCTGCTTCTAGAAAATTCATATACAAACATATTATAACTGTAATTTCTGTGTTATGGATGAAACATCATCAATGATTATTGTCTTTTTAATAATAATTTAAATTATTATTATTATTTTTTTCTGTGCAGAATGGCAAAAAAGTACAACATGCGTCTGGTTTACAAGAAAACCTTCAAAGAATTCTTTGAGGAGAAAGTTAAAGATGATAAGAATAAGGTTCTGATGCAGTGGATGCAGGCGCTGGAGGTATGTGTGTAGGACTGTCACTGGCTTTTCATAACTGATTATTTTTAAATAAATAAATTTTATATATATATATATATATATATATATGTGTGTGTGTGTTACAGTAAAAATGCTACACCTTTCATCCACTTTACACAGAATAAATACTGTACTATTTAAGTAATGTATTGATATTATTTGTTATTTATCAGTGCATATTATTCCAAAGAAAAAGGGTGTTTGTCTTTAATTTTTTAGCAAAATGGATTCACTTGCTCTACCTCTGACATGACTTTCCTTTTTGGTTGCTGTTGGCTACCCTCCTTTCAACCCCTCCTTTTATTACCTGTCATATTGAGATCACTTTCCATGACATGAAATTTCTGATCAATTTCGGTTTCATGAGAAATACATCACATTATGAAAGTAGAATGCCACTTTATGTTGACATTAAATATAAGCTGCTCCTACGATTTTGATGACAGGATATTTTCCCAAAAATGTAAACTTTAAACTGTCATCATTGCCAAAGTTCTCAAATTGTTCTCTCTCTCTCTCTCTCTCTCTCTCTCTCGCTCTCGCTCTCGCTCTCGCTCTCTCACACTCACACTCACTGGACAGGATGTTAGGTCTGTTTATGGTTAAATGTTTAGTTAAATGCTGCTGTTTTTAACTTCTTTAGTTTGGAGTGTTTTCTTTTTTCTCTTTCTTTAGTTGTATCAAGTATAATTTGATCAATTTTAAATTTATAAACTTTTTTTGGTTTTGATGACTTTGGGACATACTTTTTATGACTCTGAAGTGACATCACTGTCACTGAGTAATCAATTCATTTCATTTGTTTGATTAGTTGTGTATGTGTCCATGCATGTTCCTGCATTAGGAATGACATCCTCAGTCAGTTTGACTGCACCCACACAAGCACAAATCCTCAAATGTAGCTGTCATAACTGCACATTAGCACAAATTGAGCATATTTAACACTTCAAACCTCTTTTCCCTGTAAAAAAAAAAATCCCTGTCACAATCAGCTGTAATCCCATTAGCATGCCAGTGGTAATGTGAAGATATCTGCTCCAGGGGTCTGTTATTTGCATCTCGCTTGATATATCTGAGATGATTTGACAGATTCATCCAAACGTGATAATTGATCTCTGGCTAATTTGATTCTTCAAACAAATTTGCGGATTTGATTAAAATATCTGGATTAATGCTGCCTTCAGGAAATCAGGATTAATGCTGCTATCGGAAATTTGATAATTCTCACTTCTGAAGTTGTGATTACGAGCTCATGGCTTTCAAGTTGAAATGGGAGGGCATTCGTGCAATTTTCACCTAGTAAACTGGTATTTATGATAATTTCACCATTTCTAGTATTTGTACAGTATAGGCTTTAAACTTTTATCAGTGTCAAGAGTAGCCTATTGTAATTAACTATTCATTTAATTTTACTTGTGAAGTAGATAAAGCTTCTTAAAGGGTTAGTTCACCCAAAAATGAAATTTCCGTCACTAAGTACTCACCCTCATGTTGTTCCAAACCCGCTAGACCTTCGTTCATCTTGAACACAAATATTTTTGATGAAATCTGAGCATTTTTTGGGGTTTTTTTTTTAAATTTTTTTTTTTTTTATCTCCCATAGAAAGCAACGAAATTACCACATTCAAGGTACAAAGAAG
This sequence comes from Ctenopharyngodon idella, assembly GCF_019924925.1. Classification (NCBI taxonomy): domain Eukaryota; kingdom Metazoa; phylum Chordata; class Actinopteri; order Cypriniformes; family Xenocyprididae; genus Ctenopharyngodon; species Ctenopharyngodon idella. Next base: position 1,700,687 of record NC_067238.1, read on the forward strand.
TAGTAAAGACATCGTTTAAATAGTCAACGTGACTGCAGTGGTTCAACCTTAATGTTATGAAGTAACGAGAATACTTTTTGTGCGCAAAAACAAAACAAAAATAACGACTATATTTAACAATTTGAGCTGTTGTCATACGCAGTTGACATAGTGAACGTATTTTTTTGTTTTTCGCACAAAAAGTATTCTCGTCGCTTCATAACATTTAAGTTTGAACCACTGTAGTCACGCTGACTATTTTAACTATGTCTTTACTACCTTGAATGTGGTAATTTTGTTGCTTTCTATGGGGAAAAAAACCCCCTCTCAGATATGAAATATGTCTTAATTTGTGTTCTAAAGATGAACGAAGGTCTTGTGGGTTTGGAATGACATGAGGGTGAGTACTTGATGACAATTTCATTTTTGGGTGAACTAACCCTTTAAGAGTCAATAACATTTCTAATGGCACATCAGACATCATTTTTCAAGTTGTGTAATTTTTTGTAACTTACCTGCTCTGCATCTCCTGCACTGCACATATAATAGCTATCACCATTCAAATTAATTCACAGTTTTTGCTAACTGTATGTGTGTGTAAGGCTCAAATAAAATTGAGACAATTATTTCCTCACGAATAAATCTCTTAATGAGTAAAATTTGGCTCTGTCTATTGTTATAGACTACACAACATTATAATTATTTTAAAATTGCTATGACAGCAACTCCAGGATGAGCTTAAAAAAAAACCTAACAAGCCTAGATCATGTCAAATCGTCGATGACTGAGTAATCCACGCACAAAGAATAGGCCCTTGAACTGACATAGAAAAAAGAAACTTTTTTTTTTTTTTGTGACACTGGATGAAACTGGTTTGATTTTCCCCCTAGACTTTCCATTGATCTAGATGTCTTCCTTTTTTTTTTTTCCCTCCCTTCTACTACTTCTGTAAAAATTTCGGCATATAACTTGTCATACACTTTTTGTCATACACCCATGTATGAGGTATCAAATCATCTGGCTTGAATACTGCTATGACTGTTTTAAACGTTCAGATGTACAATGTTCGCCTGGTGGACAATAAATTGGGCAGGAAATCTTATAGACTTAACATTGACTTGGGGTTGGGCTCATTTGACTCAGACTAGCAACCAGCCAATAAGTAGTAATGCAGAAACTTCCAAGCCATGCCCTAGCAACAATTTACAGCGCCCTAGCAACAATATAGTAAAATGAACTGGCATATCTCTGCACCAGAACATTATATAGGGATAATAGGGGTGGGCTCTTTTGACTTGACAGGCAAGCAGTTTTACATAACACCCTTTTAACTGTATAGCCACGCCCTAGCAACCGTACACCAACATGAATACACCAAATCTCAGCTCTACAAAATCATAGAGACTGAGTTTGGCTCTTTTGATATGGACAGAGGAGACTGAAAGTATCACCATGGTAACTGTGTACAGACACAGTAGCAACCATTTACAGTGCCCTAGCAAACGTATAGCAGCATGAAAAGCCATATTTATGTACCCGAACATCATACAGACTTTAGAGTTGGATCTCTTGCAGTCATTCAGAACAGTAGAAACTGCGTAGTACCAAGTTTTTTATCTAATGTTATCTGTTATCTGTAGATAATGATGTCTATAGAACCATACTGCCTTATCCTTACTTTGGCAAAATCAAACAGTTTTGTGTTGTCTTGTTGTCATAGCAATACCCTCCGGATGAGAGGGGCCGACTGGCGTCCGATAGCCCGGAGGAGTATGACCATGCCAAGAGAATAGCTGAAAATCCTGCTGTTAGACCTCCATTGGTAAGCCGTAATATAATTTTTTCTTTTTTTTTTTTTTCTTCTTTTTTTATTATTCAGCAGAAAGGATTTTTTTCTTTGTATTAATTGTGTTCTGATGGTTTGCTCCTTCTCTGCAGGGAACCTTGAGCAAGTCTGAGTGGGAGGCTACAAGTACGTGGTGATGTTCTTCCTATTAAAAACAGTGTGTCTTTTGATATAGACAGATGCTTTAACTTTCTGAAACATCTCAGATGTTGTCTCGAAGGTTTTTCTGATTTCACAAAACATGATGTAAGATATTAATACAGGAGCCATAATTGAGTTGTTTGATCTTCATGTTCATAAGTGAGCATAACATGCATGGAGGCTCATTTGTATTGAAGGCTCTGCCCGCATACAAGCCAAGAAATTAAAGACCCCAGCTGTGAAAACTCTTTTCTTCTTAAGATAAAGTAGTTGATATTTCCTCCTACTGAAGTAAAGTGTGTGTGGGTTGGCCATCAAGAAAAAACTATTAACTTAGAAGAGCTTACTTGCATCTTCACTAACAGAAAAGTAGTACCTTTTTTGAAGCACCACATATAAGATATACAGTAGATATGAATGTGGTTTGCATTCAATACTATAGTATATATCAAAATACATTATGGTGTTTATAATTTTTCATGACAGATACGCTTTCTCCCTCTCTCTTCTCTCTCTGTACACTAACTAACTAAAGTTTTGAAGTAATTAATGAAAAGTGACAGTTAATACATTTACATTATTACGAAATATTTCTTTTTCAATTAAATTGTTTATTTTAAATTTCATCAAAGAATCCTGGAAAAAAAAAAAGAAAAAGTATCAGTTTCAAATTGAAATGAGATTACATTAAATACAGGTGTTCGCAGGGTCCATGATGGTTTATGATTGGTCCACAATGACGAATCATCAGCATTCACTTTCACATTTGTGTATTTTCAAAGAGTATATTTCTGGTCTTCTGGTTATTTCAAAATAAGTGATATTTTAGCATAGTTTAATTTAGTATATTTTGCATGTGATGATTACCATGATGTCTCGTCTTTAACCTTGACCAACAACTCTTTCTCCTCTTTCTTTTTTTAGGCATATACCTGGTGTATGTGTTTGAGAAAATGTCATGAGTCTGAAGTATTTTCCTTCGAGCTGATGTATCTGGATGAGTGAGCCACAGTTGTGGAATCTCATTGTCATTCATTCGGTTTCCAAAAGCCTGCTGAGCGTGTCCATTTTGCAAACCGTCAAATATTTTTATACAACCAGAGCTTTTCTTTCGAACAGTGTTTGTGTGTTCATGTGTATTTGGAAGTGTACACAATGCACATGATCAATATTCTGTCTGATAGTGTATTTCTGTTTGTCTGTAACCTTTATTCACCCGTTACCCTTTCTCTTCAAGTCAAGCAATTTAATAACCCTGTAGAGCTTACAGTTATACAGCCCCTTTGGGTTTTACTTTGTGATCCAACCTTCCCTTCAAGCTTGACTGAACTCTATTGGATTGTATTTTTTTTTTTTTTTTTTTTTTTTTTTATATAAACAAAACAAAGCTCTGTCCATATGGCAAGAATACTGTGTTCAGCTGTGAAGAGTTAATTGATATCATGTTTAATGTGTGACCGGGCTGTTTTCTGAGGAAGGAACTGTTTCCTACTTTTTTCTTTTTCTTTTTTACTTTTCATTTATTTAGTAATGATGGTATAGTGTGTTTCTCTCCAAATGTCTTTGAATACCAGGAAAGAAGTTTATTTTTGTCTTTCCTCTTCTGATTATGTAGAGCATTGTTGGTCCTCCAGTTTGTCAGGGAATGAAAGACTGGTTTAGGATTATTAAACCTTGAATTACATGACATCAGTTATATGCCTCTGTCTATTGAGATTATTTTCAAGGTACAGTACACTTGCTGTATACACTCTTACATTACAAAAACTAATAGTCTTTGCAGGAAATGACATTATCATTAAGCAATATTATTAGAGCTTCAGTTTCAGATTTTTCTGAAATTTTAAAATATATTAAGACATTATAGAACATTACAATTTGAATACATTTTAAAAATGATTTATTTCTGTGATGGCAAAGCTGAGTTTTCAGCATCATTACTTTAGTCTTCAGTGTCACATGATCCTTCATTCTAATATGCTGATTTGCTGCTCAAGAAACATTTCTTACTATTATCAATGTTGAAAACAGTTGCTTCATATTTTTGTGGAAATTGATACACTACCATTGAAAAAATTGTAAAAAATAAAAATTTATGCAGAAATGATGCATTAAATTGATCAAAAGTGACAGTAAAGACATTTAAAATATTTCAACAGATTTCTATTTCAAATAAATTCAAAGAATAAAAATAAAATAAATGAAGCCTTGCTGAGCATAAGAGACTTCTTCCAAAAACATTTTAATTATCCCAAACTTTTGACTATTGTGATTCGTGCAAGCGTCTTGAAGGGATAGTTCACCCAAAAATGAAAATTCTGTCATCATTTACTCAAACTCATTCAGGTTTGGAACAACATAAGGTTATTTTGTCTGTTGAACACAAAAGAAGATATTTTGAAGAATGTTGGTAACCAGACGGGTGCGTTTCCCGAAAGCATCGTTAGCCAACTATGGTCGTAAGTCCCATTGAACTCTATTGGTAACGATAGAACTTGCGACCATAGTTCGCTTTGGGAAACGCACCCCAGGACGGTAGCCATTGAATTTTTTTCCTACATATTTAAGTCAATGGCTACCATCAACAGTTTGATTACCAACATTCAAAATATCTTCTTTTGTGTTCTACAGAAGAAAGAAACTCATACAGGTTTGAAATGTTATAAGGGTGAGTAAATGATGGCAGAACTTTTATTTTTGGGTGAACTATCTCTTTAGGATTACAGAGAATGGTGTGAAAACCAACTAGTTTGTTTTTAATGAGAGAGGTCAGAATGGCTGAAGCTGACAGGATGACGACAGTAGCTAAAATAATCATGTATTGCAGTGTTTGTCAGGTTCTGCTCCTGTCAGACTGAGGCCAAACTGGGCACAAGCTCACCAAAAATGGACTGCAGAAAGATTGGGAAAATGTCACCTGGTCTGATGCATTTTTCTGTGGGGACACGCAGATGGCAGGGTCAAAATATGTAAACAAGATCAATGGATCCATCCTTCTTGAATCAACAGTTCAGACTGGTGGTTGTGGTGGTGTATTGATGTGAGGAATATTTGTTCTCTCATGCATTAGGCCTCTTAATACCAACTGAGTTGACGTTTGACATGTCAATCACATGAGATCACAGCAAGAGCAAACCACAATGATCCAATGACACAAACTATTCCCATTGGACAAAATCAGGTCCCATTCTACATTTTTCTTCTTTAAGAAGCCATTTCACTCAGATAATGTCACAATAGGGAAGAAAAGACTCGCAACTTTCGTTTCTTGTCTTAAGTGCTTAAGTGTACTCTAGTCTTCCATTGTCTCCAAATCACAATTCAATAGAGCACTTTTGAGATATGGTTGAACAGCAGATTCACATAATGAAGGGCTCTCAAATCAATATGGACTGGAATTTCCAGCTCCATCACCAACATCTCCAGTCCTCCAGTTTCAGATCCTTGTGGAATTCAAGCCTTGAAGAGTTCAGGCTGGTCAGGGAGCAAAGTGGTGGAGACGGGGATAGCTGCAGGTCAGAGAAAATGTGTTAGATGATGATGCTCAGAGTTTGAGTCCACCTCTACAGAGTGTTAAAAAGTAACCTTGAACATGCATGTTTTGGGAACATTCAGAGAACTTTCTAGGAACCAAAAACTACCAATCTACAAAAAATTGTTCACACAGAAAGTGTTTTTGTGTCCATCCGTGCTGTTTCTCAGTTGTTTTCCACAGAACATGCTAGTTAGCAAATGTCTTTGATCATTTCATTGCTGTCACAGGTTCAGGGTGTGACACCGGCTCTTCCTGTTGTTTGTCTTGTCCTGTCATTTTTTTGCAGCTCGTGATTGGAGTATCAGCGCTACGGTGCTTAATCACGAGCTAATCTCCCACACCTGTCGCTCGTTCCCTCTACCCTTTATGTGCCCAGCTGTGTCTATCCCTTGTTGTCAGTTGATCACTTCATGTCGCGTGGACGTTACATGTCGGTACTGCATTTTGGTTTGTGTTTTACCTGTTTGATTTTGTGTTCAGGACCCGTAGACGAGGAGTTTCTAGCAAGTTAGATTCTCTTGTTGGGCTCGTGCTCGTCTTCCGCTGGGTCGTCCTGTCTCCTGCTTTCTCGGTGGTCTCTCCTGCCTGTGTGTCAGCTGTCGTGTGCGCAAGACACAGCGAGAGCCACCAAACAGTTTCCTCAAACTGTCACCAGTTACTTTGACTATTATTTTTGGTGTCTCAGGTTTCACCCTGAATAAACTTGTTCTTTTGTTCACCGCAACTTGAGTCCTCCTTTCATTCACCGCCCGACAGAATCAACTGACCACGATGGACTCAGCGAACGAACTAGAGTTACGACAAGCTATTGCTCAACAGGGCATTCTGTTAGGACGGCAGCAGGAGGAGTTGTCAGCTTCTCATCATGCCATGACGGAGATGTCACGCCAGCTAGCCGAGGTTACCCGGCGGCTCGAACGGCTTCAGCCCCATCCTCCCGTGGTTCCCACTACACCAGGTCTACCTGACACTGAGGTGGCAAACCCCCGCCGATCTGAACCCCGCCTTAACCCACCTGCTCCATATTCCGGTGAGCCCAACTCATGTCGCTCATTTCTGTCACAGTGCTCATTGACTTTTTCACTACAGCCTTCCTGCTTCTTGACGGAGAAGTCGAAGGTAGCCTTCGTCATCATGCACCTGGCCGGGCTTGCAAGAGAGTGGGGAACAGCTATGTGGGACAATGAGCATGATTGCTGCAGGTCATACGAGGATTTCTCAGCGGAGCTTCGCAAGGTATTTGACCGTTCGTCACTGGGCACCGAGGCGGCACGGGCATTGTCGCTGTTACAACAGGGGGCTCGGTCCGTATCGGAATATTCGATCGAGTTCCGTACACTCGCAGCATCCTGTGGGTGGAATTCGAAGGCACAGTGGGACCATTTTCTCCATGGCTTAGCTGAGTACATTAAGGATGAGATTTACTCGCTGGAATTACCCCCCGCGCTTGACGGACTGGTGGACCTCGCTATCCGGGTTGACAACCGGATTTCCATTCGTTCCCAGCATCGAAGGGCGGGGTTTCCTCACAGATCCGTCAGCAACGCACAGAGCACGGGAGTGGTTACATCACAACAGTCCGGCCTATCTGAGGAGGAACACATGCAGATCGGGAGAGCTCATCTGACTGTCGCAGAGCGGCATCATCGCCTCGCCAATAACTTGTGCCTCTACTGCGGGGAGGCGGGGCACATGGCTGCGGGTTGTCCCTTAAAGGGGCGACGCTCATCCTTCAGAGGACGACGCACGGTGAGCGTTACTAACACGCTACTGCCGTCTGGTGGTCGATCCACACTCCCGGCTTTATTGCAGTTCGGAGGGGCGGCCCACCGAGTGTCAGCTTTAATTGATTCTGGGGCGGAGGGTGATTTTATGGATATAGGACTGGCTGAGCACTTGGGCATCTCACACTCTCTCTTGGCTGAGCCAATTTCAGCCAGAACACTTTGTGGTACCCCCCTCACAAGGATTACTCATTCCACAAGGCTTATTAGCCTCACCATTTCCGGGAATCATGCTGAGGAGATTCGATTCCTATTGATTCATTCTCCTTCTGCTCCAGTGGTTTTGGGGCACACTTGGCTGGTTAAGCACAACCCTCACATCGACTGGGCTCTTAATTCCGTATTGGCGTGGAGCCCATTCTGTTTGTCTCAGTGTTTGGTGTCTGCTTCTTTCCCATTAATGTCTGTTTCTGTGTTACAGGAGGAACCGGTGAGCCTGGCGGGTGTACCAGAGGCTTACCATGATTTGAGGGCGGTGTTCAGTAGGTCCCGAGCTTCATCTCTTCCTCCGCACCGCCCGTACGACTGTGCGATAGAATTATTACCTGGCACTTCTCCACCCAAGGGGCGCCTTTATTCGCTCTCCGGTCCTGAGAGGGAGGCCATGGAGAGATACATCAGCGATTCTCTATTAGCCGGTATAATACGTCCTTCTTCCTCTCCGGCCGGGGCGGGGTTCTTCTTCGTGGGGAAGAAGGATGGATCATTGCGTCCCTGTATAGATTACCGGGGGCTGAATGACATCACGGTAAAGAATAGCCACCCTTTGCCGTTGATGTCTTCAGCATTCGAACTCTTGCAGGGAGCAACCATCTTTACGAAGTTGGACTTACGCAATGCTTACCACCTGGTTCGGATTAGGAGGGGGGATGAGTGGAAGACCGCTTTTAATACCCCTACAGGTCACTTCGAATATTTGGTCATGCCCTTTGGACTCTCAAACTCCCCAGCGGTCTTCCAGGCACTCGTAAATGACGTGCTCAGAGACATGGTCGACCGGTTTGTATTTGTTTATCTCGACGACATCCTGATCTTCTCCCAGAACGAGCGCGACCATGTTCAGCACGTCAGGCGAGTGTTACAGCGGCTACTCGAGAATCGTTTATTCGCTAAAGTGGAGAAGTGTGAGTTTCACGCGCGGTCGGTTCCGTTCCTGGGTTTCGTTCTGTCGCCTGAAGGCATCCGAATGGATCCGGGGAAGGTAAAGGCGGTTGCTGATTGGCCCACCCCAGAGAATCGTAAGGCGGTCCAGCGATTTCTGGGGTTCGCCAATTTTTACCGACGATTCATTCGGAACTTTAGCCAGGTCGCCCTGCCACTGACGAATCTCACCTCCACACGAATTCGTTTCTGTTGGTCAACGCAGGCTCAGAAGGCGTTTGAGCAACTAAAGCGCCGCTTTGTTTCGGCCCCGATTCTCACTAATCCCGACCCGTCTCGTCAATTCATTGTGGAGGTGGATGCATCAGAGGTAGGAGTGGGAGCGATTTTGTCTCAGAGGTCACCTTCGGACGACAGAGTACACCCATGCGCATTCTTTTCTCATCGTCTCACTCCTTCGGAACGGAATTACGACATCGGGAATAGAGAGTTACTGGCTGTTAAGTTGGCATTGGAGGAGTGGCGTCACTGGTTAGAGGGCGCGGGGGTTCCATTCTTAGTTTGGACCGACCACAAGAACTTAGAATATATTCGGTCCGCGAGGAGGCTAAATTCTCGGCAGGCTCGCTGGGCATTATTCTTCGGCCGGTTTGTGTTTAACATCTCCTATCGCCCCGGTAGTAAGAACGGTAAGCCCGATGCGCTCTCACGGATTTTTGAGGCTGAGGCTAGTCCCACTTCCCCGGTGACCATTGTGGCCCCCAGTCAGGTGGTCGCAGCGGTTACCTGGGGAGTGGAGTCCAGGGTACGTGAGGCGTTACACGACGTCACGATTCCCGCGGGGTGCCCAGTGGGTCTACTGTTCGTGCCGGAGTCGGTCCGAACTGGCGTTCTTCAGTGGGGTCACTCCTCCGGTCTAGCTTGCCACCCGGGAGCGGCTCGAACGTGTGCGTTAATCAGGCAGCGGTTCTGGTGGCCCTCGCTGGCGCAGGATACTCGGAAGTTCGTATCTGCCTGTCCGGCGTGTGCGGTGGGTAAGGGCTCTAATCGACCCTCGGCAGGGCTACTCCGACCGCTGTCAATCCCTTCAAGACCCTGGTCACACATAGCCATGGACTTTGTCACGGGCCTACCCCCGTCTAGTGGCAATACCGTGGTTCTTACCGTGGTGGACAGGTTCTCGAAGGCGGTTCATTTTGTTCCCCTCCCCAAACTACCCTCAGCGAGGGAGACAGCGGTCATTGTCTTAGACCACGTTTTTCGCATTCATGGCCTCCCGGTGGACGTGGTTTCTGACAGGGGTCCCCAGTTTGTGTCAAGGTTTTGGACAGAATTCTGTCGACAGCTGGGGGCGACGGCGAGCCTATCTTCCGGTTATCACCCGCAGACGAACGGTCAGGCTGAGCGAGCCAACCAGGACTTAGAGAGAGTCCTGCGCTGTGTGGCGTCGGCAGAGCCGTCTACTTGGAGTTCCAGGTTAACCATGGTCGAGTACGCACATAACTCACTCCCTGTCTCGTCTACGGGATTATCACCCTTCCAGTGTTGTTTAGGCTACCAGCCCCCATTATTTCCCCATTAAGAATCCGATGCCATTGTTCCATCCGCGCATTCGTTTATTCAGAGGTGCCTTCGTACGTGGAGGCTCGCCAGAGAAGCCCTTTCACGGACTGGCGAGAGGAACAAGGCGTCAGCGGATCGTCACCGTTCTAAGCCCCCACTTTACGTGTGTGGTCAAAGGGTTTGGCTGTCAGCCCAGGACATTCCCCTCAAGCTTCCCGCACGTAAACTGGGACCCAAATTCATTGGACCGTACATCATAACCAAGGTGCTTAACCCGGTGACGGTTCGACTTAAATTACCGCCCCAATTTAAGAGAATTCACCCGGTGTTCCATGTTTCCAAGATCAAGCCCGTTATTCGCTCCCCACTTCAGCCCCAGACCTCTGCTCCGCCGCCTCCCAGACTCATCGAGGGGTTGCCTGCCTACACGGTAAGGCGACTTCTTGATGTGAGACGGAGGGGCAGAGGCCATCAATATCTGGTAGACTGGGAGGGTTATGGTCCGGAGGAGAGATGCTGGATTCCAGCTCGGGACGTGCTGGACCGCACTCTTATTGACCAATTCCATCGGCGTCATGGTGAGTCCTCTGGGGACGCCAGGAGGCGTCCCTGAGGGGGGGGGTTCTGTCACAGGTTCAGGGTGTGACACCGGCTCTTCCTGTTGTTTGTCTTGTCCTGTCATTTTTTTGCAGCTCGTGATTGGAGTATCAGCGCTACGGTGCTTAATCACGAGCTAATCTCCCACACCTGTCGCTCGTTCCCTCTACCCTTTATGTGCCCAGCTGTGTCTATCCCTTGTTGTCAGTTGATCACTTCATGTCGCGTGGACGTTACATGTCGGTACTGCATTTTGGTTTGTGTTTTACCTGTTTGATTTTGTGTTCAGGACCCGTAGACGAGGAGTTTCTAGCAAGTTAGATTCTCTTGTTGGGCTCGTGCTCGTCTTCCGCTGGGTCGTCCTGTCTCCTGCTTTCTCGGTGGTCTCTCCTGCCTGTGTGTCAGCTGTCGTGTGCGCAAGACACAGCGAGAGCCACCAAACAGTTTCCTCAAACTGTCACCAGTTACTTTGACTATTATTTTTGGTGTCTCAGGTTTCACCCTGAATAAACTTGTTCTTTTGTTCACCGCAACTTGAGTCCTCCTTTCATTCACCGCCCGACAATTGCTTTTTTGGTAAAAAGTTTGTTCTGCTCAGGTGTACCATTGCTCTCAGTACAAGTACATACACTGTAAAAAAAATTGTTGGTTTAACTTAAAGAAGTAAGTTACCTGGCACCTTAAAAGTTTGAGTTCACTGAAATTAAAAATTTGAGTTACAATGAAGGCGATTGGTTTAATCAACAGTAACTCAAAATATTATGTTATAATAAGTTAATTTGACAAAAGAAAAAAATTTGAAAAATCATGGAAATAATTTTTTACAGTGTACATGAAAGCTGCATTCTCAATAAAATGAAAACTTCTCGCATAGTTTAATTTTAATATGAGTATATTGATTTTTTCTTTACTTTTTTGTGTTACTTTACTTTTTTCCCCTCTGTGCTGCATAGTGTTGGGGGTAACGCATTACAAGTAACGCAAGTAAAGTAATCAGATTACTTTTTTCTAGGAACTAGTAATGCATTTCTTTTAAATTTACATTAAAATATTCAAGTTGCTTTTTTAAAAAAAGAATAAGTAACGCTAGTTATTTTGTTTTCCCATTTATTGACATCTCTTCTGTCCTTATGTTGAGAGAAATCGGGAGTAAGTGCATGTGTTTGCCATGTAACATGATGGTTATTGTAGTTCTCAACTAAATATGAGCATGCATTAACTCATCTCACTTACATAAAAACAGATTCAGTATTCCTCAAAATAAAACAGTTAAAACAGTCGACGTGACTGCAGGGGTTCAACCTTAATTTTATGAAGCGACGAGAATACTTTTTGTGCTCAAAAACAACAAAAATAACTTTATTCAACAAAATCTTCTCTTCTGTGTCATACTCATACACTGATAATGTTCAGCGCTTCCAGGTTCTACGTCAGAACACCGGCTCAGTATTGGCAGAGGCTGTTCATGTGAGTAGCACAACGCATTTGTGTGATGCTGACGTAGGAGCTGATGTCTTTAGTACTTTTCTGAGGCTTATTCATTTCACTTTTGGTATGAAAGGGCTTTTACATTTGCCAAAAATAGAACTTTTTTGTTATTAAAAAACAAACAAGCAGAGAAAAAGTAATGCAAAAGTAACGCAACGCATTAACACAACACATTAAAGTAACTATAAGTAACGCAATTAGTTACTTTTTTAAGGGAGTAACTCAATATTGTAATGCATTACTTTCAGAGCTGGGTAGTAACTGATTACATGTAAATTACATGTACATGTACATCTGGATTACGTAATCAGATTACAAAAAATAAGTACTTGTAATTAGATTATATTACATTTTAAAATACTCATAATCAGACTACAGTTACTTTTTTATTGATTACATGATTACATTATTCCCACAATGGCAGTAAATTATTCATAATTCATTGATTCTCCCTACTACTTCTTTTATCTTTAAATTTTTTTTTTTTTTTTCTGAAAAAAGTCTACTGCTTATATATGTTCAGAAGGTCTTCCAGGTTTGTGGAATTGCACAGACATTCCTGCCACTAATCATGTGAATATCACTGAAAACTGAGACCCACACAGCATTTGATCATTAGATTTACAAAAATCATTTCACTTTTAAAAAGTGTTTTCTCAATATTGCAGCATAACTGAACATTATAGGGATAGTTCACCCAAAAATGAAAATTAGCCCATGATTTACTCTAAAATTTCTCTTTAAAAATTATCATTTTAGACTTATAATCCATGACCAGTGATTTGTTTTGCTCTATCCTCTGCGCCTCTGCATTTGTCATTACGTTGTACATCCGGTCGTCCACCAGAAGCTAGTTATATGAATTTAGTGTTTTAGTGTTTTAAATGGAGTTTTAAATATGGATATTTTTCTTACAAAAATGCATTGATTCGCTTCAGAAGGATTTATTAACCCACTGGAGTCGTATGGATTACATTTTTTATGGATGGATGCATTATTTTTGGCTTCAAAATGCGGCCCCCCATTCACAACCATTATCAACCTCAGAGGACTACGGATATTTTTAAATATATCTCTGATTGTGTTCGTCTGAAAGAAGATAGTCATATATGCCTATGGCTTGAGGGTTAGTAAATCATGGGATAATTTTCATTTTTGGGTGAACTATCCCTTTAATTATTACTTGAATTATCACTCACTCAGTCATTTAACCATGTATTAGTGTCTTTGGAAGGCTTTTGTCTTTCAAACACATTAAAATGTACAAATTCACATCATTTCATATTAACATGCAATGCAGGGATTCCCCAACTATTTTTGCCAGCTGAACCTCCTGAGATTTTAAGTTAATAAGTTAGGCCAATAATAAAATTAAAATAATAAAAATAAAATTAAGGTCACAGTTCTCTGATGTCAGTCAGTGATCACATGACATAGAGGTAAACAAATAAAATATACATTTTTATCTTTTTTTAGTAAGTGTTTTATTTTGATTGCTTTTTATTTTTAAATTATTTATTTTAAATATTAATTTTTTAGCTTTTAATTAATCTCACAGACCCCAGTCTAGGAAACCCTGACTTAATGTAATATTTAACACACTTCATGTTGTTGATAAAGAATGGAATATATTTTCTTTTTCTTTGTATTTTTATATCAATATGGTACAAGATTATCCTATTTAAATCAATGTGATAAATGAGTTTAGTCAAAAGAAATCAAAAAGTAGTCAGATTACATTACCTTAATTGTGTAATGTAATGGATTACATTACTAACTACAATTTTTTGTCATGTAATTTGGAATCAGTAACTGATTACAATTTGTAAGTAATCTACCCAGCTCTGATTACTTTTAAAAGTAACTTTTCCCAACACTGGTGATCAATGATCAATCAGTCAATGGAGGTTTAAAAAAATTTTTATGCCAAGGACTTCCAAATGTGATGAGATCCCTGTAAGGGACCCAATTCCTAAAAGCTGCTATTATGTATAAGAACTTATTTATGCTGTTTGAGAAAAATGTTATCAGGTATTATAAGGGCATCCAGTGCTGTCATTGTACTACAGCAACCTTCTATTCTCTGTTAGAGCATATATTTATAATTAGATTTACAAACCTAAAGGAATTCATATTTACTTGTATAGTACTTGTCACAATAAATATTTCAAAGCAATGTTACAGATAATAGGGCCTTATAACCCCAGCGAGCAACAGTGATGACAAGAAATGTAATAAATAAGATACAAAACAAATGAGAAATAATAATAACAGAATGTATATGCTGCAAGAGAGGAGAGATGAACAGAATAGAATAATGATCATGATTATTCCCATGATTTCCAGCAGTAACAATACACAATTTTCTAAAAAAGTGGTTTTAAAATGGACTTTTTAAATTAAATACTTAATTAACATTAAGGCAGCCCTAAACATTTTTTCCTAGACCTCAGTTTAAAAACTGTTTAAAAGCCAGATTGTGTAGGAATACGTGTTTTGCATATAATATCAGAGCTATCCATCAATGCATATGAGTCAGATCATGCAATGATTAAAAATAATATAATATATATTTTGCAATGTGTCACATCAAACAATGAGTATGAACATTTGTTTGGACACCAAGTATACTTTGCAATGTGTCAGATCGTACAATAAATTAGCAATATACAACTATGTTTGCAAAGTGACTTACCTGATGACACCATTTTTCTACAGACATACCTTAGAAAAAGTCTTCAGCCCAGCTTCCAAGGCACCAAAACATAATGTCAAATGACCTAGAACAAATTCAAGTGAGCTTTAGATGACTACAATCCTTGTTTCTCTGTAGAAATATGTGAAATATATGAAATAAATGGACATTTATAAACTAAATGCTCCATCACACTGCATTTTTCTTCTTTAACCAACTGCCTCTTTGAACAGGGCGTTAGGTTATCATATCTATGCTGCCTTCAAAAATCAACCATGCGTTGTAGAAGACAGAATATGTCACAAATATTAGATTTGGGTGTGCTTTGATGCCTTCCTACCTCCAGATATAATCTGAGAAGGCAGCATTTTGGAAGCAGTCAGTAATTATACACATCATATAGAATCTGTAATTATGTGCTACACAAACAACGGACAATCTTGAGGCTGACTCACTGCTCCACAGAAGCGTCATTTCCTGCTGTAAATCAATATCCTCATCCTGAAGCTAATACTCATAATTGTTTGTTGAGAACGTGAACAGGGGGAAAACTGCTAGTTTGTGTCATTAAAGTTGTTAAGGTTCAGTCAATTTGTTTGGCCAACAGTGGGGGTACAAAGTGATTAGTTAGCAGTAGTTATCGACAGTTCACACATAGTCTCCTCAACCAAAGTAAGATCAATTCTTGTCACACTTTCAGACTGAAATAATCTACAATAAATCAATGAGTAAGATGGAGTGTAGCCTACTTGTCTGCGCCATTGGGCAGACTGAGACAAAATGGCAATGTTACATGCAGGGTCATCTGTGACATTCTTTAAAAAATCTTTGCTTACTATTGTGGAAATTGTTTCAGTCTAATAATATATAGTGATCAAGTGATATATATGTCATTATGTTAAAATCAGCTATTCTATTTAAAATCGTGTTTTGATATTTTAATTAAATAATTGAATAACCAATGATAGACAAAGCAGAATCCCAGTAAAAGACATTCATTTGGAAGGTACATTTATTCTATGACTTATAGGCTACATGTACTGCATATTGATAAGTAAATATTTAATTGCTTATATTATATTTGAAGATACACTATATTGCCAAAAATTTTGGGACGCCTGCCTTAATGTGTACACTTTAATGACATCCCATTCTTAATCCGTAGGGTTTAATATGGAGTTGGCCCAACCTTGCAGCTATAATAGCTTCAACTCTTCTGGGAAGGCTTTCCACAAGGTTTAGGAGTGTGTTTATGGGAATTTTTTACCATTCTTCTAGAAGCGTATTTGTGAGGTCAGGCACTGATGTTGGCGAGAAGGCCTGGCTCGTTGTCTCCGCTCTAATTCATTCCAAAGGTGTTCTGTCGGGTTGAGGTCAGGAATCTGTGCAGGCCAGTCAAGTTCCTCCACACCAAACTCGCTCATCCATGTCTTTATGGACCTTGCTTTGTGCACTGGTGCGCAGTCATGTTGGAACAGGAAGTGGCCATCCCCAAACTGTTCCCACAAAGTTGGGAGCATGAAATTGTCCAAAATGTCTTGGCATGCTGAAGCATTAAGAGTTCCTTTCACTGGAACTAAAGGGCTAAGCCCAACCCCTGAAAATCAACCCCACACCATAATCCCCCCTCCACCAACTTTACACTTGGCACAATGCAGTCAGGCAAGTACCGTTCTCCTGGCAACCACCAAACCCAGACTCGTCCATCGGATTGCCAGACAAAGAAGTGTGATTCGTCACTCCAGAGAACACGTCTCCACTGCTCTAGAGTCCAGTGGCGGCGTGCTTTACACCACTGCATCCGACGCTTTGCACGCTTTGCCATTCCATGAAGCTCTCTACGCACTGTTCTTCAGCTAATCTGAAGGCCACATGAAGTTTGGAGGTCTGTAGCTATTGACTCTGCAGAAAGTTGGTGACTTCTACGCACTGTGCACCTCAGCATGCGCTGACCCCGATCTGTGATTTTACGTGGCCTACCACTTCGTGGCCGAGTTGCTGTTGTTCCCAATTGCTTCCACTTTATGATGATACCACTAACAATTGACTGTGGAATATTTAGTAGTGAGGAAATTTAACAAATGGACTTATTGCACAGATGGCAACCTATCACGGTACCACGCTTAAATTGACTGAGCTCCTGAGAGCGACCCATTCTTTCACAAATGTTTATAGAAGCAGTCTGCATGCCTAGGTGCTTGATTTTATACACCTGTGACCATGGAAGTGATTGGAACACCTGAATTCAATGATTTGGAGGTGTGTCCCAATACTTTTGGCAATATAGTGTATGTCATAAAAGCAACACTGAATTCAAATTTAATGATTTTACTCAATTTGCCTGACATCAAATATTATTCAAAATGTGTTAAAGATTTTGTAAGCATAACGCAAAATCTGTTTGTGATAACCTCAAATCTGAGAGGCTTTCAAGGAGTGCTGATATTTCAACAGTATCAGAGCTGGAACTGTTCATCATTGGTAACACTAATTTCCTGTTGTTGTGTCACAAAATGTAGTTTTAAGAGTTTTTCAGGCAAGAATGTAGTTGTTAAACCTCAAATCTGTGGTTTATTTATAGAGGTAGTAGTGAGGTCTGGAAGATGGGACATTCAGCGCTCATGCACAGAGAACAGCCTTGTCTCGGCAAGTCCTTCTGACATTTGCCACTGACTTTTTAATGTCTCTTGTAAACATGATATAATTTGTTTTGGGTATATCTAATGGGCAATGTTTGATCTCATGAATCTATTATTTATTCAAATCATTTTGGCTGAGGGCAAAGATAAGCTTCATAACTTTTTATATTTTTATTGGACTTTAATTCTGTACTTGAGCGCTGCCTTTGTAGGCCTACTTTTGACTGAATTGTTTGCTTGTGTATTTCCTGTTGTGAAAACGTCTAATGCTTGTATGGCTTTTATTGTGCATTATTATTGTTCAGTAAATAATTTTTTATATAAATAATATTGCCGTACCTGGTATTTATTTAAAAACGGTCTGTAGTTGTGAGGATTTTTCAGCGACTACAA
This sequence comes from Ctenopharyngodon idella, assembly GCF_019924925.1. Classification (NCBI taxonomy): domain Eukaryota; kingdom Metazoa; phylum Chordata; class Actinopteri; order Cypriniformes; family Xenocyprididae; genus Ctenopharyngodon; species Ctenopharyngodon idella. Next base: position 1,718,448 of record NC_067238.1, read on the forward strand.
TGCAGGGTTACACCAGTAGGGGGCGGCAAGGGACATCTTACCCTAGAGGTCTAATTTTCAAAATAAAAAAAACTGTTTCTGACTAAATCTTACAAATGTTGATAAAATGACAAAATTAAGAAGAGCATAACCATTCATCAAATGTAATGAAGTGAGATTTTGTACCATCCATTCATAAATGTATATATATATATATATACATACATATATATATATATATATATATTTTTTAAATGAAAATATGAAAAACTTTACTAGATTTAAAATGTTGATAACTGTAGAAACGCGCCATCACAGTCTGTGGAAAGGGTCCATTATGGAGCTTGTTACAAGCAGAAATTTAAAAAATGCAGCCAAGAAAAGCTTCATTGTAGTATTGTGTGATTTAAGTACTCTTTGTTTTTCAGACTTGCAGGTGGTTACTGGCAATGGAAAGTCTTGAACCCAGTGATCCCATTACGGTTGCTGTGACATTTTACCTGACCTGTCTTTGCTTGTTTCAGAGGAAACATTGGTGACATCTCAATTATTTTCTGTCTCTACCCTGGAGAAGCACTGATTCCATAATAATGACTTTTTTTTTTTTTTTTGCAACTGCTCAATCAATCTGTGCAAGCTGTTGTTGGAGATGTGCCTCCTTGACGGGCCTGATTTGATTATTGAGCTCAGTGTCTAAATATTAGACTTGCTTGTGCTCAGATTTTGTATTTAGATTGGAGGTTTTATTTTGCAGAAGTAGATCTGGTATATCAATTATTATTCATGTTCCTTCCCCTTGAATGCTAATGGAGGTAATTAGCATCTAACTCTATGCCCTGAGCAGGTGTTCACCCTTGGCTTGGAGATCAATTTATAGTCCAAACCAGAGCTCCACAGAAAGGCTGTATTTCCTTAATACTGTTGTATATGTTTTCTGTGTTTATATTACAGATTCATTACAGTCAACATGAAATTAACATGGACCTTCATTACCTTTTTTCTTAAAGGTTTAGTTCACCCAAAAATGAAAATTCTGTCATTAATTACTCACCCTCATGTCGTTCCACACCTGTAAGACCTTCATTCATCTTCGGAACACAAATTAAGATATTTTTCATAAAATCCGATGGCTCAGGCCTGCATTACCAGCAGGACAATTAACACTTTTAATGCCCAGAAAGCTACTAAAGACGTATTTAAAACAGTTCATGTGACTACAGTGGTTCAACCTTAATGTTATGAAGTGATGAGAATACTTTTTGTGCACCAAAAAAACAAAATAACGACTTTATTCAACAATATCTAGTGATGGGCGATTTCAAAATACTTCTTCACGAAGCTTCGAAGCTTTACAAATCTTTTGTTTTGAATCAGTGGTTCGGAGTGCATATCAAACTGCCAAAGCCACGCCCCCCAGTGGTGAACCATTGAAATTTCGAAACACTTATCACGTAACGAAGCCTCATTTACTGAAATTACGTGACTTTGGCATTTCGAACCACTGATTCGCAACAAAAGATTCGTAAAGCTTTGAAGCTTTGCTACAATGTAAAGTAGTGAGTGTACAGCTTGTATAACAGTGTAAATTTGCTGTCCCCTCAAAATAACTCAACACACAGCCATTAATGTCTAAACCGCCGGCCACAAAAGTGAATACACCCCTAAGTGAAAATGTCCAAATTGGGCCCAATTAGCCATTTTCTCTCCCCGGTGTCATGAGACTCGTTAGTGTTACAAGGTCTCAGGTGTGAATGGGAAGCAGGTGTGTTAAATTTGGTGTCATCGCTCTCACTCTCTCATACTGGTCACTGGAAGTTCAACATGGCACCTAATGGCAAAGAACTCTCTGAGGATCTGAAAAAAAGAATTGTTGCTCTACATAAAGATGGCGTAGACTATAAGAAGACTGCCAAGACCCTGAAACTGAGCTGCAGCACGGTGGCCAAGACCATACAGCGGTTTAACAGGAACGGTTCCACTCAGAACAGGCCTCGCCATCATCGACCAAAGAAGTTGAGTGCACATGCTCAGCATCATATCCAGAGGTTGTGTTTGGGAAATAGACGTATGAGTGCTGCCAGCATTGGTGCAGAGGTTGAAGGGGTGGGGGGTCAGCCTGTCAGTGCTCAGACTATACGCCGCACACTGCATCAAATTGGTTTGCATGGCTGTCGTCCCAGAAGGAAGCCTCTTCTAAAGATGATGCACAAGAAAGCCCGCAAACAGTTTGCTGAAAACAAGCAGACTAAGGACATGGATTACTGGAACCATGTCCTGTGGTCTGATCAGACCAAGATAAACTTATTTGGTTCAGATGGTGTCAAGTGTGTGTGGCGGCAACCAGGTGAGGAGTACAAAGACAAGTGTGTCTTGCCTACAGTCAAGCATGGTGGTGGGAGTGTCATGGTCTGGGGCTGCGTGAGTGCTGCCGGCACTGGGGAGCTACAGTTCATTGAGGGAACCATGAATGCCAACATGTACTGTGACATACTGAAGCAGAGCATGATCCCCTCCCTTCGGAGACTGGGCCACAGGGCAGTATTCCAACATGATAACGAGCCCAAACACACCTCCAAGACGACCACTGCCTTGCTAAAGAATGTCTCCACACCTAAACCCTATTGAGCAACTGTGGGGCATCCTCGAATGGAAGGTGGAGGAGCGCAAGGTCTCTAACATCCACCAGCTCTGTGATGTCCTCATGGAGGACTGCAAGAGGACTCCAGTGGCAACGTGTGAAGCCCTGGTGAACTCCATGCCCAAGAGGGTTAGGGCAGTGCTGGAAAATATTGGTGGCCACACAAAATATTGACTCTTTGGGCACAATTTGGACATTTTCACTTAGGGGTGTACTCACTTTTGTGGCCAGCGGTTTAGACATTAATGGCTGTGTGTTGAGTTATTTTGAGGGGACAGCAAATTTACACTGTTATACACTGTTATAAATTTATACTGTACACTCACTACTTTACATTGTAGCAAAGTGTCATTTCTTCAGTGTTGTCACATGAAAAGATATAATAAAATACTTAAAAAATGTGAGGGGTGTATTCCCTTCTGTGAGATACTGTATATACATATATATATATATATATATATTTTTTTTTTTGCAGTGTGGCGGAAACGGTCTTCTCTAGATTGTTGTTTAGCATAGTTGGTATCACTTTAGTTAGGATCCCTTTACAGTGCAATCATCAAATTGTAACACAAATCGATTCTAAAACGCAAGTCTCTATACGAAACAAACACAAATTCTGTAGAAGCATGACCCTTATTATTTATTATCTAGTATTTAATTTATTTATTAATTAATTTATTTATTTTACTTGATGGGAGCTTGAAGGCCAGAAAGGCTTGAAGCGCTTTGTTTTGGTAATTTATCATCCTCGTGATAAACAGAGTTGTTTACATTTATGAAAATGACAATTGCAGCACTGTATTTGTTGGCTGCTGTGACTGAGCTGTCCTCTGACAGTCATGTGCTGAAGCAGGCGCTGTATATGTGCGCAGAAATGTAACGAAGCCTGTATGCTAATGAGGGTCAGAGGCATCAGCCTGTCAAAATCACAAGATAACAGATTAGGAATGCTACAGGATTATATAACAGGTTGCACTGATGTCATAATGAAAGCTGCCACTGGGAGCTTCAAGCAGAATGCTGGTTTGAGACAGAGGGCTGTTATGTAACGTGTCACCCGCTGTCAGCGCTAGGGGAGCGACAAATGAGGCGCGAGACTGAGGGGTGTCATTATCTGAAGGTCTCTGGGGGAAAAACTAACGGGCTCCTCTGAACTGAAGCTCTGCTGGAGGAGACAGACAGGGAGCGCTTCTGTAGCGAAATATCATAACCTCATTTCCACTCTCAAAGCCATTAAGAATAAAGCTCTCATACAGCCAGAAAGCTGAATGAATTTTACTCGTCTCACACGTTTATGCTACAGATCATTCAGCTGCTGAAGAGAGGTGTGCTAGGCCTATTGCATTTCTAAGTAATTGGGCTTAAGATTTAAACTTGGCAGACAATGAATTGGGCAAAAAACCTTAGATTTATACACACTAAACCATATCATAAGACCAAAATATTATAAATATTATGTGAACTTTTGCCTGTGTTTTGCCATTCCCCCATACTTTAATGAAAATTCAATGATCTCAAGAGAATCAAGAGATGCTCACTCTGAAATTATCCACTGGATATATGTTGCTTTTGGAAGGTATTACATAAAATACATTAATGATTTACTTAATGTTTTGGCTCATATTTCATAATTTTTTTTAATAATATTTATTTGCATCATAGGAAAGACCCCTGCTTTGTCGCGACATAGCCATGTGCTTACAACCACTCAGAACATTTAGCATAATGTTCTGCCACTTACCCAAAACACCCTTACATTACATCGACATAGACGTAGACATTACGTGGACAGCACAAGCAAGCACCATTCACATGATCTTGAAAAAGTCTAATTTAGGCATATGCAGCTAGTGTAATATATGTGTTTGTTTATTAAATCAATACACAGAGAAGAGAGAAATGCATTCATCTCTAGATACCTCTGGGTGTGAGAACATATTGTGAGATTTACACTCTGTCTGTGGTCATCAATGCCTGCTTTAATACAAACCTTTGACTTACTTAAAATGAAAAACAACATCCCCTGGTTTCACGGACAAGGCTTAAGCCTAGTCCCAGTCTAAAATGCATGTTTGAGCTGTTTTAAATGAAAGCAACTTGCACTGACATATCTTAAAATATATCAGTTTGTGAAACCAGGCCAGAGTGTTTTTCTTTAAACAGTTCTCATGTAAAAGTTCCTAAACGTAAGCAGATATTCAGGAGGACTTCACAAGTTTATTTGATGTTATTTGATAATGTTGGCTCATTTCTTTACACAAAATTATTGTTTTCAAGTTTATTTTAAAATGTTGTTGCTTCATGTTTGCAAAGTTAAAATAATAAAAGTACAGTGCTTCTGTATGTTAGTGCACACTTCAAAATATGTGTAGCCTACTGAAGATTTGTCTGTAAGGGTACTGTTTAAACGCACAGCTACCTGACAAATATAAACAGTTATCCCTCTGCGTGAGGAAGATCCATTTAGATCCGCTCTGATGGATAGATCCGTTTAGATCTGCTCTGACGGACAAAAAAGTTTAGTTATCCCTCCAGCGTGAGGAAGATCCTTTAGATCCGCTCTGATGGACAACAAAAAACTCCCTGAAACTTCCTAACTCTTCCATCCAGATAGCGGAATTCTCTGTTTTTACTGTTATTTCTATTTCTTATGTGTTCCATTTTTATTATTATGTATTTGGTTCTTCTTTATGTAAAGCACTTTGAATTACCATTGTGTATGAAATGTGCTATACAAATAAAATTGCCTTGCCTTGCCTTGCATAATAAAAGATTATTAAAACTATTTTAAAACTAACTACATTTTTAGATTATTATACTAGATTATTAAAACTAAGATTATTAATTATTATTATTTATTAAAATGTACCTTAAAGTAAAACTTTTATCACAAAGTGTATCTTTTGAAAGCTTAATAGAGCGTGTTAAGAAATATAAAAGTGTACTCTTTAAGTTCATTTAAGTGGCCTTTTATTTCATTCAAAAGATAACCAGCAAAAAAACCCAGTTAAATTAACTGTGCTCAGAGTTAAAATTACCACTGAAGCACTGCTGAAGTTAAGATAATTAATTGATCAATTAAGTGATGACTGAGCATTAGTGAAGAAACCTGCAGTTACCAAGCAGAATCACTGAAGAAAAGAGAAACAAGAACAGAAAAAAGAGAAACACATCTACAACTGACATCTAGCTAAGCTTTAGATGAAATCAACTTAAGATAAAAAATAAAAGATCTCAGCAGAGATGATTAAACAATTCCACAAACAGCATTACCAGCTTCACTTATTACTAACCAATTTGACTTTATTTCTGTCATACGTCTACAAAAGCTCTTATTGAGAATTAACAGGTTTAGATGTTGATGTTTTATTGAAAATAATAGTTTGGTTTCACCATTATGGTGATTAGTGTTTGCTTTCGTTGGGCTCTTGACCCTTGACTTTTTAATGCTAGTTTTTCTCTGGCTGCTTTAACTGTCTATAATACAGATTTGTTATGTAAAAAAGCCAAAAGAAAATATGAATGGGGGGTATTCCAGAAATGAAGGTTAACTTACCGTCACATACCCTGAACTCTCGGTTGGTTGATTAACCCAAAACTTGCTTACTCAAGGTATGCAGGTTCCAAAACTGCAGTCTGGAGTAAATTCAGTCAACCTGAAGTATGAAATGCAGAGTAAACAATGACCACACAAAGACATTCTCAACAGAGCGCAGAATCTAAAAGTCACCATGGAAACGGACGCTAAGAAGAAGCATACCATACTTCTTCTTTTGTTTAATTTACATTCTTAGTGTACTGCATATCATCACCTAAGGGGCAGTTGTGCAATCATTTTTGAATCTTTTAATCTTTAATCGTTTTATTAGTGTAAACAAGAATTATATTGTTTGTTTGATGCTAATTAAAAATAAAAAAGAAAGATGGATTGAACTAAAAAAATCAGTCTGCTTGCAAATATAATATGGTTGTATATTTTTTTTTGTCATTTTTAGCCATTTTGCTTCTACATTTCTTGTAAGGTGAGATGTATCACAAATAGAAATACATTATATATAAAATGTCCCGTTGCAAAAAAACAAAACACACAAAAACACAAACATTAAACATGAGTATAGATCCACGATGTAAAATAAGCATTGCTTTATGTTATAATAGTGCTTTATAATCAATATATGTGTAAATATATATTATGATATTGTGCAAATAATATATATATATATATATATCCTCAGAGTCTAATCTCTGATTTTATGAATTTTGTATTATTGATTATAATAGCCATGTGATTCATAGCATGATTGATTTCATTGATTCATATGCTGATTCTTAATGTCTATATGTGTCTAAATGATGTAGTAGTTTGAATTTTTTTCTGCAGAATAACTTTTAAAAATCCTTCAGATTATCTTTACAATGTTGGATCTTGTGCTGTAGAATCACACGTCATAACACATCACCCATACAATCAAAGATTAAACTCTTAAGCTGTGTCCCAATTTGCATACTATCCGTCCTAAATAGTATTCGAAATTAGAATTAGAATGTGTCCCAAAACATAGTATGTTGGAAAGAGTATTCCATAGATACCCGGATGGTCTACTTTTTCTGAAGTGCTGATCCTTGCACACTCTAACGGCTAATATTGCCCACAACCCATTACATGTTGGACGAGGATTCGATTAGAACTACAAACACAAATAAAAAGTGTTAAAAAACTACAAACAAGGTGGACATGCAAGTCCGACGGTTAAGTAGAGAGGTTTAGATAAAGGGGTTTGAGTGATCAATAATCATTATCTAACCTGATGAAAAGATATTTATTCAATGTTATCCACATTATATTTCATCTGCAACAGCATTGTAAAGACACAGTTTGTCATTAACTTTTAAATGCATCATTATGCAAATTGCAAACACATGAGGAGAGTTCTCCTCATGAAAGACCTATGACTGGCAGATCAATGTGCTACTACATTTCTCTCAGAAACGGTAGGAAATTAAATTACATTTAATGTGGAGGATTTTAACTTTGACAAGATGATTGACAGGGCAGGGCAGTTTAAACAGTGACAGGATGCACGTAACTAAGCAACAGGGCTGTCCATTTAAGACGCAATTATTACGAATGCTTGCCTACTCTTCTGTTACGCACTCAAAAGTATGTACTGTAGTTTTTCTTCACAAAAACAGTACATACTTTTAGGGCAGAGTATAAGTAGGCGAATTGGGACACAGCATTAATAAGGTCATTTATCAGGCCACTACATGATGGATATGTCATCATCAATACATAACCATCAACACCTGATCACATTTTCTCTTGGCTTTAGCAGTAACAAATGTGCTTTATGACCTAACCATTTTCAGTAAAAAACTAAACCTCTGTTAATTCTCAATAAAAACATTTGTAGTTGTAAGACAGAGTAGCATCTGGGCCAATCAGATACACAATTATTCATTATATTTAAAGGGTTGGTTTATTATGATTTCACTTTTTTAACTTTAGTTAGTGTGTACTGTTGCTGTTAGAGCACAAACAACATCTGCAAAGTTACGACGCTCAAAGTTCAAAGCAAAGGGAGATATTTTCTTTTAAAGAATTCTCTGTTTAAGGACTACAACAAACGGCTGGTAGGGACTACAACGAGCTTCTTCCTGGGTTGGTGACATCGCTAACCCTAAAATCTACATAATCCCTGCCCCTGAGAACACACAACAAAAGGGTGAGGCCATGTTATATCAATATAGTACATAACACGTGCATGTCATAAAAGCAAGATGCCAACATAAGTTATAACCGTAATTAAACTAAACTATACCTGTTCTATCTTCATGCAGCATATATTCTCTGGCTCTGTAAGCATCTTACAACAGTTCCCACACAAGCGATATATAGATTATCATGACAGAATACGCTAATTAATGACTTTAAGATAGTTAACTCCACATCAGTTAAATTAAGCAACTAACCATTCAGAAACGTCCTGTTGCATTCTACATGTTGTCACTTCTTCTTGAGTCTCTCCATCATTGTCCGACTTTGGTTTGAACATAAAAGGCTGAACAGTTTTTTGACATTTTCAGTGAGTCTCCGTGAGGTAATCAGCGCTGCTAACGCTATGTGCTAACAAGAGCTCTTGAAACCCTGCCCTCTGCTTAGGAGCAGCAGTTCATTTGCATTTAAAGGGACACACACAAAAACGGAGCATTTTTGCTCACCCTCAAAAAGTGAGAAATTTAACATGCTATAAAAAATGATCTGTGGGGTATTTTGAGCTAAAACTTCACATACACACTCCTGGGACATCAGAGACTTATTTTACATCTTGTAAAAATGGCATTATACCACCCCTTTTAATAGATAATCCAGAAAACTCACTCCCCCAACAAAGTTCTGTGAACCCATCCCCCAAAACTGCAAATAACACCCCAAATGCAGCTAACACCAGGCCTCTGATTACTATGGTAACAAAGATATAAGGTTTAAGACTAGAAAGAATTTACAGATAGTTCTGACTCTCACTTAATTCTCATTAAAAAGGACAAATAAACCTTTTTAACTCTATCCCCCGGTTTCACAGACAAGGCTTAAACTAGTCCTAGACTAAAATGCATGTTTGAGCTGTTTTAACTGAAAGCAACTTGTACTGACACATCTTAAAATATGTCAGTGTCGTTGTTTTGTCTCTTGATGCACACCAGTAATGTTTTTTTTCCTAGGGCATGTTTATAAAAGTTACTTAAATGCCCTAATTGAAGGCCTAATCCTGGCTTAATCTAAGCCCTGTCTGTGAAACCGGGCCTATATATTCTATATATAACCACTTCAGAAATGTATTATATTATATCATCATCATCATGTATCAAAATGTTTCATATCATGTTTGTTGTCAAAATAATCCCTGTTCACACAGGTCTGCGAAATCGACTAAAAATGCTGTATTATGCATGCCAGGCCAGTAGTTAGTAGAGGTTGAACGATTTCAAATTTTTTAAAGTTTATGTGATTAAAGTCGAGTCGACGTCAACGCGCATGACACGACATTCTAAAAACGTGGCGAAGTTCAAATTCAAATCATCTCGGGACCTTGCGTCCTTCCCCCATTCCACTGCCTGCATCTTGCGTTTTTGAAAGCAAAAATGTATTCTGTTTGAACGAGCTCTAAGTCTGAACCTCGAGCTGAGACTCGAACGTGGGTTGCCTTGTGCACAGGTATGACACAAATAACGCTGCTCACAAATATTGCTCCTACATAGCAGCTTATTTTTATCAATTCTTTTGTCTTTGGGTCGTTATATATATTTTTTTTTCACAGTTTCCTGTTCATTCTAGATTAGATACAGATAAAGTATCAGTAAAGACTACATTTATATGAATGCATTAGTGAGAGAGTGTTTGCGTGTGAATTAATTCTACCTGGTTTCTCTCTACATATAGTGAAGCTGTGGGTTTTAGTTACTAAGAAATATATGCTAGAACTTTTCAGTTTCTAAGCTTTTTTATTGATAAATCACAGAACAGTGTTGACAATACATTTCTGCACTACTGAATGATTCTGTGAGCGCGCGCGATCTGCATGCTACTGTCAATGTGTGTGTGTAATATAGCAGCGCAGTTTAAAATGGCGATTATCTTCCGATCAATATTGAGAATCCAGATGGTATAATCAAACATATCTTGTGGAGCGCTCTTGGAGTAGTCTGGTCTCAATGCGCACTACAGACTACTATCCTGCAAAAGACTTACCTGAATTCTTGACCTTCTAGCAACTTTGTCTCCATTTCTCCTCGTGATCCTCTCCTGCACTCCATTTGTGAACCTCTCCCTCATCTTCACCAGCAGACTCATCTCACTCTTATACTCACCTGGATTCCCTTTCCATCAGCAACTGAGGTGTGTGCTATCCATCATTCACGGATCCCACAGTCATAATCTCCTTTCACCACCTGCAAACACAAAGAGACTCTATTATCTATCCAGTTAATCTTATCAGCTTGCAATATCATCATATCTGCTTACCTGTTGTGCTATTTTCCCATTGCTGCAATAAAGTTTGTTAATGGCTTTATTGCATCTCTGGCCACCCTTAACAAACATAACCTTGACAATTATCTGCAAGTACAGTTTTTGTTTTTTTAAATATACTTTTTTTCTTCTTTTTTTTAAGATTTGAGGTACACTACAAGTGCACATTTTGTAGGATTTGGAATTGGACTTTAAATTTCATCTTTTAAGGACTGTTGGATAGGAAACACTCGCCCTGGTGGGCCGGTCAGAACCCAGGAACTCAGTCAACCACAGTTCTTCCTTTGAGGTCTTCACTGAAGCATTTGTGTGTGTGGTTTTATAAGATGCACGCACACATATAACACTCCAACTTGGATTGGCTCGCATTTTTCTCCACACAACACTTTGCTGCATCCCTTCTTAAAGGGGCCACAAGTATTAAAGGGGCCACAAGTATTAAAGGGGCAACAAGTCTTAAAGGGGCAAGCCGTTTATACACATTTAATACAATTAAGCACACTTCTATTTCACAAGGGTTTGCAGTTCAGGATCATGGCGAAATAGCCAGTAAATGCATGACATGAAAACATGTTTACCTTCAATGCAATGTCAATTTCTTTAGATGAAAGTGTCTTCCAAATTCTTGACAGGTTTTGTGAGATTCACTCACATGTTAACTCATGTTAACTGCTAACTCATGGCATGCATGTGTTTGTTGAGTTCCAGAAAACCAATTATGGCAGCACCCTTTTTTTCTACTTACCATTGGGCTGGGGTACTGTGTGCAACAGGCAAGCAACTCTGGGCTCCTTGCGACAGCCTCTTCCTGGTGGATTTCCCTGAGGAAGGACCTTCTTTCTCAGGGACGGGGCACCATATGGCACCCACGTCTGGACCTCTGGAACCTTCACGTGTGGCTTCTGGCCAGTACGCGGAGGACTTAGTTCCTACCACCGCCGGTGGTATGCCACTTATCACTCAAGCCAAATCTTCCCAGGCCATGCCTCATTCCCTCCTGGGACCTTTCTGTGGTCCTTTCTGGTCTGCAGAGAGCTCCCTTTAAGCCCCTGGAGTCAGTAGAGCTTAAGATCCTATCTCTAAACACAGTGCTCCTGACCACGCTTACTTCCTTCAAGAGGGAACTGCAGGCAACGAATCATGCCTTGAGTTTTTGGGCCGGCCTTGTCTTATGTGATCGTGAGACCCCAGCCCGGATATGTGCCCAAAGTCCCTACCACTCGTTTTAGCGACCAGGTGGTGAACTTGCAATCCCAATCCCACAGTGCTCACTCCACTCAGGGTGTTGCCTCCTCCTGGGTGTTGGTGCGTGGCGCCTCTCTGGCAGACATCTGCAGAGCTGCAGGCTGGGTGGCACCTAATACCTTTGTGAGATTTTACAATCTCCAGGTGGAGACAGTTTCTTCCTGTGTGTTGGGTACAAACAGGTAATGTGCGGGAAGGATGGCTCGGTGTTTCGCTTGCAGTGCTATTCCCCTCTAGTGGGGGGTATAAGCACTTTCTTTGCACTTCAGGTGAGTTTCCCACTCGGCAAACCCTGAATTGAGTTCCTTTAAACATCCTTTGGCAGTCAGATGCGGTGGAGGCATCCGATGCCAGGCTCAGTACTTAAGATGCATGCCTAGTTGGTCAGCCCCTATTACTGAAAGATGGAGCAGTTCCCACTTTAAAAGCAGAAGCTGCTGTTTATGGGCCCCAACCTGTAAGTATGTTTTATTTTTTTATAAAGTTATATAGTTTCTGGGACATAAACAAAGACCAAAGTGGTTTGCTAGCAAGTTAGCTAAATTCTATTTCATACTTCTCCAACAAACGCCTATGTAATCACACCTGGAAACTTCTGTTGGTGTTTGTTGGCATTTCTGTTATCAGTGTACAGCATTGTTTCATTACGGCTTTTATGTTGTGTTTACAAAAATGCTACTACTCAGTCATGTATTCAGCTACAGTAAAGCTTTAACCAGAACACTATGGGGCAGCAGTAACATTTACAAGTGACAGCATATCTAAACACTTTGACTCAAAAACAAACAAAAATACTTAACATTCATAAACGTCCTTTAAAAGCCGTGCTTGCAGAGATTCTGCTTGACCCTCTTCATCATTACTGCTATCTGGGTCTGATTCGGACTCAAATTGATACAGCAATATTGACGCCATTATTTACATTTCCACTGAAGCAAAGACTGGACTTTGACCGAAGCACATGCAACGTTTGCCCGTAATGGTAAGGGGCGTGGCGTTTCCGGACAATGTGAATCGTGACAACATATTCCGGACAGAGAATCAGTCATCTCAGTCCATTGCGTATTTCTGAGGGAGGGGCTTCATAGAACCAGGAACTCAACAGAGCGTTTTTAGGAGAAGGGAAACAGCGGTGTAGAATAAAGGTAAAATATATGAAAAATACAGCGTTTTTTTTTTAAACGAAGCATTAAGACATATTAAACTGCGCCCCATAAATACAATCAAGCCTAGAAAAAACCCACTGAACCACCCCTTTAACAACACTGGTTTTGGTTAAAATTTTTTTTTTTTTTTTGGGAGAATTGAGAACCGAAGCACTTTTGCCATGTAACAACAGCAGCTACGACCTTCTCCCTGGTAGGCCTTGTCACTTCCATCCCGTGGTATGGAAGACTATTTGCTTTAAGCTAACGTGGGGCGCTGGTTAGGTTACGACTATGAGAAGGCAGTTGCCAAAAGGGTACAATACAGCTTACCAGCATCTGCATCTCCAACACTCGTAACACAGTTCAGTGGCTGTGGCACTGTAGGGACCCCAATACATCAGTATTGGCGTAATGTTGAACGTGAGATACTGAATGGGAACGTCTTGGTTACTGATGTAACCCTCATAGACCTGAACCACGGCTAAAAGGATGGGATCCCTGTTTCGGCTCGTCAGCATATACCTGAATGAGTGAGGTGCTGGCCTGCTTATGTCTGTATGTCCGGGTAGGAGTGGCTCGACATGCAAATCTCACCAATATTCATTGGCCTGTTTTCTTACTACTCAGAGGTGACTGGGGCTCTCAAGTGAGACCCCAATACCACCAATGTCTCTGTAGGATTTGAGGGTGAACCAGACAAAAATGAATCTTCCAGATGATTCGTTCAATCAAAATTCCACACAAAAAAATTACAGAACTTCTTCTACAAGACCTTTGAATGTCCTTTTAAACACAGGATTGAAATCTCTGAAAACACACAGAGACTGAGACTTTACAGTTTGTTAAATCAAGTCATAAGCAAACAGTTATCTCTCCGTTCTCGTTATCTCTTGATCCAGGTATTCGAGACATGCCTGATTTAGTAGCAAAATTATAGCAAATCCTTGATGTTTTTCTCTATGAAACAGCATACTCTACATGCATGTATATTTCATGTACAATTTATTCTTATTGTTTTGTGAATACATTGTAAATCTCAACTATTTATCTGATCATTACAGAGCTTGTTCATTTACTGCCACAATTATAACATCCCTTCATAAAATAACTAGGTCTGGGTGTTATGAAAGTAACATAGGCATTTGTAATCTTCTAGTTTTATTGAATCTATTTTAATCTGAATTAATAAATTTAACTGACACAAATAATGGCTGCTGACGTCAAAGGTTTTTGAGGCAAAATGTCAAAGCTTTAGGCTAAGCATTTTTTGAATGAATGAACAAAAGTGCGAGTACAAGTGACAATTACACAACAACAGAACTACCGTTCTTTCAATACCATTTGCCTAATTGTGTCAGCCATTTTTTTTAAATTTTAAGGATTTAAAGTGCTCATGACAAAACTATTGGTATCTAATATACAGTACCAAAATATTTGGTATCTTTGACAAGTCCAGGAATCTGTAGCATGTATGGACTCTTATAAATTAACCACAAACACATGTCCTCTATGGAGGAAGAACATGAATTCCTTGGAAATCCTAACATATGCAGATAATCCTCAATCATATTTTTCACAACAAAGAAAGAAGGACCCTATTTCTCCTCCTCCTTCTTCAGTCAGCTGAGAGTAGTTACACTGGCTCAGTTATGAGTCACCTTCACAGTCTGGATTATGCCTGCAGGCTTTATCAATGTGCATTACACAGTGGAAGACTGAGATACTCATGAGGGTCTGATGAGGCCCCTGCAGACCTTGGGAACACATGAAAGCTCAATTCCTGAGAAAACGGCCACAAGCAAATTACAGTGAAATCAATCATAGTGAACAGTTCCACCCAATTCCCTTACATTTATTATGCTTCAGAATATGATTATCAGATCCTGCATCTAATCTGTATACTCTAAATATCTATAACTATGAAGTTGTTTTGTCACACTTAAAAGAAGATACTTATGTTTCAGTGAGTTTTTATGTTCATACAATTAAAGTCAATGGTCACCAAAACTGTTTGGTTTCCAGCATTCTTCAAAATATCTTCTTTTGTGTTCCAAAGAAGAAAGAAATTCATACAGTTTTTAAACAAGATGACAGTGCGTAAATTATGACAGAAGTTACACGCATAATTTAATTCCCTATTGCATAAGAAAGTGTTTTGACAGAATCTTTCATAGCCTGATGTATGTTATTCTACAAGAATCAACTCCTCTCATGATTGTCATATGATAAAAAAGAAGCACAAAGCAGTACAGCCCATTTAATTGAATGTTATGAAGGATTTTTTGCTTATTACACATGCATCCAGACTTTCAGCTATGTGAAGGGGTTCAAAGGTACCTCTCGTTGTCTCTTGAAGAAGTGAAAGACATTACTTCACAAAAAAATTGTCTTCAGAAAACAGACGAAAAGGGAAATAACATTTTCTCCTGCAGATATAAATAATAGAGCTCTTATAAAAGCAACGATTATTCTAATCCTTCATCAGCATTCATGCGTTTCTGTTTTCCCAGCTCACAATCAAGCTTCTAATAAGCGGTCAGCAAGGCAACTAATTAATTATACTGATAATTTTCTGCTGTGCTAATGCTGTTGTAATATGCTGAAGTGATTCCATCAACTTCCTTTGGGATCCTTTGCTTGTGAAGCCAATTACTCATATTGCACACTTGGTAATGTACAAGTTCATAATTTTCCAACAAATGATTCTGCACATGGATCATAGTCATTACATTATCTTCTGTCATCATGAAATGTAATTAATTTAGTTATGTAGGAAATGAACTAATTAATTATGTTTAGGAAAGTGAGGGTCATTATATTTTAAACACTCATTCAGGGTAAAACGTCTGAAGTTAGTTCATAATTATGTGCAATTGACTTTTGTTGTGTTTAAGGGCATATGGCACTAAACATGGGAAAATGCTTAATGGAGAGAGAAAAAAGGAAATGGGTTTATTTAGAAACAATAACAGAATGTGTTTCTGTTCCATATTATTCTAAAGTGCACATATTATTCTCAGGTTCATGGTGTGAAAGTGCTCTAAATGTTGCCTCGGTGCCATGGTAATATTACAAGGTCTGCAAAGTACATCAGTGGCTTGGAATACTAATGATATAAAACATTATAAATATTAAATAAAAAAAATAACACATTTCTTTTGATCAATGCGTATATCCAACCATATATAATGACAATCTTAACTTTCAATGTGGGGCTTTTTGAACATTCTGGAAAATAATAAGACTGTTATAAGGAGATCAAACGGAAACATCACTTGACTGCTGCTCTTCAGATAGACTATTTCACCTTAATCATAATTAAGCAGACGTAGCAGTACGGTGGTGTGGGTTGCAGGTTGAGGTATGTAGCTGCTAAGGTGTTTTGAGTGTTTTTGCTATGTAGTTGCCAGAGTGTACTGGGTGGTTACTAGGGCAGTTTTAGGTGACAGGGCTCAGTAATAAGGATGACCTACATTGCACATTTATAAACATTTCTGTAAAAGCGGCATGCAGAATTAGCCAATGGCTATTTTACATCTGTAATCCCTGGAAACAATGTTATACGTCAACCTAAAACAAAATATATTGTTATAAATACACACTAGTTGAAATTGAAATAAAATTAATAACACTATCCATAAATCCATCTATCAATAAAAATAAACCACAAACAAACATAAAAGTACAATACCAAAGAGGAATATTAACAATGACAGGAGCAATAGCAGAACAGCTGACAGTTATAGAGTTCTAATGCTGACAAAGCTGAGTACTAATTAACCATTTCTTTAACTGAACTCTACATAAATCATATGTATCTAGTGCTTGTATAGTTGTTGGAATACCGTTCCATTCTCATGCAGCTTTAAAGTCCCCCTGTAGTCAATAATTGTATCCCTTAAAACTCTTTGATCACCAAAACGACATATAACAGTTTTTCCAGTGAAAAAAAATATTCATACCTTAAAATAGCTTGAATGTAACTCTACACACTTGCTTCATTTAGTATACGCAGATCTATGAATATGGTAATAAGCCCTGCCTCCACTCACTCACATGCTGCTCATAGATCCACTCGGATTTTTACAACGTTGGGCACATAGTTGTAATAAATATAATTAGCCTTTTGCTTGACTATGTTATCAAACAGCTAATAATGTGTTGCTAATGTTACAAAAACCATGTTCCCATTCGTGAGTCAGACAGCTGCCTTCTAAAAATCAGTATCCTTAGAAACCCTTTGAACACCTTAGAACGTCAGTGGAGAAAGGCATATTCAGCAAAACATCGTAATATACATCATACACCCACTATATTGATATTTTTTAGCCGATTTTTCATAATCAACAGGATAACCTTCTCTTGAGACTCCCTTGCTTCAGATCGGTTATAGTTAATGATATGCTTAAAGCCCGTTGGCTCGTTGACATGATTAGTTACAAGGTACTTTGTGATGTCACAAACACCAGCAATTTTGAAACTGTCTTTAGATCACTGCAGTTTTAAAGAGAAAATACTCAGCAATGACAGCAAAATGTCAGCAAAAACACCAAATAGACATACAAACAACAATAAAAACCTGATTTTTTTTTACCACAGGGGGACTTTAACAGAAAAGGCAAATTGACTAAAATAACTATAGCCTACCTGAGTGGAATAATACAATTTCCTCTTAATGCACCTCTCGTGGAACGATAAGCAGTCGTTCTAAAACTAACAAACTGGGGTGCGTTTCCCAAAAGCATCGTTAGCCACCTAGCATCGCAAGTTCCGTCGTTACTAACATAGTTCAATGATTTGGTGTTTCCCGAAAACATAGTTCAAAACGAACATTCGAAAACTGCATTGCAAACTTGTGTGGTTGGACAGACAGCTCTCGAGTTGCGGTTAGAAGCATTGTTTTTTGTTTTTATGACATGTTTAAATCGTTATCTTGAGCAAAATAAGCAAGCTGACATTAAGTACAATGTATATCTTTTATTTTGAATGTATACAAATGTCATTTACATATTTTAGTTTGTCAAGAGATTTTTAGCACCATCTTTGAAGAGTGCGCATGTGCGTACGTGCTCTGGTACGTAAGAACAAGCCTATGACTGAATCTGGAAATAAACCAAAATAACTGAGAAAAATGAGAATTAGTCCTCAGATGCCATGCCCTTAATTTATAGCAAAAAATCTAGCATTAATTCGATCTCAAACAGATTCAATAAAAGAAGTTATTACTCCACCACCTGCGTGACATCATTCACCAATGTGGCTGAACGACAGGTTTGCGACAATACGGTTTCAGGAAACAGTAGTGACTAGCTAGTTGATTTGTTCAGCGATGCATTGTACTATGGTAGTGAAGCAGCGAGTTACGTCATTGTACGGGAAACGCACCTCTGACTAAGAGGGGGAGAAGTCCCATTTATAATCTTTTACATGAAACATACATTCACATATTTAATCATATTCTCCCAGCTCAGCAGGTTATATTTCTCCAATATTGAACAGTGATGAAAATGTACTGGTTTCTTATCAAGAATTTTAAGTGTAAGTTTGTAATGGTTTTAGAATCACTAAACTCGCCTGAGACCAAGTGGTTAAATAGCAAATAATGTGAGAGATAACCATAGAATGCATATACATCTTAGCTGCCTCTAATGACATATAATCACAAGTAAACCTAAAATTAGAAAGATTAAACTTAACCTGCTTACAAACCTTTTTAGCCTGAGCGTTAAATGTAAGTTTAGAATCAATCAGTATTCCAAAGTATTTATATTGAGAAACAACCTACAGCCTCACCCCTGATACTATTCGTCTTAGTAAAAAACATACTGTTTTAGACACATTTAGTTTCAAGCAATTTTGCTTTAACCACACTGATACATTAGCCGTAGAAACTGTAATTAACATACTATTATCATGTAAATAAATTACAGTATCATCTGCATACATTTGGATGTTAGTGCCAGGACATGTAGAATGAAGATCATATATAGAGAAAAAAAGAAAAAAACACATCAGTGGATGTACATAGATCAGCTGATTGATGATTTTATACTTAAACACACTGAAACCGGTCTGATAGGTATGATTTTATTTAATTAAGTGTGTGTAAGAAGAAATTAAAACTAGATAACTTAAGAATTCTATGATTAACAATGTTAAAGGCTTTCTTCAAAAATAGAAACATGGCTCCAACTACACCACCTTTATCTAAAAGAGTTTTGATATTTTCTTTAAAAAAATAATTTGCAGTCTCCATTGAATACTTTGCTCTAAAGCCAAACTGCATTGGATGCATGACACACTACTATTTGAACTATTCAACTTACAAACTATATATAAACTATTATTCAAGTAACAGCTAATTTGCTCAGCAACTAATTTCTCAACAACCTTAGAAACAGTGGGTAAGATATTGATAGGCCTAAATTACCGGTAATAAGGTGATCGCCACTTTTAAATATTGGAACAATTTACTGAGAAATTGAAAGATTGGTAATTCTAGTAATAGGTTTGATTAATGTCAAACTAGACTCTTTAAGCATATTTACATCCATACCATATTTATTTTTTTTACTCTAGATGGTTTAAGAGATCTAACCGATCTTATAACGTCTAAATCAGTAACAGGCCTTATAATAAAAACAGGCTCCATTGTATTGACTGGACAAACATTTGTATACTCCAACGAAAAACACTGTGCAATGGTAACCCCGGAATCAATAAAATAATGATTAAAAATTTCCCGCTACTGCAAGCAACATTGTTTATTAGTGTTACGGTTTGGTTGTAGGAATAAATTGCACAATGAAGGAGAATACACAGGAACAAGCTTTTTACACTGTTAAAGAGTTGGATTCTCATGCTAAACAAAACACGAGTTGGACGTATGACGGAGTATGCTGCACACACATCGACCAGAGCAAGAGAGCAAGGCCCTGTCCCAAATGGCACACTTCTATGCACTTTCAGTCTTGTGGACTTACAATGGCTGCCGCGTGCGCGTGTCTGTTAAGTCCACGAGACCGTAGGGTGTCCCATTTGTCAATTTTAGGCTTCAGAAGGGTGCTCGCGAGCGCCCCCTTTGCGGCCGATATGCGCCCTCGATGCACACTTTTTGCCGCAGCAGACTTCTTCCCGACAGTGAAATCAACGTTACGTCACGAAAGTGCGGACTCGTAGGAAGGCCGTGAGTGTTTAGGGTGCCATTTGGGACAGGGCCCAAGAGCACGCCCATCAACGCGCGTTCGGCTTTAGGTCACAGGACTTCACGAAATCAACAATGTCACCAAAGAAGTGTGTTTTTGGTTGTGAGGGAAAGATAACCTTGCTTCCCAAAGAACCCAGCGTTAAGTGGAGCTTAACCAGTGTCCTAACCAGACACGATGCGATAAGATTCCAGCGACGAGCAATTTGACTGTCCACACTAGATGTGACGTGACAATGAGAAGCGATAAAATCAATCAAAAACCACAGACAATCAGAAGACAATCAGAGTGTGGGCAGGCTCTCTCAGCAAGAGCACAGCAGACAAATGGATAAGTACATAGTAAAATTCATAAACATTACACAATTTAAACATTTAAAGTACATACGGAGTGACTGAACCAATCTTTGTCATAGAATACACTTGTTTGTTCGCACTGAGTTCACAGTTTGAACGTTCATGTGCCCATTTATTTATTTTCAAGATCTGAGGTGAATTATCATGTTGTTTTCATTACAGCTAAAAAGCTGGGAACACAGAATGATATTCAAACTCACATTAGACGCTTTTAACATTAAATAAAGCACATAAACAGTACCTGATATTATCATTGCCATTCTTTGTGTTGCTGTTTCAGCCGCGACATCGCGGAGAAATAGAAACCATTTCTAAAATAGAATATTCACGTGTTAGAGTTTTGTGCTCACGCATTACATTGATGCGCTCTCGATATTTGTTATTAAAATAATCATAGAAACTGATCGTTGCAATCACTTTTTTATTGGTTAAAATGAATGGAGAATATCTCGTGTTTTTCCATGGCTGCTCGAGCCCTCAGGATCAGTGCTTATGGTTTCATAAACAAGGCCCAGTTCTATGCTGGATTTACAGATCGTTTGAGACTGAAAGATGGAGCGGTCACATCGGTAATGATCCCGGTCATGAGTCGGAACGGCTGGTGGTGAGTAAAACTGCCTCAAATGTCTGTTTTGTTGGCAATAGGCACCTAAGTGCATATAATGTAAACAACACAAACGTAGTGAATTCATAAATTCATTATTCATCATTCACTATACACTATATATTCATTATAGTGATTCAAAAGTTATCCATGGATAATGCGATGGTGTATTGTGTGTGTTTAAATACATTTGTTTAGCTGACCATTGATAGCTTGCAAACGATCGCTATGCAAAAGCTGCGCGTGCTCGTAATTCTTTAGCTCCGCTCACACGGCACGCCTCCAGGTGCTCGGCTGTTTTCGGAAAGACTCGGTACAGTGTATGTATCTTTTATAAATATGATAAAACTAAAGACTTTTTGGAGATATGAAGGATGCACTACTACTCTATAGGTACTCAAGATTAACATGATCAAACTGTGTGTGATACCCCCCCCTTTAATGACAAACTCTCAGGAGAACATGTAGAAACACAACCAAACTCTAACGCAAACGAAGACCGACAGAGACTAGGTGAAAACTCAGGGCTTAAATGAACAGGGACTAAGGAGAATTAACAGGTGAACAGGATAACCAATTAAAGGAACAACTAGAAACTAGGTCACAGGGAAAACACTACAAAACCGATCAAACTTGTAACAGTTCGCCCCTTCCGGGAAATGCACATCCTCGCGCCGCAAAAACAGTCCAACAAAAGAAGGAGGGTGGGGGACTCTGGAGGGGGATGTGGAACCACAAAAAAAAACAAAAACGGTCCAGGGCAAATAATACAGTCCGTGAGGGAGTAGAGGGTGGGAGGAGCTAAGGGTAAGCCAGGAGCAGGAGGAGTCAGGACGAGGCCCAAGGGCAGAGTCGAAGGAGGGAGGAGCCATGGTGGAAACTTAGCAGTTAACACTCTGGGGACAACGGACAGAGATGTAGCCACAGGTGATGGAGACCCAGGTGGAGCTGATGAGCCGAGGAGCCCACACGGCATTTATGGTACTGGAGACGGAGGTGGATCCACAGCGACGAGCTTCCGAGGTGGAACCAGGGAACCAGAGGACAGAGCCAGAGCCGGTGAGACCATGGATGTAGGCGGAGCCGGGGGGAAGGCAGAGCCAGATGAAACCGAAGGCGCAGGCAGGACGACATATGACCAAGATGTAGCCGGAGGGACGAGGGAGCCCGGTGGAGTTGTCAGGACGATGGTTTCTGGTGGAGCCGAGGGAGGGAAGAGCCAAAGCGACGCTGCTAGGTCAACAGGCTGAGGTGGAGTGATGGGTTCAGAGGCTTGAGGCAGAGCCAGGGGATCCTCTGGGCTAGGCAGAGCTGGTGGCTCGAAGAACTGAAGCAGATCCCTATAGTAATGTGTAGAAATCTGCGGAGGTGGGGCCGAGGAACTGGCTGTTAGAGGAGGCAGGAGAGGGAGGTTGGGTGGGCTGGAGATACAGGAAAATTAGGACTAGGCAGGACCAGTGGAAACTGGAGATATACAGGTAATACCTCCTTAAACACGTCCATACAGTCCTCAACATAATTCCCAGAGGCCATATCAATCACCTTCACATCGGTGAGGTTGTAGGCGGGGATTTCCTCTATGCCCTCAAACTCCACTAACACTCCCTCTGCAATACACAGTGGTTCCGGCTCATGCATCTGGTCAGACACTCTGAGGGACACAGGCTACGGAGCAATGTCCTCTTTGTAGGACCAGGCTCGTAGATTGTGGCAGGCTGAAGTCCCTTGTCTGCGGTGGGCTCTAGAACCATTTCTGTTGTGTTGCTTGCAGGTGGGTAGCTGGTCTCTGGACCTGCTGGAGTGGGGCAGGTGATGATGTCATCCTCAACGGGTCCGATGGTGTATGCCGAACTGCAGTTCACCAACACTCACTCCACATACTCTGCAAAATTCCTCCGAGGAGGTATGTGTTCTTCGTCTCCATATTGAAGCTTGTATTGTAAAAGACGCTCAACGGTCAGTCCGGGAAGGTGGTGAGGCTCATTTGGTCTAGGGATCCGTGCGTGTGGATCTCGAGGGAGAGCTTCCCCTGCTCCAAGCAGAGAAGTTGGACTGGCGGTAAGTCTATAGTTCAATACTCAGTTTGAGGGTCCGTCTTTCTGTTACGGTTTTGCCGTAAGAATAAATCGCACAATGAAGGAGAATACACAGGAACAAGCTCTCTTATATAAACATTGATCAGCAAACATAAACATAAGCTCAACCGAACCTGCTTTACGCGCAAGAACAAACCTCTTCCAGAAGATCAAACGTGCTGCGTAACACACGAGAATGAACTTCATTGGTTCTTGCACGTGTCAAGCAAACATGCTTGAACTTCCGTTTACCACAACTGATGTGTGAGTTGATGAATGTTTATATATGTGAATAAAAGCCTAAATTCAAACTGTTCATCATATAAAGCGATCGTGTCTCTTCAGAAAATTTGGACTAAACCATTCAATTCATATGGATTATTTTTATGATCTCTTTATTAACTTTTTGAAGCGTCAAAGTGGTAGTCGCATAGCTGTCTATAGAGGGACAGAAAGCTCTCAGATTTCATCAAAAAGATCTTCATTTGTGTTCCGAAGATGAATGAAAGTCTTGTGGGTGAGGGTGAGTAATTAATGACAGATTTTCATTTTTGGGTGAACTAACCCTTTAACAGAACAGGTGAACAGGATAACTAATTAAAGGAACAACTAGAAACTATGTCACAGGGAAAACACCATAAAACGAACATACTTGTAACAATTATCTTTCCCTTTACTTTAACAGTTTCCTGTCTACATTATGTTGTCCTGTAAATTTTTTTTAACTGATTCCAAATGATTTTAGGATTACCTCTTGCTTTTTTGAGAGTTTGGGCAGTTAACAGACCTGTCACTTCCTTTTTGGTCCAGTGCTGCGGTGCACGGAACATTTTCATTCATGGATTTTGAAAAAGAAGCACACTTTTGTATGTATGTAAAGCACATGTACATTTTTTGCACAATTGTATTATATGTGCACTTGTAGTGTAAAAAGTAGTATATAAAATATTGAATATATTGATATCAATATATTGATAATGAAATAAAAGGCCACTTAAATGTACTTAAAGAGAGTCCACTTTCATGAACTTTGTGGTAATGCAAAATTAAAGTTTAAAAAGTACATTTTAAATCATTATGTTTGATATATTTTGTAGTGCTTTAAAGTACACTTATTGTGATGTGTTGACAAACATACTGTTATTTGATATTACATTTAAAGTTAATGTTTTAAAAATACTAAATTGCAGCTTTATCACTACAAATGCTTGGAGGTGATGTCAGGCCCACGGACCCTTGGCTTAATGTCTGATGCATATTGCACACTTAACTGGAAACACTTCAGGATTTTTAAAGTTCACAGCTCCATTGTTGCAGTAAACTTGTACAACGTTCTTGAGTGAATAATTTATTAGATGCACGACGGGCTGTTATTGTAGGGACATCTTTACATTTTCACGTCCCTAAACATGACATGGAACAAAACAAACTGTAATTGGTTGCGTTACATGTCAGTCAAACGTCCTCTTGAGTGGTCCTTGGCCAATGAAAGTTGCAATAGAGTCCGGACCTTCTGACATCAGTCTGGAGGTCTGGCTTCGCGAGACTAGGCTTGATCGCTCCTCTTGGCATTGACTCAAACTTCGCGACTGAATTAGGAGTGGGAGTGCCAGTACCTACTCCACAAAGCCAGCGAAGCTCTCCCGAGGACCCTCCCTGGACAACTGCTCCTTGGTGGAGGTGCTCAGGCCGGCATAAAGAAACGAGCAGAGGCAGTCATCCAGGAAGCTTGATAGGTTAGCAAGAAAGAGGAAATCCTTTAAGTGTTCTTCGAGGGAACAAATCCCTTGTTCAAGGCTTATTAACAGATAAAAAGGATTGTCCATAGTAAACTGAAACAATTAAAAAAAGGCCAAAAACCAAAAAACATGAGACGAAAAGAACAAACAATATAAAATGTGTAAGCATAATCATTTCTGAGGTCAGGTCTTCTGTCACGCAACTGTGGAAACAGAGGAACTTAAGTATACATGCAAACAGGGATAAAAACAACACACTCCTAAACTAAATGACAAAATCAAATCAATAACCATGACAACAACCTCAACAGGGAAAAAGTGCAAACTGAAACAAAGTCCAAACTGAGTGAGAGTGTGACAAGTTCACACTTACATATATTCTTTTAAATGTATTTTTGTATAATCTCCACTATTTTTAAAAATATGCTAAAGTGTACTTTGTTTTCACAAGAGTATATTCATTGTTGTTGCAGATTATGCTAATTTCTGTTTTGTTGAGTGACTTGTGATTGTCTTGGAAGCAAAAAGCAAATATGTGTTGAAAAATGCAAACCAGTCAGTAAAGTTTTTTATCTATCGTATTCCATCATTTTCCAGAAAAAGTGTGTTTATAAAGCAATGGAGTTACATTATAGCTGTAGATTTTTCAGGTGTCTTTATTTAAAGCATAATAATAATAATAATAATAATAATTTAGTAAACAAAAATATGAATATGTCTAGCAAATTTATTTAGAAAATGGTTAAAAAATAAAACATCATTTTTGTGGTGAGGGCAGCAAAAATGTTGGTATAGGGCAGGGAAAGAACTCTTAGTTGTCGTACTGTCTTATCGTGCATTTTCCTTATATCAGAAACATCTTATTAAAAAGAAGACTGCTTGGTTCTCTTTTCAACAGCTTTGTGAAATGAAAGACACTGTTAGCGTGTCTGATAAATTCAATCTAACAACCTGAGTACACCCTAAGTAATTCATTAGAGCGGTTGTTTTTGATTAAGAACACATCACAACACATCACACATCCAAGCTCTGTGTCTATTAAGGACAGTTCATTAATAAGCACTATCCGTGATATGTAGGTTCAGACAGAAGCTTTGCTTCATTTATTTTATGTTCAGAAAAACTTCATCAACACAGCAGTGCATGTTTAATGATCTAGTGCCTAATGCCATGTATAATGATTGCTTTGGGTCTAGTTCTGTGTCACAGCACTGATGATCAGAGACATGCAGAATGATAAGGTCAAATACAGTACACTGGAACAGAAGTAATTAGATTTTATCCAACATACAGGAGCTTTTAAGTTACAGATGCAAAAAAAAAAAAAAAAAAAAAAACACTAACACTTTACAATAAGGTTCATTAGTTAACATTAGTTTACTAGTTAACATAAACTAATAATGAGCTTCACTTCTACAGCATTTATTAATCTTTGTTAATGTTAATTTCAAAATTTACTAATACATTATTAAAATCAAGAGTTGTATTTGTTAACATTAGTACACTGTGAACTAACATGAACAAACTATGAACAGCTAATTATTAACATTATTTTTATTAACTAATGTTAACAAAGATTAACAAATACAGTAACAAATGTATTGCTCATGGTAGGTTCATGTTAGATTACAATAAGGTTCATTTGTTAACATTAATTAAAGTGTTTCCAAAAAAACATTCCACATAAAAAAAACATGTTAAATAACAAAATTCCCTGAAATGTTACTCCAAGTCTAAAAACAATATACTTCATAAAATATGGCTAAAAGGATTTTTGCTTCTCTAGATTTCATGACAACGCAATATGTAAAAAATATTTAACAGAATTATGTCTCATTTTGTTTTTAAATCTAAAATTAGAGTTAACATCATTTAAAAATGTCTGGAATAAAACTACACATTTTGAATAATTCCAAATTAAGAATCTTTCCTGTCTAAATCCGTCCAATTCACCTGTTTTATTTACACTGTTATTGATTTTGTTGTTGTTGTCATTCTGTTGGTTATAACTTTTGTCATCTTTCATGTAACAAGTGTTTAGCTGTGAACAAACTATACACAAAAATTACTTCCATTTAACTATATATACAATGTTACTTACACAATGTGTATCTGATATGAATAAAAAAATTGATTGTTATTGCCGCTTACATATACTGTACATCTGTTTGTATTTTACAAACTCTAAATGTATATTTACTTGTACAAATAAACATATGGTTGAAAACACTGAACAGTTGTGATATATGCCTAGTGCTGAGCGCGTCCGTCACTGGCTCAGCAGCAGCCAAAGCGTGAAAAGCATATTTGAATTTAGCAGTTGATCACATGGCACACTGAACGTTCTAATCACATCAGTGTGCTCCAGGGACCAGCATAGAATGATCACACCAGTGTGATTGTATGCATCAAAGCGTTAACTAACTATTAACTACAACTTTTGCCTCAATAAACTTCTGATTACTGCTTATTACTAGTTAGTAAGGTAGTTGTTAAGTGTAAGTGTTGGGTAGGAATTGTGTAGGGTTAAAGGATGTAGAATATGATCATGCAGAACAAGTGTCACGTGTTGGTTGTAATAATGAATCGCATGATGAAGGAGAATACACTGGAGCAGGCTTTAATGATAAATACTAGGAAAACACGGAGAAAAACAACCAAACTCGTTCGTAAAAGAAGACGGACAGAGACTAAGGGAAAACTCAGGGTTTAAGAATGATTGGAAATGTCAACTATCATCCAAAAAGAGGGGGGCTGGGGCAAGAGTAATCACCTTCCCCCGACCAGTGGCTTCTGGTGTTTCCCTCAATGTAACACACCTGAGAGTACAGCTCATCACTCTCCAAGAACTCCTGACCATAACCTCATTGGATGGGAGACCCTTGGGCTCTGGTCAGGTAAGCCAGTGCACTACACCCCTCCATCTCTAAATTGGTTGTCATAAAGAAAAGATGCAGTTTTTCTTGATTCATTCACCAGAGTTTCCTTTAATTCTTGGCTTCCCATGGTTATCCCTCCACAATCCACAAATAGGCCACTAGGGTAGTGACTGGTTGGGACACTGTGGTATTTCAGCTCTGTCTCTCAGTTATTTTACTGAGTTGCTGGTGACACTTCATGACTCACAACCAACCACCTCCAAGATGTTGCCTATTCCTCTCAAGACACCAGCCCCATCCACAGAGGTGCTAACCATTTCAAAGCTTAATCTGTGGCCTTTAGAATCCTGGTGCTTTCTCCTGAGCTGTCTCAAGTTCCCTCAGAATATGCAGACCTCTGTGAAGTCTTCAGCAAGACCCACGCAGCCTCTCTGTCACCCCATAGATCGTATGACAGTGCAATCAGGAACCTACCCTCCTTGAGGGAGACTATTTTCCTTTTCCACCCCAGAAAGAGCTGCCATGGAGGAGTATATAAATGAAGCTCTTAACAGCAGATTCATCCATTTATCTACTTCACAGGCGTGGACTGGATTCTTCTTTATGGTGAAGAAGGATGGTGGTCTTCGCCTTTGCATAGATTACCAGGGAATCGTGGTAAAGAACCGCTACCAACTAATGACCATAGCCTTTGAACTCCTAGAATTGGCAACTATTTTCACAAATTAGATTTTTGGAACACTTATCACCTTGTTAGGATAAGAGAAGGAGATAAATGGAAGACAGCTTTTAATGGCCATTATGAGTATCAGGCTATGCCCTTTGGGCTAGTCAGCGCTCCAGCTGTCTTTCAGGCACTTATCAGTGATGTGCTATGTGATATGCTAAACAAGTTTGTATTTGTTTTTTTCTTGATAATATTCTCTTTTCCTCTCATTGATATCAAGAGCATGTCCAACATGCCCGACTCGTCCTGTCTCATCTGCTGAAGAATGGACTCATTGTTGAACTAGAGAAGAGCGATTTTCGTGTCTCCACTGTTTCCTTTCTTGGATTCATTGTCTCAAGTGGCAGCATCCAAATGGATCCAGGCAAGATTCAGGCAGTTCTGAACTGGCCCCGACCACACTCTGTCAAACAGGTCCAAAGTTTTCTGGGATTTGCCAATTTTTACATGAGGTTCATTAGTTCTATTGCATAACCCCTAACCACTGTCACCAAGAAAGCATCAGTCCCATTCAAGTGGACCGAGCAGATAACCAAGAATTCAACAGACTCACGCAGCTCTTCACTTCTGCACCCATTCTGACTCTCCCAGGTCCTGAGTTGCCCTTTGTAGTGGAGTTGGATACTTCTGATGTCGGGGTACGAGCAGTCTTGTCTAAGAGTAAGGAGCAACAGCTTCATCCTCTATGCTTACTTCTCATGTCAACTTTACCCAGCCAAGAGGAATTATGACATTGGTAACCGTGAGCTTCCGGCAAACCCAAACCAATCCTACCCAGCTCTTGAGTGATGGCATCAGTCCAGTGGGGAATCAAAATAGTGGTGAAGAGGGCACAAAAAGTAATAGGCCTCCGGTTCCCCTTTTTGTGCCTAACCCCCTGTGTTCTGATGTGTTACAGTGGGGCCATGCTTCCCTTCCCCTGGGCCACCCCGGGAGCACAAGAACATTGAAACTCATCCTGAGAAATTGGTGGCCCAATATGCAGCAAGACATTCAGGCTTTTGTCACTGCCTGTGCTGTGTGTGACCAGGGTTAGGGTTAGGATCCCATAACCCACCCTCAAGGCCTACTGCACTCACTTACCCATCACTACACACCCCTGATCCCATATATCACTGGACTTTGTTACAGGTCTACCAACCAGGGACCACAGTTCACCTCCTGGTTCTGGAATTCTTTCGGCCGCCTAACTGAGGCATCCATCAGCCTGTCCTAGGCAATCAGCCGTTCCTCTGTATCCAGCTCCCACTAATACCCCTCTGCCGTGGATGTTATAGCCGGCTCTCACACTTGGTCTGACTCACTGTGGTGCTCAGGCTTTGGGGCGATGGCTGGCTCAGTCCTGTCCTCTGGTACTGGCTCGTTCATCGCCGCAGACTTGAGCTCCCTGTCTGCAATGGGCTCTGGTTTTTCTAGCTACATAACCAAATGTAGCTAGAATGTTAATGAGAACTGACAACCTAAGAGGAGAATCACAGGCATATAAATACTGGAAGCAAAACACAGAAAACACCTTACTTCCATATTGAAAAATAAGGTGGATAAATTTATTTACAGTACTATAAAGTTCTATAAATGTTCTGTTATAAAGTATAGGGGAAAAACAAGCTAAAAAATAAGGTTATTAACCGGTATTTTTTCTAATCAAACCGTTTTCGGAACTGTAACGTTACAGAAGGAACATAGAACAGAAACATTAAAAATACTGATTCTGCTCAGAGTGAACCGATTTATCTATTTATCTTTTCTTTTCTTCTTCTTCTTCTTCTTCTTTTTTTTTTTTAAGCCCTGGTACAAAGTATCATTTTTCTCAGTGTATGTTAATTTGATTGCCAGTGATTTTATCATAAAACAAAACCGATATTTTATATTAAACCATACATTAATTTGTTATGTAATCTCATCTATAAAGACCATATGCAGTAATTTAGTGTAATGCTGTGTTCCCTCTCTTAGAGATGAAGGGATTAATCAAATCCAAAGGAAATGGAAGTTATTGATGGAGGAAATTGTCTGTCTGCCCAAGGGAACACTAAAAATAACTTCCTCAGTGCCTCAGAGAACATTGAGAGAGATTTTAAAAATGCTATTTTCATAAACTTTGCCTCTTTGTTATCAGATATAATAAAAAGACCATATAGCATGCCATCTTTGAAGGGAAGATGTTCTGTGTAGCAGCATATGGTAATATAAAATCATTAGGCTAGAAAAAAATCTAATGCCAAACAGAAGACCATGACTCAACATTAAAGAGCTTTCTGAGGTCTGCACACAGAAACATACAAAGAGTGCAATCTATACATCCTCTTTTTCAAGAGCCAATTCATTGGTGTTTTTGTTTTACCATTCATTTTGCATCCGTTATTTTGTCAAATATTTTATCAACACACTTCCCACTTTGATTATGTACAGTAATTCCTCTGAGGCACTGTGCAGGGTCCAAAAACCCATTTGCCACAGAGAAACTCCTTTAACGCAATCTTATGTTCATGGAAAGTGATACATAAACATTTGTTCCTAAGTTACAATTCCAAATAAGTTTAATCTTTGCAATTACTTTACAGGCACAGATCACATTTGGGGGATTTTTCCCAAGAAAAGAACCGCTTAAGAGGAGTTATTTATGCCTCCATGGTGAGCTAAATCTTAAAAAAGAACAAACTTGTGACTGCCATCACAAGTTTCTCATTAGCTGACACCCTGTTGAGGATCATAATCACAATTTACATTTAGTGCTATGTAGTGTTATAGTACTCAAGAGCAGTCTTGGTCTTGAAACCGGTCTTAAGTCCAAGACTTTTGAAGGTCTTGGACTTGTCTCGGTCTCAGACTAAGAGGACTTGGAATTTTGTTTCAAGACCGGTCAAGACCACAACTGCTGGAATATTACTAAATTGCTGGTACATTGTCTGATTTATTTATTAACATCATTAATGTGATTGGATGTAAAACTTACTGCTTCAAATGCAATCAATAACTTATTTCTAATTTAATTTATTTATTGTGCTGGTTCAGAAATTAATGAGGGATTGTGTTAAAAATATCACCAAAATTAATACAAATGCTTACAAAATTCAAGATATTGTTGCAAAAAAGTACTTATATGAGATCTGGATTTTTGTATTATAACATGTGACATAATTAAGCAATATCACAAGAGCAAGAGAACATGTTGAGCATAATTGCAAACATGATATTGCATTTATACAAAGATTCAATAAAAAATATTTAAAACATTATTCTCAATGTTATATGTGAACCTGGACTACAAAACCAGTCATAAGTAGCAGAGGTATATTTGTAGCAATAGCCAGCAATACATTGTACACAGCAAAATCTCCAGAGTTAAATCAACTCTGCTCAGAGAACATATGGCCCCTCTCTACATAGCGTTAAAATAACTCTGAAGCAGAGTTAAAGTTAATGAGATAATATGCTTTTTGTGGAGTTGTTTATTCAGATCTTGAGAGATTTAATGTCTTTTATCTTCAGTTGATTTCATCTAAGGCTGTGGCTGGAAGTCATTTGTATTTATTGTATTTCTCTTCAGTGATTCTGCTTGTTAACAGCAGGTGTTCATCACTAATGCTCAATCATAACTTAATTAATCACTTAATTATCTCATTAACTTTAACTCTGCTTCAGTGTTACTTTAACACTATATAGAGAGGGACCATATGTAATCTGAGCATAGTTGATTTAACTCTGGGGATTTTGCTGTGTATGGGTCAAAATTATTGATTTTTCTTTTATGCCAAAAATCATTAGAATATTAAGTAAAGATCATGTTCCATGAAGATATTTTGTAAATTTTCTACCATAAATATATCAAAAATTAATTTTTGTGAGTGGATATGCATTGCTAAGGACTTCATTTGGACAACTTTAAAGGCGATTTTTTGCACCCTCAGATTCCAGATTTTCAAATAGTCATATCCTAACAAACCATACATCAATGGAAAGCTTATTTATTCAGCTTTCAGATGATGTATAAATCTCAATTTCAAAAAATTGGCCCTTATGACTGGTTTTGTGGTCCAGGGTCACATATATGCATTTGTAATTTACCAATTTCATATGCATCTTCTGTGCCACCTCTGCAGTGCAAAGATGTGTTTGCGATGCGTTTGTGTATGAAAAATATCCATATTTAACACGTTATAAAGTAAAATATCTAGCTTCTGCCAGACCGCCTTCCATATTCAACTTAGGAAGAAAATGTAACACCTCTCACTGTTCAAACCATTACGTCAAAACACTATGTCCTAAGTTGAATACGGAAGGCGGTCTGGTGGAAGCTAGATATTTTACTTTACAGCTTGTTAAATATGGATATTTGTCTTACATAAAAGCATCGCTTCGCTTCAGAAGGCCTTTATTAACCCCCCGGAGCCGTGAGGAGTATGTTTATGATGGATGGATGCACTTTCTTGAGCTTCATACTCGTTGGTCCCATTAACTGCCATTATAAAGCTTGGATGCATCAGGATATTTATTAATATAACTCTGATTGTGTTCATCACAAAGAAGAAAGCATATACACTTAGGATGGCTTGAGGGTGAGTAAAGCTTGGGGTAATTTTCATTTTAAAGTGAACTAATCCTTTAAGGAGTGCTGGTCTGGTCTTGCCCTGATTTGGTCTTGGTCTCAACACACATTGGTCTTGGTCTCGGATTAGGTGGTCTTCTTGACTACAACAGTAGTGCTATGCAAAGTGTTTATAATCAAACATCCCTAGAGACAACTCTTGTGTTTCATTTTCCGTCATCAGTAATTGTCTCCCACAGTTATGTGGGATTTATTGGAATTTGTTCAGGCAGTGGTAACAGAGATCGCCCTGATACTGCTTTCTCAATGTGCCTTTTGTTCCCATTTATGAAAACAGTCATGGGATCTGTTTAAGTGTATTTCTCACATGTTGATCCTGATGTTGAGCTGTCACTCATCAGATGAATCTGGATGACCTAAAATAGGCCTATTATAAATTAAACCTGGATAATATCAAGAATTAATGTAGAGATCCCAAGACAACAACAACAATAAAAAAAATAAAAAAAATCACATAATGGAAACCAACATCACTGGTGAGATTCTTCAGTGTCCATCTTTCTCTTACTTTAAAATAAGAGAAATGTTAAAATTATAAAAATTTCTCGTATTCCGAGACAACATGACACAAATAAATAATACTAGTAAGCAAGCAATATGTAGATTGACTTTTGAGGAGTGTAAAGACTGTCTGGCTCTGTTTGTGCAGCTCAACATGTCAACAATACAGTCTGCAATATAGGCTCCACCCACCCAGGGGTAAACAAATCACTGTTACCATTTCATTTCTATGGCAAAAATAAAGAGAAATTTCTAATAGATTTGGCTGTTTAGATAGATAGATAGATAGATAGATAGATAGACAGACATATAGATAGATAGATAGATAGATAGATAGATAGATAGATAGATTTTTGCAGATATGGTATATTTTTGCCAGCAAATTGAATAAAAGGCATGCAATTCAGCAATAAAGTCTGCAGTATAGGTTTTATTTCATAACAGATAAAATAAGTAAAAATAAATAAATAAAATAAAAATAGAGAGAGAGAGAGAGAGAGAGAGAGGGAGAGAGAGAAATAAAGCCTAGCTATCATCTAGTTTTTCTAGCTATCATGTCTACATTTAAATTATCAAAACAATTTCCATTTTGAATTAATTTTCTCTCCATATTAATCTTTAATGACTGAATGACTTGTATCCCCTGCAGTCTTCTTTCAGCTTCTTTTATTCAGCTTGTTGCCAATAAAAAAAAATGGTTTAGATTATTATTATTGTTATTATTTTTTATATTGTTATAATAATAATAATAATAATAATAATAATAATGTGCAAAAAAAAGACAGTAACTTTTTTTACTTGTCATTTTTACAATTACATTTGGTGCCAAAAATGGTAGCCTATAGAAAGAAAAACGTGTGGATTATTGTATTATTGTATTTATACTGTATTTTTAAATAATAAGAAAAATGAATATTCTCATATACTAGATATATATATATATAATGCATATTTATATAGCATCAAAGGTTTAGACCTATGTTTGGACTGAATGATATGGGTTAGTTTTTTTTTTTTTTTTTTTTCTTGGAATGTTGCCAGTATTCTGGTCTTACAATATGAAAAACACAGACTTTGAGTTTCATTGCAATGTTTAATGAAGCCTGGTTCGTGTTCAGCGTGTTATAGTGTGGGGTCTAGAGGAGCTTCAGAAGCTCTGGAGGTGGAGCTGTCGCGGTTCCCCTATCCTATATATTCATCTGATGCAGCAGAGCCCCGTTCTTCATGGAGATCTTCAAACAACCTCCTCCAGCGCGAATAAACGGTTCTGGACTGAAATAAACAGACAGTCTTTGAGATTCTAAGTGGTGAACAGATTCATCACAGACAACTCCTTCTCCAAACAAGTGAGTGAATTACTGAACTTTAGCTTTGTCATTTCTATCGAGCCTAAATTTGTTTGAGGTGCGCTACGTCCCACCGAAACTTATGCAACATTATTCTGACAGATTTTTTTTTTTCCTTCGTTGCACTGCGCTGAAGAATATTTACTCGCTCATTCGTTGTTTCTACAATGTCAGAAGCCTAAAGGCAGCTCCATCTCTTTTAGATAGATCACTGGTAGATGCTGAATAGCCTACTGTGTTTAGTTAGCTTGTAAAGCATGTGAATTTTGCATGGCGGGTTTACTACATCAGACTGTATTTCATCCATTCATTCATTTACTGAGTAAGTGACAATGATACAGATCGCTCATTCTGATTTGGCGCTGTCCACCAACTAGTGCTGAAGGCTCATTCAATGTTCTTTCATCAAGATATAGTTTTCTGTCATTTAATGACATAAAACACCATTTTGTAACTTTGTAACAAAAACCTGAAAGCATTTTATTATGTCCTATAAATGTATCAGAAGGAACCCTGGTATCATGTTGTTGTAAATGTTGAATGTAGTTAGTAGTTTATTGTTGTAAATGATAACTTTCCAATACGTAACGTATAGCTGACATAAAATATGTTGTAATTGAACTAAACTGGCATTTTATCGTTTCCTGCGGTTTGTTTGTTTATGATGTTGTGTAAAGCTTATAAACCGGATAGTTTTCATCCATCTTTGTTGTGTTTTGGAGAGACTGTTCCTGTACTCGTTATCGCAAACTATTTTCAAAGACTGAACTCAGTTTAAGAGGGAATATTGTTGCTAAATTTGAGGGTGTTGCTTCAGTAAGTCGCTGTGTGGCTGTGGATATGTATAGCGAGCTGATTCTTAGAAAGCAGCAATTCCGATGCGCAAATGACTCAGTTTTATCGACCGAGGAGACAGCGAATCGCTGGATCTATTTCAGTGGCTGAATTCGGAATAGGATATACTCTTACTACTTCTTCCATTTAAAGATATGGCTGAAGTAGTACAGTAAGGATGGTAGTATATGCAACTCTCGTTTGGTTCTCCTCACTTTTATTCAGTACAGTGACCGAACTGAATGACGTTCACGATTAGACCTGCTTCTTCATTAACTGGACTAATAGACTAATTATATGGATAAATACATAAATAGAGCATGTAAAACCTTTAGTATCATTACAGACTAAAACAGAAAACGAATCGCGATATAGGCTATCGATATAATTGTACCTGCACAACCATTGTCGAAAAATTATCCGGTTGGCTAGGCTATGTGGTGAGCTGGATAGAGTTGTGTGCAAAGTGTAGCACTGTACATGGTGTTTAGAATCATTTAAATATCCTATTACTTATTAACTTGCTGATATCGCTTCTCCAACCTCGTTTCTTTGTTTTGAAATAGCGGCTTTGGGGGAATTGGCGATTAAAACAATCAAACAAAAGATTTTTTGAATGACTGAGTTGAATCGCTTAAAATTGCTCAAATCTTTTGGGAGTAAATCAGTGATGTGATATGTTGGAATCATAAATCATTCATTTATGGTTACACTTTATTTTAAGGTGTCCGTGTTACAGTGTAATTATATATTTAAGTACTGAGTAATAACAATTAAATACATGTACTTACTATAGGGTTAGGATTAGGGTTAGGTTTAAGGTTAGTCACACGTAATTATGCATAATTTATAGTTATTACCACATAACTACATCTCATATCTGTAACAAGGACACTGTAAAATGAAGTGTTACCTTAATTATAAGGTCATGTACTTGCTGTAGAGTTTGTGTTAGGAAGGGTTTGGTGTAAGGTTACTTGCTTGTAATTATGTATAATTTACTGTTTTGACTGTAGTAAGTACATGTAAGATTTGTAAAATAATGTGTTATCTATTTTTCAAATTGATTTTACAAAAACAATTTACAGCCGGATGTAACGCACAGACATTTTACACAGTCTTAATCAAAAACAGTCATAGTTCCTTAAATTATAAAAAAAAAAAAAAAAGCAATGCAAGGACTCTATTCTGTAAGAACTTTGAATGTAAAAGGTGACTTGTTGGAATTATATTTTTACTAAATATTTCAGTACAAAAATTACCTGTAAAATGCTGCACAGGGAATTCTGGGAAAGCTACTGAGTGATGATTCAAATGAGTTGGCTTATTTTTTTTTAAATTGATAAACTGACAAACAATGGTCTCTCATTTGGCATTTCAGTGCAAAAAGACAGCATTTGTTGGCCATATGTGCGATCTGAGTCAGTTCAGCTGTGTGTGTGTGTTTGTGTGTATATATACAGTATATGTACTATTTTTATTGTCTTTATAAGTAGGGCATAAACAGAGTTAAATAGAGAATGTGAGATCTATTGACTTGGAAATAACCTCTGATGTCCAAAATTGTAGTGGGCAGATCACTAGGATTTGAGACACATCCAGCATTAGGCATTGCAGAGCGTGTTCGTAGGATTGAGTCAGAGCTGTGTGGGTGTGTGTGCATGTATCATGCCACGTCTCTTCTCTGCGTGTGTGTGCCCACTGCAGTGGTGCATAGACACAAAACCACAGCAGGAACATAAGTCTTGACTGAAGGTCAAGAAGATCCTCTGAGATTATTTAAGAAAAGGCAATAAACATACACATAGCCGTAGATAAAGGATGTTGTTTATTTTGAGTGGGGTTTAAATCCACAGGCCTGGCTCAGACACTCCCTGCTTTAATGAGCCCAGGGGAATGAACACAGATCCCACGGAAGTCTACAGATGACTGCATCAGAACACTGATAAATGCCACATACTGAATTTAAAGACTCTGTGTTATTTCAGTGTTGTGTTAGAAAAAAAAAAGCCAGAATTTGTGTCCTTGATATTTTTAGGAGGATTGTGAGATGTTCAATTTGTTACCAAATAGCAAATATGTAGCACATTGCTGTAAATAGCATATTCCAGCTATTATTTTTGACATTATTGCAGTAAATAAATGTAGGATTAGTGCATTTTGTTTTCTATTGTAAAATCTTTTGACAACAACTGTTAAAAAAAGTACAAGTCAGTAAATATTAACAATGACTTATTACAATGCATCCTTTCTTTGTACTTGTTCTTTAACACTTTTGGATTTATGTCCAAAAGTGTTGCTCCAATATTCAGATGAGACCGGGGCTAGTTGTCACACTTTTGCCATGCTGAATTTGTTTAGTTGTGAAAAGACTGTTTCTGTAAAGGCACATACATTATGTGTCTTGATAAGACAACAATAACAATGACAAAAACTATAAACATTTCCATAAAACAGCAAAAATGTAAAAGGCAACTGTTACGGATTCACCAGGCTCCAACGTCAATCCCTCACTATGATCCCAATCACCCTGCAGCTCATTCCCTCACTAATCAGCCACAGTATTTAAGCACAAACTCCAGTTGCACTCATTGTTTGGTTTCAACGCAGACTACGGTTTTCTACTAGCGACTATACTTACGTGAGAAAGACTTTCCTGTCTCCATTGCTCCACGTGATCCTTGTCTCTTCTGAGGATTCTTTCTCCATCATCCTACTCCATCATCACTCTTCCCCATCTCAGACTCCAGGAATACACACCTTTGAACTTCTTACCAGCAGCCACTGAAGAATGTGTGCTCCACGTCATATAAGGTCTCAATCACGATTTCCATTCTCCACCTGAAATAAGAAAACAACTGTTTTATGCACTTTGTTGTGTCGTTCAACTTGCGATATTGTCATTTCTACTCACCCTCTGTGCTCATCTGCTTTAATAAACCTGTTAACCATCATCTGTGCTTCTCTTCTCCGAGTGTATATACTTGTAGCAGCAACACTCTCCCTCCCTTGTGAATAAAAGTGTGCTTAATTGTATTGAATATGCGGTAACACTTTACAATAAAGTTCATTGGTTAACATTAGTTAACTACATTAGTTATCATAAACTAATAATGAACTACACTTCTACAGCATTTATTAATATTTGTTAATGTTAATTTCAACATTTACTAATACATTATTAAAAATGAGTTATATTTGTTAACATTAGTTAATGCACTGTGAACTAACATGCAATGAACAGCTGGATTTTTATTAACTAATGTTAACAAACATTAACAAATACAGTAACAAATGTATTGCTCATGGTTAGTTCATGTTAGTTAATACATTAACGTTAACAAATGAACCTTATTGTAAAGTGTTACTGAATATCCACTTGTTTTAAACAACTATACTTTTTATGATATCAAGGAAATAAAAAGCAACTTCTTAAAGAGAGCACACGCTCATGACTTTGTGTCACACTCAGGCCTAATACGTTTAATGCATATTTTTCTATCCGTTTTGGCCTTCCGTACACATCGAGATGGTGTTTTTGTCAACAAAAATGGAGCTTTTTGAAAACGCTCTCCCAAGTGGATAAATTTGAAAAAGCTGTTTTCACGTAGCTACCCATAATATCTATGGTTATAAACCTTATTCAGAGCAGCGCCATGACAGGTATGAAATCGAGGCTGTGAGGGATAGGCTTGTTTTCAATGGCATCCGCTGTAACAAGCTGCATAAAGCTCCTAGATCGCCTATAATTTTCCACAGCTTATGCTGTCTGGAGTTTTTTAGTCTTTCTTGGAAAGATATTTTTGCAGTGTTTCATCAGCAGAACAATCCAAAAACACATTAAATAACAGTAGGCCTACAACCCACTGAAGAGATGTATCAATCCCTCACTATCATTCCTGTTAAAAATTAAAAAGTGCGCTGCTGTGAATAAGGTCTATACTGGCATTGTTGTGCCTGCTGTTTACTTTCACTGTGTTGCTAAAGATAAATGTTTCTTTGTAGAATCTTCACATTCCTGCAAAGATGACAGAAAAATTACTTGCAATTGCAGTCCTGCAGCAAAACAAATTACGTTTTAGACCATACGATTTTAAGTGCGACCTGGATGCAACAGTAAGTGGCAGGATATTTTGCTAATAAAATGATCGTGCCAGAAGGATAGTGTGAGAACTTTATTATGTCTGCTCTCTTGGTATCATCTTGTATGCTTTTATTACGTTTTACGCATGCGCAGTAAGGTGATTTAAGCATTTTCAGACATTTCAGTGTGGATGAGCAACTTTTGGAAAATGCTAATGTGGCCAGGAAGTATTTTGAAATGAAAACACCATTTTCAAAAGCATCCAGATTAATTTAAGTACACTTTTAAAAAGTACTTTAAAGTCATTGTTTTAATGATCTTTTTCTGGGCTTTGAAGTACACTTATTTTAATGTGTTGACAAACACTAAAGCTCATGTAAAAAACTTGATTATAATTTTAAATGTAGTGTTATTCAGTATTACATTTAAAGTTAATATTTTAAATGTACTAAATTGCGACTTCATCATTACAAATATGTAATTACAAATATATTTAAATAAATGACATACAAGTTTCCATAAAAAGGTATTTGGCAGTACACTTCAACCATATTTCAGAGATTAATTATGAAATTACACATAAAAAAAAAATCATCCATTCTATATGCTATGAACTGCTTCGAAACTTGGGTTGAAGATCCAAATGCAGCTTTATTGGGACAATCAGCCAAAACAGGCTGAGAATAAAAAAACCAAGACACATGAAACCAGGATAATGCTACAGTGCAACAACATACAAGACTTTGCAAAGACTGACAGAAAACACAGGGCTTATACAGGCAAGGTTATCAAGGATAATGAGACACAGCTGAATGTAATGAAGCATAATGAGTCCAGGCAAAGGGTTATGGGAAATGTTCATAAAACAGTAAAGGAGACAGAAAGAGTGCCCTCTGGTGGCTATCAAAGGCACTCCAGCTGGTAGGCATGACACTATACCATCTTCATTTATATAGCGCTTTTCACAATACATATTGTTTCAAAGCAGTTTCACAGTGACAATAGGAAAATTCTTATCGAGCTAAAGTTGTTTTTTGATTGAATCACTTCCGTTGTAAAAATTGTTAATTACTTTAGGGGCCGCTTAAATGACACCTTTCCTACTGAAAACCGAATACCTTTAATGCATTCTTGCCGTTCATTTACGTGTTTAGTCTATAGGTTTGCGTGTTTGAGTGTGTATGTGCGCAGAAGCTTGGTCTTTTTAAAAAAGTGATATTTGCCAAATTACTTTACTGGTCCGCATAATACAGAAAAATTAGTTGTGTCCATGGATCTATGCGAACTGGAATCATTTTGATAACGTTTTATCTATACATAGGGAAAGGAAAGGGAAAAGGGCCTTCGGAGATGATAAATTAGTTGAAACGTCAGGGCTGCGTTATCATCATGTCTAGATGCAGGTCCTTCATCTTGTCTGGATACGGCCTGGATCTGGCAGGCTGCGGCAAACCTCGGGATAAACAGAGAGAGACTAATATTAGCGTAGACACCATTCTTCTTATGATGTAGTGAGTACATCAGGTGTTATGGGAAGTGTTCCCGATTCCGGCTGACCTAATCTATGCAGCCTAACAATTTACATGATTTGAATTATAGAAGTAGATAATGGTTTATGCGTATGCAAGTTTAAACATGTGTTTTTAGTCTAGACTTAAACTGACAGAGTGTGTCTGCTTCCCGAACAGTGATAGGAAGACTGTTCCAAAGTTTAGGTGCTAAATAGGAAAAGGATCTACCGCCTGCAGTTGATTATATGAGACAGAAAAGCAATCTGAAATTCAACTAATTGCATTTAGCATAAATTTGAACTATAATATACTTTTAATTAACTGCAATTAAGGGTCCAAGAACATAACATTCAGTTCGCACTTATACTTAATACTTACACTTAAAAAAAAAGAATATACTTATTTCTGTAATAAGTACTCTTTTTAAAAATATGCTACAATGTTCTTTTTCACAGGCACAACAATTTCAAATATAACACTGTCATATTAGTTTGCAAATACAGTCCAGAAAATAACTAAATACATATTTATGTATAAATTTATAAAACGTATATATAGTTAAATTGTAAAATATATGAATTTAATTGCACATCCACATTATTATCCCATAGAACAGATACAAAAATGATTTGACAAACATAAGACTCACTGACAACAGGTTGATACAAACAAAGCAAGAGACAAAGGAAACGAGAGGGCTATATACACACATGGACTAATTACTAAACAAGACACACCTGAAAGCAATCAAAACGACGAACCAAAGGAACCACATGACAAGATCACATGAGGGGAAAAGGGAATCACAAAACATGAACAATAACTATAACCTGGAACAGTCTTTTCATATTTTGTGGCCCAGCTCTAAAATCAAGTTTTCTGAAAACAGTTTAGTAAAAATAGTCTCTTGAACATTTCTATGTTTCACATGCATTTCTTTGAAATAGCAGCAGAGCAGCAGATGGTCAGAGAATAGTTTGAAACAGCTATTTGTCCATTCATGTTTCAGGGTTATTTGAAATTCAAGTGCGCCTTGAAGGTGTATTTTTTTGCAGTTTCCATCAAAAACTCAAAGTGTTTTGAATACAATGTATAATAGAAATGAACCTTGATTAGGCTATACCATTTTTTGTGCTCGATCTAAAGACTGTAGCACATTCCTGTGATCCATTCATTCTATATGTCTGCCTTTATTTTCTCTGGCTTTCTCTTTGAGTAGAGGTTAGTGGTTAAGGACTGTGAAAAATAAACAAGACATCGGTTCATTATCCAACTACTCAGAAATGTGGTCTCAGCGTTATTAGATTGGAGAAGCACTATGTGTTCCCAGCATCTTTTATTCATGAAGTGTCACACCAGGACATTTTGAAGCTCTCTTTAGAAAGCAAGCTGCTCTTATGTTTTTTGACAACAAAAGACAACAGAAAATACATGCATTCATTGTGAAATATTCTGAGGCTTCATCCAATAAAACCCCCCAAAAAACCATTGATATTAAAAAAAAAGTTAGTGTTTACGTCTCTAGCACACCACAAAAATGAGGCACTAAATGTGAGGAGATCTCGGCGCTTTCATAACTCTGTGACCATGATGATCTGTAAAAGATGACGCATAGAACGGTTATTATAGCTTCTCATATGACACATTCATGTGCACTGAGGTTAATTTAAGGTGAAACTGATATAATGACATCAAGCTAAAATAATTCCCACACATTCATTTTTATCTTTGTGCTTGTGAATTATAATTATAAGGTGAATCATTCCTACAATATATACATTTTCATGTTGCCAAAATATATGTCTAAATAAAAATATTTAAACTCAAAATTCTATTAAACATATTTTTTTATAAAAAGGAAAATATATTAGTTTTTTATAAGAATACCCATTACCTGCTGTAAAATTACTGTAATGTAAAGCCTCTAGTGGTTAATGCTTTCATAGAACAGGCAACAGCAATAAAAGACAGTAAAAGACACTCATTAAACAGTTACATTTCTTATTATTATATTTATATTTTGAATATTTTTACATTTACATTATTATTTAGTAAATTTATGTGTAAGGTTTTTGATTAGTATTTATATAATACATATATATAATGTATTATATGATTAGTATTTATATAATACATATAATAAAGCAATAAGCCCCATGAAGCCGTGGTTTACAGTGAATTTATAACAGCTAAAGGGGCGTTGTTAGGCACGACGTGGAGCGGAGTGCCTAAAACCCCCTTAGCTGTTATAAATTCACTGTAAACCACAGCTTCACGGGGCTTATTGCTTTTATAAAACGGTTACCACACAATACAAATATTAAAGCAAACATTAAAAGCCTTCCTTCTGCTGGAAAAAAAAAAGTCCCTGAACGTGAACAGCAACAGAAGTTACATTTATTACGCCATTAGATGGCGGCAAAGATTGTTTTTATGAGCGAGTCACTCAGTCGCAAAGACTTTTATATTGAAACTTGTTGTGAACACGGAACAAGACGCAAATGACACATGATCTGACTAGTGCTGTCAGTGTCAGCATGGCATGGGAAAACCCATTAACTGTTAAAAGGACAAGATCGCAGCGGACATTCAAATGGAATTTTTTATTATGAACATAGGACTGACCTGAAGGAAAATGCTAAATCTGAATGCAGGTAATACACTGGTCACTCGATATCTCTCTCACAATAACGTTACTCTTCTACGTAACGCAGTAAGCTTCAATGAACATAATCAATAGAGAACAAACATATGTTTACGTTGCTAAGAGTGCGCAGCGATAATTATGTAATGCAGCCAGTCAGAATCAATGGCCGGAACTATTCGTTTTATAAATAATAATATACACTCAACTGTTGACCATTTCATTCTATGTTTATGCATTGGATGGCAACCGTAAATGGTCAACATACTACATCTGTGCAATAGCGGATGTGTGTTTATAGTTATTTTACAATGACTTTTATCTGCAGGTACAGTTTAAAAAAAAAAAAAAAAAAAATTATATATATATATATATATATATATACTTTTAAATGTGCAGTAAGCGATTTCTGAGAAAAGCTGTTGAAAGTGGATTGGACCGAGCACCACAACACACAATTTTAGCCAATCAGCAGTAGGGGGTGTATTCACACATGATGGGGGGGAGAGAGAGTGAGATTTGAAGAAAGAATGCAGAAAGAGAGCTGAAAGACATTACAAAAGAGATAAGGTCAGAGGAATATCACTGGAAAAAGAAGGGTTATGATCAGGGAAGAGCTTTAGGACCCGCGTTAATATTAGAAAAGCTTCAGTGCTGGAGAGCCCTAAGCAGGAAGGCCTAAAAACGGATGCCGAGGTTGCGGTGTTTCTGTTCCATGCCTGAGTAAAACTGGTTTTGTTATGTTTCATAGAAGATTT
Organism: Ctenopharyngodon idella; assembly: GCF_019924925.1. Classification (NCBI taxonomy): domain Eukaryota; kingdom Metazoa; phylum Chordata; class Actinopteri; order Cypriniformes; family Xenocyprididae; genus Ctenopharyngodon; species Ctenopharyngodon idella. Next base: position 1,763,359 of record NC_067238.1, read on the forward strand.
GCTGTTGTTGTAATGTTAGCTATAGTAACAGAACAGTTTTGAGTGTCATTGCTTGTCTGGAGCTGGTGTACTGCTGTCCTAACTACAAACTCTTGCTTGTAAATACTCTTTTGTTTGTGTAATTTTTTGTTCTTCCTTGTCATTCGTTCTTCCATGTCATTCGTTCGTCATCTCCACTTTATTTTTTGCGATGCATTATTTTGCTTTGCTTCAGCTATAATAAATGCTTCAGCTATGCATTGTGTGTTCGTGCATTTTGGGGGTGGAGCAATGAAGGGAGGGGTTTGTTTGTTTGAAATTATTTTAAAGGGCTAGTTCACCCCAAAATGAAAATTCTGCCATTAATTACTCACCCTCATGTCGTTCCACACCCGTAAGACTTTCGTTCATCTTCGGAAGACAAATTAAGATATTTTTGATGACAGAATGCTGTCATATTTCCTTCCATTGAGTGCCTTTGCAACTACCACTTTGACGCTTCATACTTCATAAACTTCATAAAGAAATTGGAAAACTAATCCATATGAATTGAGTAGTTTAGTCCAAATTTTCTGAAGAGAATCGATCGCTTGTTATGATGAACAGACTTAATTTAGGCTTTTACTCACATGTAAACTTTGATCAGTGAACATAAGCAGAAGCTCAACTGAACGAGAATGAACCTCATTGGTTATGCAGCACGTTTGAGCTTCCGGAAGAGGTTCTCGCACATGTAGCAGGTTTGGTTGAGCTTCTCATTATGTTTGCTGATCAATGTTTACATGCGAGTAAAAGCCTAAATTGAATCTGTTTGTCATAACAAGCGATCAATTATCTTCAGAAAATTTGGACTAAACCGCTCGATTCATTTGGATTAGCTTTACGATCTCTTTATGAAGTTTTTGAAGCATCAAAGTGGAATTTGCAAAGGCAGTCTATGGAAGGAAATCTGACAGCATTCTGTCATCAAAAATATCTTAATCTGTCTTCCGAAGAAGAATGAAAGTCTTACAGGTGTGGAACGACATGAGGTTAAGTAATTAATGACAGAATTTTCATTCTGGGGTGAACTAACCCTTTAAATATCAACAGTGTTTCTCAGAAATCACTTACTGCACCTTTAAGATCTGAAGTACACTACAAGTGCATAATCAATACAATTAAGTCTACTTCTTAATATCAAAATGTCAAAAAAGTTTTACAAATACTTTATTTAAATCCTTTTAGGCTCCATTAACTTATAATTAACATTTAAGTGACTGAGCTTTAAAAGCCTCAGAGTTCGAGAGTTCAAATTCCAAATATAACAGGAATGGCCCAGAGAATGCTTCTTTAACCACACATCATAAAAGTTTTGCATTAAAAAAAAAAAAAAAAAAAAAATATATATATATATATATATATTCATCAGTATTTGTCTACTTTGGAGGTCGTATCAGTGTTTTCCAGCCAGTGACTCATCCTCAAGCGCACTGCAGACAGCACGATCTTCGCCATTGTTGATCATGCAGAGGAAACTTGTGTTACAAGCTTTTTTAGAAGAAGGTTAAATAATACAATTTTGAGTATGTTTCACCCCTGAGAACAGGCCATGAGATCATAAAAGGAATCTGTCTCTGAATCTGTCTCATTCATTGCATTGAGAAATACTGGCAGATCAATTGTAATCTTTGTGTGGCGTCCCAAAGGCCCAAAGCCTCCATGATTATTCATACACAGAGCAGAACAAACCAATTGGATCCATTCAAAAGAATGTGTGTGTGAATGAATTAAATATATTCCTTTCATAGAATCTATTTAGCGACTGAATTAATGCGGGATGAGTTAAAATGCAGGTGATGTCCCTGAGGTGTACGTGCTGAGCAAACTATAGGTCAGACTCGCATAGGAAAGGAGAGAGAGAGAGAGATTGTAGGGAGGAGATCAGGAATGAATAGAAAATATGTTTCCTGTCAAAATACTACTTTCTAATGAGGAAAGTCTGCTATTTTTAAATTCTCAGCAGAATGCTGTTTTTTTTTATTATTCACACCCATATTTTAATAACTGCATTACACCTTCTTTCCGTGGTGTTTTTCTTTTTTAAGTGCATTAAGGTTAAGTGCAAAGCTTTTGCTATGGATTTTAACTTTTGGTTTTCATTTTGTTATGTATGTTTAAAACAGTGGTTCCCATTCAGTCAGTCACGTTCAACATCATGTCTATATTCATGTATTAGGCTCCCAAGTGAGACCCCAATACGTCAGTATTGACGTAACGTCTCCATTCCCTCCTTCAGGGAATGAGGGTTTCATCAGTAACCGAGACGTTCTCAAACTATGATATGTAGACAAAATTTAATATTTGAATGTAATTTAATATTTAAATATATAACTTGTCTTTTAATTTTTCTATTTACATGTTTTATTTACAGTTTTAATATTGTGTGTCTAAATGAAAGTCTAATGCTTAACCTACATGTAGTGCATGGAACAATTAACTGGATACCCTGGTGTTCAAGCTAATGTTGTCTGTAAAAACAGCACAGAAACTGCTTCTGAAGTGGTAGTTAGTATATAAAAATAGGACCTTTATACTTTTTAATGCAGCACAGTGGTGCCATAATATTAAGAGCATACTATATTTGTGGAAGCATTCTTCAGAATGCTTATAAAAAGAGTATTTGGAGTCACAATATACACTTTTATGTACATATTGCTACAAAATAACACACTACAGTACACAGTTAATTGGTGTTAATCTACAGTACCATTGCTTTATCTGTGCAGTGCTTATTTGTGCAATAATGAGCTATATATGACTAGCAAACATGGATAAATAAAGACACAGAATGTATAACTATTTACATGTATGTACGAATGTATAACAGAACTATAAGTAGTCTGTAATAAGAAACAATTAAACAGAAAACTGTATGTGTATATGCGAGATAGATCTTCATTATGAAGATGAAGTTAATGCTCTCAGACTGCTTTTACATTTATTTTCTGCACACTTCTTTTTAAAATAAATAACATATAATAAAGTGTGAAGTAAAAAAGCAAACAGGCATTATATAAAGACGCAAATGCTCTTCAAGGGCACACTTTTCCATTTAGTACTGCTTCAGATAAACCTAAGCAAACTATTTTTTGAACAAACACAAATCATTTTGTAATCAGCAAATTGATCTACACATAGAGTTTGTTTTTCCATGATAGTGGGAGTAGGGCTGTGCAATGGGTTAAAAAAAATAAAAACATAAAAGCAGGGAAAGCCATTTATTTTAAACGTGAAAAATATTTATTGGACAACTAAATGCACAATATAAATGTGGCCTGAGGAAAAGATGTTATCTATGATTCTCTCTATTCAGTGAATTTCTAATTGGACTGGTTTCTTCTACCGTTCTAAAAACACTTTCTAGCACTTAATATAGTGTTATCTAGCCAAAATTATGATTTCCCTAAATTAAACTGTTTCTTTGAAAACTAGAGAATGTCATCCCAAATTTAGCTAGAATATAACAAAGATATGTTGAATATAGATGCAGTTTAATAACACAGTACCATATCCCAGCTCTTCTTCTTCTTCTTCTTTTTTTTTTTTTAAGGGGTTAAGTTTTTTGCTGGTCAGCATGAGCCTACTCTTCTCAGCTTGAAGATGCTGTAACTACACCATCTGGCAACACTGACAGGCATAATTAATCATGTATTTTGAGAGTATCTTTTGGAGAACTCTTAAAAACATGATATGGACTATATATTTGACACTCTACACTAAAAAAAAATGTTTGATCAATGAAACGTTATTAAATTGACCCTTCGCCAGATGTTTGATTGACAGGCGATCTAACCAATCATAATGCTGAATCCGCCATTTTGTCCGACAAAGCAATCAGGGGAGTTGGCAGATAAACGTAGGTGGACTTGAACTTGAAAAATAGTGTGTACTGACGTCTTTCCGCGATTGAAACAACATTTGTTATGATGTTCATTCATGTTTATTTGATGATATAGTTAGTAGGAAGAGATGATCGGTTCACAAGCTGCTTGAACTGAGGCGCTACAGCGATCTGTCACGACACATTAAAGAGTCACAAAATGGTATTTATTGTTTACATTTCTTTAAAAATGACAAAATTTGAAATTTGAGACTTTGTTTCATATCAAAAGTAACCTGCTCTGTCTTGTCTGTCAACGCGTTGTCAGTGTCCTCTTTGCTCCGCAATGTATTTTTCACTGTGTGAGAACGTGGGGCGTGAGATTGGCATGGCTTGTCGGATATAGCAACAGTTACTAAAGGGGGCGGGTCTTTGTGTCAATTAAGGAAAACATCTTCACGCAATTAGTTTAGGACCAGTGTTGGGGAAAGTTACTTTTAAAAGTAATGTGTTACAATATTGTGTTACTCCCTAAAAAAGTAACTAATTGCATTACTTAGTTAATTTTTTGGGAAAGTACTTACTTCTAACAGATTAAATACTTAACATGTCTTTGTGCAATTGAGATGTGTAAATGCATGCTCACATTTAGTCTAGAATTACAATAACCATCATTTTTTAACCATCAATAACCATCAATAAATGGGGTAACAAAGTAACTTACGGTACTTTTTTAAAATGTAACTCAGATTTTTTCTTTTTTTTTTTTCAAAAATAATGCTTTACTGAAAAAAAGTAATCTGATTATGTAACTCAAGTTTCTTGTAATGCATTACCCCCAACACTGGACCATATTTAAACACTAATGTTTTGTTGAAAAAACTTAATAGATCCTATTAAGTTCCTGTGTTAGATAATAACTAGAAACAACATGTTAAAGACAATTAAGCTCCACTCTTCTGCAAAATGGTAACCACAAAAATCTTAAAAACAATAGAAACTCTTCTAAATATCCAACATTAACATTGAAAATCACATAAAATTACACTTAATTTCAACATTTACTCTCATTCAACATTTAGTGCATGCTGGGAACTACAGATCCACTGTGCTTCTAGTTAAAAAAGTTTTTTTAAAAAAGAGAGAGTGAAGGATTCATAAGGTCCCAACACAAAATGAGTAAGTTAAAGGATTAGTTTACTTTCAAATGAAAATTACCCCAAGCTTTACTCACCCTCAAGCCATCCTAGGTGTATATGACTTTCTTTTTTCTGATGAACACAATCAGAGAAATATTAATAAATATCCTGACGCATTCAAGCTTTATAATGGCAGTAAGCGTTACCAAACGAGTATGAGCTGAAGAAAGTGTCTCCATCCACATCCATCCATCATAAACGTACTCCACACGGCCCTGGGTAGGTTAATAAAGGCCTTCTGAAGTGAAGCGATATGTTTGTGTAAAAAAAATATCCATATTTAACAAGTTATGAAGTAAAATATCTAGCTTCCGTCAGACTGCCTTCCGTATTCAACTTACGAAGAAAGTGTAAAACTCTTGCAGTTCAAAAAGCTTATGCTACGTCCTACGCTTTCTCTATTCAACTTACGGAACTGACATGACGCCAGTTTACACTTTCTTCGTAACTTGAATACGGAAGGCGGTCTGGCGGAAGCTAGATGTTTTACTTCACAACTTGTTAAATATGGATTTTTTTTTTTTACACAAACACATCGCTTTGCTTCAGAAGGCCTTCATTAACCCACCCAGAGCTGTGTGGAGTATGTTTATAATGGATGGATGTGGATGGAGACACTTTCTTCAGCTCATACTCGTTTGGTGTTCAAAACAAATGTTCAAAACAAAGCACTACACACTATAACATATCGTTAACACTAGACAAGGTATTAAAGAAAACTCAGGGCATGAATGCACAAGGAGGCCAATCAACAAATATAGAGTGTGGTAATCATACATAATCAGTAACCAAAGAAACAAACAAGGATCAGGAACACAGGCAGACAGGAACAGAACACAACAAAACCATTACACAAAGAAACTAACATACTTGTGACAAACAGCTTATAACAATCTTATCAGTATAAATCAGCCCACTTCTATGACTGTGTTCTGAAGCTGAAGCTCTGGAATATGGAACAACAGTATAAGGAAGCCACTGAATCATGGTTCAAACTAAAATTAATATTTAAGCTTTAGATCTACTAGCCCTTGCATAAATGGGAGTAGGTGGTATGGTTTGGAAAAAAACAACATCAAATCCTTTGAAATGTCAGCTCTCGATATTACAGTGTTTGCACCAGGCTAGAATCTATTCCAGATTTTCTCTATCTGCCACCTGGGACCTGCAAGGATTTCTATTTTATTAGTATTATTTTTTATTTTATGTGACATTGTTAAAGTTGGCAATGGAAGTATTCACACAGAAACATATTATTTTATTTGACATTATTTTACAGTTGTGTAAAGCTACTGGCAAGTTATTATTTTAATTACCTCTGCCTCAACTTTGAAAATTGTCCATCAGAATAGAATAAATTCAAATTACACTATGCCATATGCATTATAACTAAGCTTTCAACAACTAAACATGCTGAAAGGCTTACTGTCAGCAAGACAAACATATTTACAGGACCAATGTAATTTCCCTCTGATTGCAAGGGTGCTTAATGAATAAACCTTCAGGAGCAAGTCTTGTCAAAATCACTGTCATTATGTTGAACATGCTCTTAATTTGATGTTTAGTAGTCACCTATTAAAATGAAATGAGCTACTTTGCACAATGAACATGTTACGAGGTAAATGTTAGGTGGACTGAAACACCGTTGCTGTTTCACACTCACTCAAGATCACCCAAGTTATTGATGCCATGAGCGTGAGTCACCATTGCAGTACATTTTGCAGATGACCTTAATTAGAGGACTGTTTCATAGTCATTAAAATATAACACTGTTATACCACCAACACTTTCTTTAATTTGTTGCATTATTCTAAGCATTTTTAGGTTGTTTTAGTATGCTGTTGATAGGCTGTGCTGGGTGGTTGCTTATCACCTCCTCATGTGTCCCATATCTGTCAGTGTAAATCTATGGGATTTTTGCTTGTTTTTACCTCTTCTAAACAAGTCACATTATTTGAGGAATTATTCATGCCTGCAGGCAGCACATGCGTTTGGAGAATGAGTTGAAGTTTAATAAGTACATGCTGAAGTCATTTCAGTATTTCTGTGCCCAACCCTGAACACTTGTAATTTACTGCTCTTCCACTATCAGTCCATCGATACAGTCATTTGATTTGGTTGTCAAACTGTGTAGTTCTTACTTTCTTGTTTTCTAAAGCTTTGTATTTGGTCTGTCGGCAGTGACTCATTTACCGTACAGTTATCAGCAGATAGTAGACGACACTATTGTGCAAAAGCCTTCTGACGCACACATTCAGATAGAAGACCCTTTATCCAGAGACCTGAGCGATGATCACCAGTAGCCACAATAAATCTCCTCTTTTACAGAAAAAGTAATTCACTGATAAAATACTTGCAGGGCTGTTTTTATGAACAATGGGCTTGTTTCAAATCCCTACTGGCCATCTGTCATGAAACAGATGATCATATGCTTTTGAGGATGTGTTTAGTGCTTAGATTTTCTTGTTGTGAAGCAGCTGGAAGACCTTGGAGCGTGATCATGTTTTTTCTACCTTTTAAAGTGCTATCTCAAAGAATAAAGCAAGAGATAATGAATTAGTGCAAGACAAAAATTCATAACCGTAATTATCGTCTGGGTCTTTTGAAAGGTTTGCTCTCCGGATGTGGGCAACATCCAGAAAAGCTAGAAAATAACACTTTTCAAAATGTCATACTTAGTCGATAGCTTCTATTAGACACATGCGGTTTGGTTTTCATCCTGAATACATCCCTATTCTTTGTCATCTTTGGGTCATTGACAAAGAAAAAAGGTGTTTTTAAAAAATCTTTTCAAAACTGATGTAATGTATATTATTGAGTCACATTATTGAGTCATGATGAACAATGTGTTTAAACAAGTTTCAGTTCTCAAATAATATTTATTTCAAATTCATTTTTTCACAGTTTTCATGTCAGGCGGTACAACCAAATAGTTGTATGTATATACTGTAGATGTACCACCTGACATGGAAAGTGTACCAACCTACCCATACTTGAAATTAGCAGTTTTTACCAGTATTTAAGAGATCTACAAACCTTTTCACTCTGCCACAAGGATCAGCTGGGGTCCTCTGGATGATGCATTATCATGTTTACTTTTATTACCTTGTCAATTCATAATAAAAGAGCCATATTTGCAGTTGTGCCACCCTGACATTTGAGAATTGCTGGACAATTTTTTTTTTTCAATTATCTCAACGGCTTTAAAACTACTGATATTTATAAAATTTGTTTATATGAAAGGTTTCAAACCTAAAATGATGCCGTAGTATTTACACATTAAACTGATGGCAAACACTTTTACATTATTTTAAAAAATATTTTACATAAATGCTTCTATTGAACTTTCGTTAACACTTTACAATAAGGTTCATTAGTTAACATTAGTTAACTACATTAAGGGTTAGTTCACACAAAAATGAAATTTCTGTCATTAATTACTCACCCTCATGTCATTCCAAACCTGTAAGACCTTCGTTCATCTTCAGAACACAAATTAAGATATTTTTGATGAAATCTGTGAGGTTTTTTTGTCCCCCATAGCAAGCAACATAATTACCACATTCAAGGTCCAGAAAAGTAGACATTGTTAAAATAGTCAGCGTGACTACAGTGGTTCAACCTTAATGTTATGAAGTGACAAGAATACTTTTTGTGTGCAAAAAAAAAAAAAAAAAAATGACTTTATTCAACAATTTTTTGGTTGTGTTTAATGACAGAAATTAAATTTTTGGATGAATTAAAATGGTCAAAAATGGTCAATGGTTCAAAATGGTCAGCTGAATCCTCAAAGTTCTTCTTGTTGTGGTTGCTGGCTCTGGCTTCATAGTGGGCATCAGTCCAGGCATGATCTCTGTGGCGGGAATCAGTTGGGTCTCGGTCTGTGGTGGGCTCTTCCATAACTGCAGTAGGCATGGGCGTGGACGCAGGGTCTGGTTCTGGTTCTGGGGTGGTGACGGATGTAGTGTGGGGCTTGTCATCAAGTCCAATCCAAAACCCCTCCATCAGTGAGATGTCATCGCATCGGATGCAGGGGCTGACATTCATGAACTTCTCAGTGTAAACTACCAGGTTCCTTCCTACTTGAAAATTAAAAGTCACGGCCCTGTTGAGCCTGGGAAAACTCCCTGTGGGAGCCATGTTTATGGAGGCAATTGACCCATTTTTTTTCACTTTAGGTTCGGGTATTCTGTCACGTTTAGTCCAGATGATGAAAATGAAAGAGTTTAAACAGTTTAAAATAAACAAAAGATGGATGAGCGGTCTTTATAAGTTGTTGCTTTACGTCTTTATAAGACGACAGTCATTTTCGTGGAATAACTGACCTCAGAATTATGTAACTGACCAATCAGAATAAAGCATTTCAGAGAGCCATGTAATTTAGGCTCTTCAAGGAACCATCAATGCCAATAAAGAACTTTTATTTTAAAAGTGAACTCTTCCTATAGATTAAACATTATTTGTTTCATTTTGTGCAGGTTAAAGATGCCCTACCCACCATCACAGTGACTCCAAGAAAAGACAACATTCCCATTCAGTTCCTCAAGATGAACACTTCAGAGACCACCACTCTTCCCTTCTGGACCATGCATGTTAATTCTAGTCCTGTTTCGTACCTCCTCAACGCTACCGAGACCCCATCCCATGCCAAGCCGAAAGCATGCGAGCAGCTCAACATCGCCACTGAGGTGTTCCTCATCCTTGGCATCGTCAGTCTACTGGAAAACATCCTGGTCATTTGTGCCATAGTGAAAAACAAAAACCTACACTCGCCCATGTATTTCTTCGTCTGCAGCCTGGCCGTGGCCGACATGCTGGTGAGTGTCTCCAACGCCTGGGAGACCATAGTCATCTACTTGCTCACTAACCGGCAGTTGGTGGTGGAGGACCATTTCATCAGACAGATGGACAACGTTTTTGACTCTATGATCTGCATCTCTGTGGTAGCGTCCATGTGTAGTCTTCTAGCTATTGCCGTTGACCGCTACGTCACGATTTTCTACGCTTTGCGATACCACAACATCATGACGGTTCGCCGGGCCGCGCTTATCATCGGGGGGATTTGGACCTTCTGCACCGGCTGTGGAATCGTCTTCATAATCTATTCTGACAACACATCCGTCATCGTGTGCTTGGTCTCCATGTTCTTCATCATGCTAGCACTCATGGCCTCCCTCTATAGCCACATGTTCATGCTGGCGCGTTCTCATGTCAAACGCATTGCCGCCTTGCCAGGCTACAACTCCATCCACCAGAGAGCCAGCATGAAGGCGGCCGTCACACTGACCATCCTTCTCGGGATTTTCATCGTCTGCTGGGCTCCATTCTTTCTCCACCTCATCCTTATGATCTCCTGCCCCAGAAACCTCTACTGCATGTGCTTCATGTCTCACTTCAACATGTACCTCATCCTCATCATGTGCAACTCCGTCATCGACCCACTCATTTATGCTTTCAGGAGTCAGGAAATGCGAAAAACGCTTAAGGAAATCATCTGCTGCTATAGCCTGAGGAACATCTTTGGAATGTCAAGGTAGCGTCAAACCCCAAAAAATTATTGAATGATGGATTGTCTTTTCACAATATTTCAATTTATAAAGTCTGAGAGTATTCTGAGAGCAGAATACCACAACCCTCTCTTGATCTAGATGGAAAATATGATTTTTGTGATGATGTATACCATTTACTCACTCTTTATCCTCTACCATGCAAACTTTCTCAAGAAATTGAAACTTGAAAGAAGCTGGACAATTAATTAACTCTTCAGGGCACAAAGATGCAAAATAGAATGTCTAATAAGGCAATTGTTTATATTAGAAATATATGTAGATGTTGTAATATTGTTGGAGAATTAAGGAGGCCTTAGTACTATGGAACAATGTAATCCTTGATGAACAATGTGATTGAATACAGTCTCCAGGGACACAGAGGAGCTGTTGATCAAAGCCTATGGGAAAAACAAGTGCAATCATTTGTCAAATTAACCATGCAAAACAAAGCCTGTCATAGATATTAATGTTATATAGGTAAAATTAAAATGTAATATAGCATGCAGTTTATATTGTTGCATGTGCTTTGTGGTTGGCGGTAAAAGTGAGAAAGAACGAGCCACTCTATTGATTCCCAAAATGAAATTAAATGACAAAACAGCAGCAAACTACAATTTAAAAAAAAAAAAAAAACATGGCACAATTTATACACACATTACAAGACAGAACATAAAGTACAATGTGCACTGAAATATAAGAATTGAACCAGACTGACTGTGAGAAAAATTGTTTCACTGTCATGCTGTTCGTAAAATGTCTACTTAAGTTTTCAAGGACTAAGAGGATGACAGAATTTCAGGTATCACGTCACTACCAATTTTTTCAGAGTCTTTAAAGGCATCAGGAGTTTTGTAATAGTTGAAAATGAATAGAAATGCTTCTTCACATATGCCTGTATCATAATGTGTGTATATCTATAGCTGCAAAAACAAAATCAAAAAATATATTATGACATATACTGTATATTAACTCACACTAACATTTTGTTGTATATTAACAACAAAACAACAGAGAAAATAAGTTCTACCTAATTATACTGTGCAACTACTAAAATAAAAATCTTAAATATTTATTGTCCTCACAATTACAAGCATTCGTGGATATGTTGGCAATTTATATATTATTGTAGTAAGCACGAACATGTACTTGAATTTGGGGGTCTGCAGTTATTTTCGTTTGAAGTATTTACCACTGACCCTTTAAATGTAATGACGTTAAATTCCATGGCTTTTTTATTTCTTGTGTTTGCTATAAAATTTAAGGGTGAGAATCAATGTACCTGTTATTTGTCATTATGCTGCTTACTGTCTATAGTCACTGAATAAGTAAATCTGTTTGAGATTATGGGGGAAATAATGCGGGCAAAAGCAAGTGTTTTGTTGGTTTTTCATCAGTTAATATATCCCAGGAGTGTTATTTTTAATAATACAGCTAAAACGTTCAATGTAAAATACAAAATGTGACACATGGACCACAAAACCAGTCATAAGGGTCAATTTTTTGAAATTGAGATTTATACATCATCTGAAAGCTGAATAAATAAGCTTTCCATTGATGTATGGTTTGTTAGGATAGAACCGCCTTTAAAGTTGTCCAAATTAAGTCCTTAGCAATGCATATTACTTACAAAAATAAATTTTTGATATATTTACGGTAGGAAATTTACAAAATATCTTCATGGAACATGATCTTTACTTAATATCCTATTGATTTTTGGGATAAAAGAAAAATCGATCATTTTGACCAATACAATGTATTGTTGGCTATTGCTACAAATATACCTGTGTGACTTATGACTGGTTTTGTGGTCCAGGGTCACAAATATGAAAATTCCATAAATATAACACAACACAACTCATCCTAATAAAATGTAACAACTTATTTTGTTACTCATCAGCTATATCAGAAATATTAAAATTTTAGTTTGGATAAAATTACAATGATCTATATTTAAAAGGGTTTTTGAACTAGATGTTATAGAGCTAAACAGTCTAATATATCTTTTGATCAAAAACTTACTAAGATATAATCCTAATGACAACTAGCCCTGTTTTCCCCTGTGGTTGAAATGCTTATCCAGTGGCTTACATTAGAAGTTTATGTAATCTAAATGTAAATCTGTTCATGCTATGTAAATTCTATGAAACGTTTACGTTATATATAATTTACAGGATTCTGGTGGTAGGCTAGCAGATTCTTGTCTTGTATTGACTTCTGATGGAGTCAGAATTTAAAAGTTTAAGTAGGTAATTGCTCAGACTGTGTAAATATGTTCAGTTAGATTGTCTGTCAGCTTGCCATTTTATTAACCCTTCCTCTTCACATTCAAAGTGGTTCAGTTCATTTCAGTTCTAATCACCAAGTATAGTGTCAACCCTCCTTACATGGGCTCATGATGGTAATAATAGAATGTGCCTTCAATGTGTTTTGTGCTGTCAAAATGACCCGGAGGTCGTCTGATCTGTCCTCTCGGTCTCTCTGTGGTACATTAACTGCTCAAGTGCTCAGGTTTGCTGGCTCTCCATGAAGAATCAATGACAATGTCTCTCTAAACCCCTCACTGTTTCAACAGAAAACAACTTGAATCCCACTCCACAAAATAATTTGCTCTGCAGTGGTTTCACATACACAGACAATTATTAGACAAGTATCATTAAAATTCTAAACATCCAAAATGCTAATCACTAAAGAAATATATAAAAAAAAAAAAAAAAAAAAAAAAACAACTTGTTTTTCATTCTTGTGTTGTGTGAAACAATGATACAGCTGCTGGTAAGTAATTTAGATTTAAGTGAACAGCAGTAATGCTCCTCACTGTGATAAATGCTCTGTGCATCTGTGATATGCTGTGTAATCTCTTACTTTCATGTATTTGGTTGCATGTATAATTAAAATATAAGAATAAAGTTCATTCTTGTGTTCGTTTTTCATTGTTAATAATAATAATAACTTGCATAACAACATATGTATATCTTCTTTTTATCATGACAACACACTGTTAAGTTTGGTATTGCTGAATGGATGTTTTGTATTGATAATGTCCTCTTGCCAGCATGTTGGCATGTATTATGTCACTTTGGCTTTGTTAACACGTAAATCCTCAAATATATATATATATACAGTCAAACCAAAATTTATTCAGACACCTGGAACATTTCATTCATTAATACAGTTTATAAAACGGATAGTTCCTGTCCTTGATTCTTATTGGTCAATAGCTGTGTTTTATTCATGATAAAACACGGCTATGACCGCTTCACCCAACAGTTCTGTGTATCACTACACAACACCCTTAGCAACCACTCTTAGCAACGTGAACTGTTCTCAATTTATATTGTTCATTGAAGCGTACTATATTACGTAGAAGAGTATTGTGAGAAAAAGATCGAGTGAGCGAGTTTATTACCTGCATTCAGATTTAGCATTTTCCTTCAGGTCAGTCCTATGTTCATAATAAAAAATCTGTTTAAATGTCCAATGTATTATCTTGTCCTTTAAACAGTTAAGGGGTTTTCCCGTGACTGACAGCGCTAGTCAAAGCATTTGTCAGTTGCGTCTTGTTCCGTGTTCACAACAATTCAGTCTTTTCAATGTAAAAGTCTTTGCTACTGAGTGACTCACTCATAAAGACAGTCTTTGTCGCCATCTAATGGCATAATAATGTAACTTCTGTGGCTGTTCACGGTCAAGAACTATTTTTTATCGGCGGACAGAAGGCTTTTGGTGATTTTACTTCATAAAAGTTGCATTTTTGGCTGTAATATTTGTATTGTGTGGTAACCGTTTTATAAAAGCAATCGAGGCTAGTGCCGCTTCGCGTCGTGCCTAACAACTCCCTTCAGCCGTGACTTATTCTTATTGCTTACTTATTCACTTTAGTTTAAAAAAAAAATGTAATAAAATATGACAAGATCTCAGAGTTAAACTGTGTCAGAAAAAAATTAATCTTAATTGTGTCAGATAACACTTAAACAAAACATGGTCAGGTCAAAGTGTCTGAATAATTTTTGGTTCCAAATTTTTAACAATTTTACTGTATGAAGAATTTTTGGGTATAATGTCACAGATTACTTTATTTTGCTCTCCTCACTTACATAAATAAACTGTAGTGTCCTGCACCCATAGTAAAAATATATCAAAAATACCAAATTTTTGGTTTGACTGTATATACAGTATCTCACAAAAGTGAGTACACCCCTCACATTTCAGCAACCATTTTATTATATGTTCTCAAGGGACAATACTATAGAAATGAAAATTGGATATACTTTAGAGTAGTCAATGTGCAGCTTGTAAAGCAGTATAGATTTACTGTCCTCTGGAAATAACTCAACATACAGCCATTATTGTCTAAATAACTGGCAACAAAAGTGAGTACACCCTAAGTGAACATGTCAAAACTGTGTCCAAAGTGTCAATATTTTGTGTGAGCACCATTGTTATTTAGCACTGCCTTTATCCTCCTGGGCATGGAATTCACCAGAGCTGCACAGGTTGTTGCTGGGATCCTCTTTCACTCCTCCATAATGACATCACGAAGCTACTGGATGTTAGACACATGGTGCTTCTCCACCTTCCTGCTTGAGGATGCCCCACAGGTGCTCAATAGGGTTCAGGTCTGGAGACATACTTGGCCACTCCATCACCTTCACATTCAGCTTCCTCAGCAAGGCAGTTGTCATCTTGGTGGTGTGTTTGGGGTCATTATCATGCCGTTCGGCCCAGTTTCTGAAGGGATGGCATCATGTTCTGCTTCAGAATGTCACAGTACATGTTGGAATCCATGTTTCCCTCAATGAAGCAGAGCTCCCCAGTACCAGCAGCACTCATGCAGCTCTAGACCATGATGCTACCACCACCATGCTTGACTGTAGGCAAGACACAATTTTCTTGGTACTCCTCACCAGGGCGTCGCCACACATGCTGGACACCATCTGAGCCAAACAAGTTTATCTTAGTCTCATCAGAGCACAGGACATGGTTCCAGTAATTTATGCTCTTGGACAGGTTGTCTTCAGCAAAATGTTTGCGGGCTTTCTTGTGAGCCAGCTTCAGAAGAGGCTTCCTTCTGGGACAATGGCCATGCAAACCGACTTGTTGCAGTGTGCGGCGTATGGTCTGAGCACTGACAAGCTGACCTTCTGTTTCTGCAACCTCTAAAGCAATGCTGGCAACACTCATGCATCTATTTTTTGAAGCCAGCTTCTGCACCTGACGCACAGCACAAGGTCTCAACTTTTTTGATTCAACTTCTTTGGCCTGTTCCGAGTGGAACCCGTCTTGGAAAACCTCTCTCTATGACCCTGGCCACTGTGCTGTAACTCAGTTTCATGGTGTTACCAATCTTCTTATAGCCTAGGCCAACTTTGTGGAAAGCAACAATTCTAATTCTCAAATCCTCAGAGAGTTCTTTGCCATGAGGTGCCATGTTGAACATCCAGTGATCAGTATGAGAGAATTGTACTCAAAGCATATACTAAAATGGTTGCTGAAATGTGAAGGGTGTACTCACTTTTTTGAGATATATATATATATATATCTCAAATATATATATATATATATATATATATATATATATATATATATATATATATATATATATACTCATTTCACATGAGTGTTCTTCTTGTCTATGAAGCATCAGCTGATTTAAATCACTGAAAACCATGAAGGGAGTGCGTAATATCATTAGTCAGTCTTTTTATATCAAGCGCTTTTGTGATATACAAGCAACTGTGAATGCTTTTTAAAAAAATAAAAAATAGACGTCGTTGGTTTAAATCCTAATGGGGTTAAAGCTTGACCAATCATATGTTCAGAGAATGAATATGATTTAGCTAGAACATATTCACATCATTATGATATGATGTATTATTCACTCTGTTCATTACTTGTGAACAACACTAGGGCTCTGCATTGTACAGAAAAGTTACTCTTGATTATTCCATTAGGTGGTTCAGACTCTTGCTGGTACAGTAATAAAGCCACGAAATGAACTGAATAATCATTCTCCATTTTGGAGATGATATGATAATAAGAAGAAAGAGCCTTTCATGATAAAAGAGGCAGTGTAAAACAGAGCCAGGAGAATTTGACAATCACGCTGCAAAAAACTCATCAGTGCAGTCAAGTTTTTTTTTTTCATTTGATGTTTAAGGTATTGGTGCATGCCAGTTCCTTTTGTTTCTTTTTTTTTTTCTGAATTGTTTTTCCACTTCAAATTCAACTTTCAAGAATTCATCGGTCTGGTAAACTTGAACTTGCAGCTGCTTCTTTTAATAGAGCAGAATCTCATTTAAGACTAATGAAAATTGTAATTGCAGTCAACATGTCTGCCTTTTTGAGGTCCCTACAGAACAATACAATCGAATCACGTCCTCTCCAAAATACACTTTTCAGCTTTTTCTAGATAATGCAAGAGCTTTTAGACCCCTTAATAAAAGGCGATTACATTTCCCCGAAATACTACTTTCCTCTGTACATGGGCTTCAGATGAACGCTCTCCTGAGAAGACATCATGTGAGTAATGTCAACGTAATAAAAAGAGTAAACATCGCCCTTTCATTTGCAGTAGCAGTAGACGTCTCAGTGTGTGTTCTTTCCCTGTGGACTCTTCCTTTGATGTTTCTTACTGCGGATGAGCCATCATCATTTCTGCACGTCGTTCGTGCTTTAGGGCATGAGGTCCACAAAGCACTATTTGAAAGCTCTGCAATGACCTTCAATATGAAGTGATAACAGCCTGAAGCATGTGACCGTTCATCACACGTTGCCGCAAGTAATGATCATTTGTGTGGGAAGAATCCTACCTAGATCTAACATGAACCACAAATGTTTGTTATGTGTTCATATTTGCGAGGTATAAGGTATCTGCATTAATAATATTTAACTGTATTTTTGTACTCCAAAATGTATAAATATACTAACATATATATAATGTTAGTACATTTATACATTTGAGTACAAAAATATAGTTAAATATTATTAATGCAGATACCTTATACCTCGCATATATATATTATATATATATATATATATATATATATATATATATATAAACGTTTAATTCCTGTCCTTGATTCTGACTGGTCAATAGCTGTGTTTTATTCATGATAAAACACGGCTATGACCGCTTCACCCAACGGTTCTGTGTATCACTACACAACACCTTTAGCAACCACTCTTAGCAACGTAAACTGTTCTCAATTTATATTGTTCATTGAAGCTTACTGTATTACGTAGAAGGGTATTGTGAGAAAGAGATTGATTGAGCGAGTTTATTACCTGCATTCAGATTTAGCATTTTCCTTCAGGTCAGTCTCAGGTCATAATAAAAAAAATCTGTTTAAATAAATGTCCAATGTATTATCTTGTCCTTTTAACAGTTAAGGGGTTTTCCGTGACTGACAGCGCTAGTCAAAGCATTTGTCAGTTGCGTCTTGTTCCGTGTTCACAGCAACTCAGTCTTTTCAATGTAAAAGTCTTTGCGACTGAAGCCAAGTTTACACTACAGGACTTTAAACGTTGGCAGATCGCTGTGCTATTCAGACTGTGTGACTTGCCGTGGAGTCTTGAAGTCGTTGTGGTGTTCACACTACGTAAATGATCTGCAACAGGAGGTTACACACTACATGAGCTGACAACAACTCTGTCACCCAACGGTTTTATTTGAAAATGGATGTTGGGAGGAAATTAGATTAAATTTTGAATTAAATTTAATTAGAATTAAAATAACCCTTTCACACATAAGTTTAAAACATTCTGGCTCAAATATGTTCAAGTGAGTGTTTTGTTATTTAAAAACCTAATGACCTTGATCTTAATATATAACGTGAATTCATCCATTTGTCCCGAAATACGTGTGGCTGGTGAACTGGGAGAACAATAGAGTGAGTGAGCTTTTTAGTTACTTACACAATATGAATAAACGTCGGCAAATTATATTTGAATGGATTGCTATTGCTGCTTCCATAGACATCAGTGTACTATATTTCATTGGCTGTTGCGTCTCGACACGTAACACCACAGGATATCGAGTCGTCCGACAGCTCCAGATATTTAGCATGTTAGATATTTGTCTGGCGTCTGCGAGGTGTCAATGACACGTCCGCGAGCCTCTTTAATGCTTCGTTGAGTAGTTCACACATAAAGATTGGCGAGCGCCGATCACCCGCTGATTTCCCCCCGATCACAGCCTGACCTGTCGGTGAGCTCGTTAACTTGCAAATCGGGCTTAAAATCCTGTAGTGTAAACTTGGCAAGAGTGAATCACTTATAAAGACAGTCTTTGCCGCCATCTAATGGCATAATAATGTAACTTCTGTTGCTGTTCATGGTCAGGGTCTATTTTTTCTGGCAGAAGGAAGGTTTTTAGTGATTTTACTTCATGAAAGTTGCATTCATACATATTTTTTTGGCTTTAATATTTGTATTGTGTGGTAACCTTTTTATAAAAGCAATAAGGTACTCGAGGCTAGTGCTGTATTGTGAATAAGTCACGGCTGAAGGGGTTGCAGCAACTAACAACGCCCTTCAGCCCTGACGTATTCACGATACAGCACAAACTCTCATCCCATATTGCTTTATATTTTATATATATATATATATAAATATATATATATATATATATATATATATATATATATATATATATATATATATATATATATATATATATAAATTCAATGCTTATTGCATGCATTTGAGTACAAAAATACAGTTAAATATTATTTATAAATACTGTTTCAACAAAATTGTTTCTTTTAGCTTTTTCTATGGGGAGAGTTATTTACTTTCAGACAAACTGAATAAAATTTCCACAATTGAACCACAATTTCCAATTAGACCATCATAACAATGCACTTTAAATGACAGTCAGTAAGCTCCAACAAGGACAAAAACCATCATAAAAGTGTTCATTATGACTCACTCTATATTCCAGGTAGAGTGAAGCCATATGATAGCTTTATGTAAGGAACACAACAGAAGTCATATTATTTATAGAAAATCTTCCCACGCTATTTAATTACACACTTTTCTTTTTTTTTATTTATTTTTTTTTATTATGCAAATAGACAGTTACAATATTTACAGAAAAGAAATTAAATGCAAAATACAAATACAAAGACCAACAAAACATACATAACAGCCAGTATGATTTTTGTGTGTGTGTGTGTGTGTGTGTGTGTGTGTGTGTGTGTGTATGTGTATGTGTATAACTAAGTGTAATTGGGTGTGGGAGTGGAAATATATGAATAAAGGAGCATGTAGGAAAGTACAACAGACATAACCAGAGAAAAAAATATATATCAAAGAGGAAAAAAAAAAATTAAATAATTACAAAAAAAATTTTTTTTTTGACAATAATAATGATGAAGATAATAATAGTATCACACGCAAAAAATGAGGACGGTGACAATAGCAACAGTAATAGCAGTATTAATAATAATAATAATAATAATAATAACAACAATAACAATAATAATAATAATAATAATAATAATGATAAATCCCATTAATAAGAAATGACAAATAGTAATAATAGTATTAGCAGTAGTAGTAATGATAAACATATTAACAAATATACTCATTTCATCCGGAATGAGGGGGAGGTTAAAGGATCAGGAAGAGGAAAAATAAAGATAATAGTAATAGCAATAATAATAATAATAATAATAATAATAATAATAATAATAATAATATTAATAATGGTAATATTGATACAGCCATTAATAGTAATAATAATAGCAGTAGTTGCAATGGCAGTGATAATAATAATAATAATAATAATAATAATAATAATAATAATAATAATAATAATGGTAATATTGATACAGCTATTAATAATAAGGTATTATAAAGCTGCCTCTATTCCCCTCATGGCCATGGCATGTCAGCGTCATGTTGCAACGGGCTATCAAGGTGCGGTGCTGCGGGGCCGAGGGTCCCAAAATCCATACCCATCCCCAGCCGTCCAACACATGCCACGCTTACCCTGTCTGTGTTTTTTTTTTTTTTTTTTTTTTAAATAAATATGGCTGCTTTCATTGTTATACTCATGATATGTTTATGTCAACTAGTGTATAATGCATTAAAAAAGCATGGCGTGTAGCATGGAACCAGCCCAGTGCAAAGCCCAGGCCGCCACGCCACATGTGTGTGCATTTTTTTTTTTTCTCTTTAAACTTGTTTTATGCTCCAAATGAATGTGTGTGTGCACCTCATCTAATATGTGAAGCATTAAAACAGCGAGACAAGTGCTGAGCCAGCCAGAGACAAGAAATCCCAGGTGAAAGTACAAACTGAAGGGCGAAAGCCCAAGGCCCCCGGCCCCACATCACACCTACCCACAACTAATCAAAACCGCACATGGCAGGGACTAGTATGCCACAGCCAACCAGGGTCCAGAAGCAGCAAGTGGTAGAAATGTGGTGCTTCCAGTCCTCCTTGTGTTTTTGGTTTCTGTAGTGTAGTTAATTTAATTCTTGGGTCTTATTTTTTCCAATAGAATTTAGTGACGATTGAATCTAGTGATTTAAACCAGGTGAGGGTGGGTAGTGCTGGAGTCATTGTAAATAAATAGTTTAATTTAGGGAGTATAGTCATTTTAATTACTGATATTCTGCCCATAATGGATAGTGGTAAATTCATCCAGCGATGAAGGTCATCATTTATTGTTTTAAGTAATGGAGTAAAGTTGAGTCCAAACAGCTCTGACAGCCTGGGGGAAACATTAATGCCTAAGTATGTAATATAGTTGGTGCACAAGGAATAGGTGGTGTCTGGGATGCCACATCCAAGCTGTTGGAATGTAATGAGAGTATGGCAGATTTACTCCAGTTGATCGAGTATTCAGAGATATTTGAGAATGAATCAATGAGTTTAATCGTTTCTTGTAATGATGATGGGGGGGTCTTGTAAATATAGTAATATATCATCAACGTAAAGACTAATTTTCTCTCTCAATTGCTCCTGTCTGCCTCGCTGCTCAGATTGGTTTGCGTCTGTAACTCCGTATAGCTTTGTTTTGAATCTCTTACTTTTATTCATTGTTGCTTATTTTTTTATTACCTTATATGTAATATTGCCTACCACACTAATCTGACGTCGCTAGCTTGTAATATTTGAATCTAAATCGCTGTTACAACGCATTTGCATTTGCAGCGCTAGCTTGTTAACTTGTTAACAGTCTCTCGCGCGCTCCTTTTTCAACGCGTTCTTCAAACAGCTGTGGTAAGTCGGATCAGTCTACAAACACGGTGAGTCATGTCATCCTCTCCCAGCATTGCTACCTGTTCCATTTGCCACATGTTTACCATAGCTCTCTCTGTCAGCGACGAGGGATTTACATGTCATAAATGTAGGGAAATAGTCAGGCTGACAGAGAGAATCTCAGAATTAGAGACACGCATCCAAACTTTAATCAAGGATAGTAAGAATGCAAGGGCTTCAGATACTGTTTTGGATGCGACTAGCTTAGTGAACTCTGTACATTGTTCGGTTCCGGCTGTAGAGCCCGCGCAGCAGGGCACTTGGGTAACGGTGAGGCGGCCTAGCCGCGGAAAACACCACTCTTCCATTCCAATAAGAACATCAAACAGGTTCTCCCCACTCAGTGATACACCCACTGAGAATCCTGTTGAAAGTGCCCTAGTTATTGGCGATTCTATTACACGAAACGTGAAAATAGAGACACCAGCCACCATAGTCACATGTTTGCCGGGAGCCAGAGCACCTGACATCAAAGCAAATTTAAAAGTGCTGGCTAATGCTAATCGTAAATACTCTAAGATTATTATTCACGTCGGCACTAATGATGTTCGACTTCGCCAGTCGGAGATCACTAAAATTAACATTAAAGAGGTGTGTGAACTCGCAAGTACAATGTCAGGAGAAGTAATTTGCTCTGGCCCCCTTCCTGTTCGTCGGAGTGATGAGATAGTTAGCAGATTATCATCACTCAATGGCTGGCTGTCTAAGTGGTGTCCGCAAAATAATATAGGTTTCATAGACAATTGGAAAAGTTTTTGGGGCAGACCTGACCTGTTAAAAAGAGATGGTATTCATCCCTACCGGGATGGTGCTGCTCTTCTCTCTAGTAATATGGCACATAGTCTTAGAACTGAACCATGACAAACTGGGGCCCAGGTCAGAAAGCAGACAGACTGGCTAAACCGACCGTCTGCTAGCTGCCTCACGTTACAGAAGTCGAAACTCTTACACCTAGATATTTTCAAATAGAGACTGTGTCTGTACCCCGAATTAGTAAAAACAAAAAACTTCCAAACACATTTAATGGTAAAAATTTAATTGATGTTCAACAAATAAAAAATAGAGATAATAATGCTAAACAAATGATAAAACTCGGGTTGTTAAATATTAGATCCCTTTCTTCAAAATCACTTATTGTTAATGATATTATCAAAGATAATAATCTAGATGTGCTGTGTTTGACAGAAACTTGGCTAAAACCGGACGATTACATTACTTTAAATGAGTCTAGTCCTCAAGGTTATGATTATCGACACAATGCCCGTCAGAAAGGCAAAGGGGGAGGTGTTGCTGTAATCTATAGTAATATTTACAGTATTAGTCAGAAGTCTTTCAAATATAATTCCTTCGAAACTATGGTACTTTACGTAACATTATGTAAGTTGACATTTGTGCTGGCTACTGTATACAGGCCACCAGGACACAATACAGACTTTATCAAAGAATTTGCTGACTTTCTATCAGAGTTAGTACTAGCTGCAGATAAAGTCCTTGTTGTTGGTGATTTTAATATTCATGTAGATAATAAAAGACACGCATTAGGATTGGCATTTGCAGATATTCTAAACTCTATTGGTGTTAGACAACATGTGTCAGGACCCACTCATTGTCGTAATCATACTTTAGATCTAATATTGTCACATGGAATCTATATTGATGCTGTTGAAATTCTGCAGCAGAGTGACGACATCTCAGATCATTATCTAGTCTCGTGTATACTACATTTAGTCAAGGCAGATAAACTGCCTCCATGCCATAAATACGGTAGAACCATCACTTCTACCACTAAAGATTGCTTTATAAATAATCTTCCTGATCATTTTCATCGCCTTAGCATACCAGACAGCTTAGAAGACCTCGATGTTGCAACAGAAACTATTGCCTCTGTCTTTTCCAGCACATTAGACTCAGTTGCTCCTTTGCGTTTAAAAAAGATTAAGGAAATTAATCCAATGCCATGGTACAATGACCACACTCGGGCCCTAAAGTTAGCAGCCAGAAAAATGGAGCGCAGCTGGAAGAAATCAAAACTAGAAGTATTTCGTATTTCGTGGAGAAAGAGAATGATTGAGTACAGAAAGGCCTTAAAATCTGCTAGATCTGCCTATTTTTCAAAACTCTTAGAAGAAAATAAACACAACCCTAGGTATTTATTTGATACAGTGGCTAAATTAACAAGAAATAAAGTTTCAACTTCTGATGTTTCCAAAGAGCACAGCAGTAATGACTTTATGAACTTCTTTACTTGCAAGATTGATAATATTAGAGAAAAAATAATAACCATGCAACCGTCTACAAACCCGATTCCAAAAAAGTTGGGACACTGTACAAATTGTGAATAAAAAAGGAATGCAATGATGTGGAAGTTTCAAATTTCAATATTTTATTCAGAATACAACATAGATGACATATCAAATGTTTAAACTGAGAAAATGTATCATTTTAAGGGAAAAATAAGTTGATTTTAAATTTCATGGCATCAACACATCTCAAAAAAGTTGGGACAAGGCCATGTTTACCACTGTGTGGCATCCCCTCTTCTTTTTATAACAGTCTGCAAACGTCTGGGGACTGAGGAGACAAGTTGCTCAAGTTTAGGAATAGGAATGTTGTCCCATTATTGTCTAATACAGGCTTCTAGTTGTTCAACTGTCTTAGGTCTTCTTTGTCGCATCTTCCTCTTTATGATGCGCCAAATGTTTTCTATGGGTGAAAGATCTGGACTGCAGGCTGGCCATTTCAGTACCCGAATCCTTCTTCTACGCAGCCATGATGTTGTAATTGATGCAGTATGTGGTCTGGCATTGTCATATTGGAAAATGCAAGGTCTTCCCTGAAAGAGACGACGTCTGGGTGGGAGCATATGTTGTTCTAGAACTTGGATATACCTTTCAGCATTGATGGTGCCTTTCCAGATGTGTAAGCTGCCCATGCCACACGCACTCATGCAACCCCATACCATCAGAGATACAGGCTTCTGAACTGAGCGCTGATAACAACTTGGGATGACATGGCGTCCCAGTTTTCCAAAAAGAACTTCAAATTTTGATTCGTCTGACCACAGAACAGTTTTCCACTTTGCCACAGTCCATTTTAAATGAGCCTTGGCCCAGAGAAAATGCCTGCACTTCTGGATCATGTTTAGATATGGCTTCTTTTTTGACCTATAGAGTTTTAGCCGGCAACGGCGAATGGCACAGTGGATTGTGTTCACCGACAATGTTTTCTGGAAGTATTCCTGAGCCCATGTTGTGATTTCCATTACAGTGGCATTCCTGTATGTGATGCAGTGCCGTCTAAGGGCCCGAAGATCATGACCATCCAGTATGATTTTCTGGCCTTGACCCTTACGCACAGAGATTGTTCCAGATTCTCTGAATCTTTGGATGATATTATGCACTGTATATGATGTTAACTTCAAACTCTTTGCAATTTTTCTCTGAGAAACTCCTTTCTGATATTGCTCCACTATTTTTTGCCGCAGCATTGGGGGAATTGGTGATCCTCTGCCCATCTTGACTTCTGAGAGACACTGCCACTCTGAGATGCTCTTTTTATACCCAATCATGTTGCCAATTGACCTAATAAGTTGCAAATTGGTCCTCCAGCTGTTCCTTATATGTACATTTAACTTTTCCAGCCTCTTATTGCTACCTGTCCCAACTTTTTTGGAATGTGTAGCTCTCATGAAATCCAAAATGAGCCAATATTTGGTATGACATTTCAAAATGTCTCACTTTCAACATTTGATATATTTTATTCACAATAGAATATATAAGTTTATGAGATTTGTAAATTATTGCATTCCTTTTTTATTCACAATTTGTACTTTTTTGGAATTAGGTTTGTACTACAGTATCGTGTCAGATAGTGCATTGTAGTGTCCCTGAGGAAAAATTCAATTCATTTACTGCTTTAGGAGAGGAAGAATTGTCTAAACTTGTTAAATCATCAAAATCAACAACATGTATGTTAGACCCTATACCGACTAAGCTATTGAAAGAAATGCTTCCAGAGGTCATAGACCCTCTTCTCAATATCGTCAATTCATCTTTATCATTAGGATACGTACCAAAAACTTTTAAGCTGGCTATTATTAAACCTCTTATTAAAAAAAACACAACTTGATCCTAGAGAATTAGTCAATTACAGGCCGATCTCAAATCTCACTTTTCTGTCCAAAATACTAGAAAAGGCAGTATCATCACAGCTATGTTCCTTTTTAGAAAGAAATGGTATCTGTGAGGATTTCCAGTCAGGATTTAGACCGTACCATAGTACTGAGACTGCTCTCATTAGAGTTACTAATGATTTGCTCTTATCATCAGATCGTGGTTGTATCTCTCTATTAGTGTTACTGGATCTTAGTGCAGCATTTGACACTATTGATCACAATATTCTTTTAAATAGACTCGAAAATTATGTTATCTGACCGTTATCAGTTTGTAGTAGTAAACGAAGACATGTCATATCGATCACAAGTTCAATATAGAGTACCACAAGGCTCAGTACTAGGACCGTTACTGTTCACTCTGTACATGCTACCCTTGGGAGATATCATTAGGAAGCATGGCGTTAGTTTTCACTGTTCTCAGTTCTCAGCTCTATATTTCTTCGCGCCCTGATGAAACTTACCAATTCACAAAATTAACGGAATGCATAGCTGATATAAAAAATTGGATGACCAGTAATTTCCTACTACTAAATTCAGAAAAAACAGAGATTCTAATTTTTGGACCAAAAACTTCTTCACGTAATAACCTAGAATATTGTCTAACACTTGATGGCTGCTCTGTTAAGTCTTCGTCGTCAGTTAGGAACCTGGGTGTGCTCTTTGATACCAATCTTTCATTTGAAGGCCATGTTACTAGCATCTGTAAAACCGCATTCTTCCATCTTAAAAATATATCTAAACTACGACATATGCTCTCAATGAAAAATGCAGAACAGTTAGTTCATGCGTTCATGACCTCAAGGCTAGATTACTGTAATGCTCTACTGGGTGGTTGTTCTGCTCGCCTGATAAATAAACTACAGCTCGTACAAAATGCAGCAGCTAGAGTTATTACTAGAACCAGGAAGTATGACCATATTAGCCCAGTTCTGTCAACACTGCATTGGCTTCCTGTTAAACATCGTATAGATTTTAAAATCTTGCTAATTACTTACAAAGCACTAAATGGTTTAGCTCCCCAGTACCTGAGCGAGCTCCTAATTCATTATAGTCCTTCACGTCTATTGCGATCTCAGAATTCAGGCCAGCTGATAATACCTAGAATATCAAAATCAACTGCAGGTGGTAGATCCTTCTCCTATTTGGCACCTAAACTCTGGAACAATCTTCCTAGCATTGTTCGGGAAGCAGACACACTCTGTCAGTTTAAATCTAGACTAAAAACGCATCTCTTTAACCTGGCATACACATAACACATTACCAATTTATATTTTCAAATCCGTTAAAGGATTATTAGGCTGCATAAATTAGGTCAGCCGGAACCGGGAACACTTCCTATAACACCTGATGTACTCGTTACATCAGAAGAAGAATGGCATCTACGCTAATATTAGTCTTCCTGTTTATCCAGAGGTTCACCGTAGTCAACCGGATCCGGGCCGTATCCAGGTGAGACCAAGGACCTGCACCTTGACACGACCACAACGCAGCCCTGACGTATCAGCAGAGATTGAGTCAACTAGATCATCCACTGTGAGGGCCTCATCGACACGACAGCCACGACACAGTTCCTCAACAACCGTCCATACCGCCGTGATGAATACGATCCTCAATTGGATGGAACTGAAATAAATACTTTTAATGTTGAGATCCTATTGGACTTATGATAGCAACCTGAATTGTAACAAAGCACTGTTGGCCAGAGGAGAACTGGCACCCCGACTAAGCCTGGTTTCTCCCAAGGTTTTTTTTCTCCATTTTAACACCAATTTGCCACTTGTCTGCCACCTGATGGAGTTTGGGTTCCTTGCCGCTGTCGCCTCTGGCTTGCTTAGTTGGGGACACTTGACTTGACATTTGATATTCAACAGTGCTTTGATCTGCCTGCATTGACACTATTCTTTAAGAGCTGCTGTGCAGCCAAACAATGTACCAGTTATCAATGTAAAGCTGCTTTGACACAATCTACATTGTAAAAAGCGCTATATAAATAAAGGTGACTTGACTTGACTAATTTTGTGGTGCATGTTTAGTGTTTGAATTCCTTTAATGTAGCTGTTTTGACGGATAGCTGCTGCTAGTGGCTCAATGAAAATGGTGAATAATGAAGGGGAGAGTGGGCATCCTTGTCTAGTCTTTATTTGCTGGGCTAATTACACACTTTTCAATAGAAACGTCATATGTGGGAGACCAAAATGTTTCAGGACAACACAGTTCATTTTCCCACTTTAAATTTTGTGTAATTGGTATATTCCTTGTCCTCACTTTTGTTGTACTCTAATGTTGGATATTAAAGCAGAATACATTTTATTTTGGACTTCATTAGCTCCCAAAGAGCATGTGTTGTGCATAACAGTGAATGGAAGAATAATTATTGAAAGTTTTGTGAAATGTACCAGCTTATTGTGGAATAGATTAACAGTGCTAGAAACATGTTTAGTGCACAAAGGATAAGTTGGTTCACACTATGTCTCTATACAATAGACCATGAGTTCAGCCACTAAGTGATTCTGGTAACACCCCTGTCAGTAGTCTGTAATACACTACTTCATGCTACATGAAAGAATGCATTGATTTATAATAAGGATGGTTAAATTGCATGAGGTTAAACTGCCTGGTCAAATGTACTGACAAGCATTTATGGTAAACTAAAATATACATTAATGTTATTTCTATTGAAACTTGCATGTCATGCATTTAAATAAATTTGTTATTACACATTTGTAAAGATGAAGTTGCAATTTAGTACATTAAAAACATTAACTTTAAATGTAATATAAAACAACGTGGTATGCATGGTAAAAGATTATTAAAACATGATTTAAAAAAGGAAAATATTATTACAAAGTGCACTTAAAGGATTAGTCCACTTTCAAATAAAAATTTCCTGATAATTTACTCACCCCCATGTCATCCAAGATGTCCATGTCCTTCTTTCTTCAGTCGAAACGAAATTAAGGTTTTTGATGAAAACATTCCAGGATTATTCTCCTTATAGTGGACTTCAATGGACTCCAAACAGTTGAAGGTCAAAATTAGTTTTAGTGCAGCTTCAAAGGGCTTTAAATGATACCAGACAAGGAATAAGGGTCTTATCTAGCAAAACGATAGGTCATTTTCCAAAAAAAAAAAACAAAAAAAAAAAAAACAAATGTATATGCTTTATAAACACAAATGATCACCTTGCAAGTGCTTCGCCATTCTGCCTTCCATATTCTTCAAAAAGCTTACGCTGTATGTCCTACGGCTTTCCTATTCAACTTACGGAACGAACACGGCGCCAGTTCCGTTTTTTCCGTAAGTAGAATAGGGAAGGAGTAGGACATACAGCGTAAGCTTTTTGAAGAATATGGAATGTTATATACAACATTGAGAATGTTGTATAGGGTCACCCCTTCATTTATGTGTATGTATGATCTGCATTGTGTTGGATTTATTGATTTTTATTGGACAAATATAAAAAAAAATTGCTCTGAATTATAGGCTTTTCCTTTTCATTTCCTATGGGTGCCCATTTTTGCCCTTGGTCCAATTAAGGAGGAGTTTTTTTTTTCCAACCACTTGACATTGTTGAATCAAGTCCAATTTGTGTGTGTGTGCGTGTGTGTGTGCTCGTTAGTTCAGGTGGCAAACTTAGGAAAGGTAGCAATGTCTTGTAGCACTCAGATTAAGGAAACTATTTAAAAAAAAATTGTCCTGAAGGACCCTGCTTTTTTTGACCATTTTGGATCGTGCAGGAATTGACCAAAATCTTTGTCTTCTACAGTAAAAAAGACAAGAGAATCTATTCCTTTAACACACCACTCTCCTACATAGCTTTGAACGAAAAGAAGTGTTTTTGCACACTGAAACCTTCAAGAAGTGGTGGGCTGAATCCGTTAAAAAAAAAAAAAAAAAAAATGCTGTTCTAGAACTCTAGGGTTTAATAGAGAGAAAGGAAAAAAACAAAGGTCTAAATGGAAAGCCGGTTATTGTCGGAGGCTCACTGTGTAACAAATGGACATCTGTAAGACATTAAAAAAAAGTGACATGATTAGAACGGCTGATTTTCAAAAGTCTGCAGCCAGTATGAGAGAGGCAGTGTTTAGAGCCATGCAAGGTCTTGGTTGCCAATGGCGACATTTATCACTGCTTCAAAGAGTCGACAGTGGAGTTACGTGCGTCCTGATGTTTGGGGGGTTGTGGCACTGCAGAGCAGCATTAATGTTGAGATTTTATGAGGTGCCTGAGCACTAGTTCATTAATGTGTGCTAAACAGAAGAGGCAACAGATCTTAACTACAAAAATAGAAACAGGCCTTTACCTCACAAAAGCACCGCAGGAAACCTCCACTGCACTGCTGCAGTGGCAATATGAAAAAGAAATCACAAGAAATGGTTGCTATAGATTCTGAAAAGTATATGCAAGTATAGGCCATTTTCCAACTGAAAAAGAACATCATTTCACCATCAACTGTCCATGCAAAGGAGCTCCTAACAAGATTTCTGATCAGGGAGTCAGAAGGTTAGTCAGAAGAGTAGCCTAAGAACCAAGGACCGCTCGAAAAAGGTCCAGAAAGAATTGGAGGCAGCAGGTACAGTTGTCACTATGGGGTGTAAGAAAATATCGATACACGTGAATATCGCGATATTATGTTTGGCGATACTGTATCGATTCTCAAAAACACTGTATCGATATTTATATATTTATTTATTTACATCCAAGATTCGTGGCTTTGTGTTCGATTTAAACCACAGACTACATAAAACCCAACCGCTAGATGGCAGTGTTTGTTATCTCAGAACGTAAACTGATGCGGAGCCGGAGAAGCGCAAGGTGATAGTGTGTGCATCGCTAGTGTTAGCATTAGCAAATCCAGCTCACAAGACGATAGAATTATTCCGCTCCCGCGGCATACAGAGCTGAAGTGAGGACTCATTTTGGCTTTAGCTATAAAGAAGCCACTAAGGAAATCGACAAGAGTCATTTTGTTTGCAAAATAGGCCATGTTAAAATCCAAATACTCGGGAAACGCATTTAATCTGAGAGCTCGCTTAACATCCCGACGTCACCCGCGCTGCTGAGAAGCGTTTTGATAGAATATTTGATATGTACTGCACGTTTTCCTCTCAGTAACAAAATAAACACACCAAAATTGACAGCGGTGGCAGCAGAAAGAAAGCATCTGATCATAGCGATGTGGATATGGTTGCACCAGCTCTGCAGTTCAGTACTTTAAATAGCACTTTATACAAAGGACTGCTTTAAAGCAAACAGCTTTACAGTATTAAATATAAAACAAACAGTCATTCAGTCATGGAATGGACTATGCACTTTCTGTTGTTAAATAGTTTAGAAATTAAAAACTGCTATACTGTGAACCTTTAAAACATATACACAAAGAATCCTGCAGTTACTTTACTATTTTCCCTTTATTTAGATTGCACAAATAGTGATTAGTGATATAAATGCAAATGATACTGTATTGATTAAATAAAATAAAGTTGCTTGTCAGGTTTTATGAACATGGTTGTGTTCTTTATGACCGTTTCTTCTAAAATTAGATCTTTCTAAAAAAAAAAAAAAAGAAATAATCGCAATATATCGCCTTTCTTACAATATATCACAATATATCGTATCGTAACCCCTGTATCGTGATACGTATTGTATCGCCAGATTCTTGGCAATACACAGCCCTAGTTGTCACAGAGAAAACAATAGGAAATGCACTACAGCCTCCATGCATGCGCACCACAGAAAGCTCCATTATTGAAGAACTACTGGAAGAATTTAGTGTGGTCAGATGAGACAAACGTTGAACTTTTGGCAACAATACCACATGCCATGTTTGGAGAATAAATGGCTTTGCATATGACCCTAAAAATACCATACCAACAGTGATGTTTTCGAAGTGGAAGCATCATGGTATGGTGCCGTTTCTCTTCTCATAGCAGAATCAATATTATTGAGGG
Source organism: Ctenopharyngodon idella (assembly GCF_019924925.1). Lineage (NCBI taxonomy): Eukaryota > Metazoa > Chordata > Actinopteri > Cypriniformes > Xenocyprididae > Ctenopharyngodon > Ctenopharyngodon idella. Next base: position 1,795,344 of record NC_067238.1, read on the forward strand.
GAAGATGAATGGAACCATGTACTGGGAATTCTTGAGATGAATTTGACTTTGGTGGACCTTCCACCAGGACAACAATGCAAAACACACTGCAAAAAAGAGTTTGAATTGGTTCCAGAAGAAAATAAAGTTGTTAGAATGTTCCAGTAAATCACAAGACCTAAAAACAACAGAGCATTTGTGGAAGGAACTGAAAATCAAAATTCACAAGAGAGACCCAGAGAATATTCAAGATGTAAAGTTTGGTCATACAGGATGCGCCTTGAAGAGTCATTTCCCTTTATTACACATAGCTTTTTTATGGATTGTAAAATTAAGATTTCTTTGACTGTGTAGAAGTTAATATCACTGTCTGTTCAAAATTTTATGTGAATTGCTGCATTGGAACCAATGAAAAAAAAAAAAAATGTTGACATATTCAATACTTATTTTACCCACTGTATAGCCTACACTTGAGTCGGCATTGGGTATTGTGTTTATATTGTTTCATGTGTTCAAGTTAAAGCTGCTGTCCGTCCGTAAGATTTGCCTCTTTGTCACCATCTCTGTTTGAAACATGCAATTGCAGTTATATGCGGAATTATTATCTTTACGTGCACTGCGCATCAGCACAGCTCCTCAGTGCGGATGAATCTAATGTTGCTGTCAGTCACCACACCGTTGTGGATACTGTACTTCGGAATCACAGATTGTGGTCTTGAAGTATGACCAAAGTAGGAATTTTCACTGGAAATTGTCATCTGAACAAGTAACATGTCTGCCACTTTTGTTCTGACCAACTGAGGGGAAAAAGCATTAGGCCTACAATAAATCGCGCTGCCAATGGTGATTAAATCTAACGATCGCTTAGCTCATATCGCATCAAACCGTGCAAATTATTGTTGTTATACTTTGTTCTCAAATTGTTAATGTTAACAACATCAGCATTGCGTGACTGTGTGTATTTAGTGTGTATTAGCGTTACCTGTAGATTTCAATTTCTGTAGCCACTCCGCAGTCCGAAGTCTTTTGCTTTTTGACTATGGGTTAATCTCCAGTTGTCACTGATGATTGTCATTTGGACCTTTCTGGATTACAATCCACCATCAAAATAAGTTTAATTATTGCAGCTGCTGTGAGAAAAGGCTATAAATGATCCGCCACCAGCAGCATCCTATATGCATAGTCTACTAACAGGGACTCCTTTCTTTCTGTTGACAGATGTAACGTAATGACGCAAAGACGAACGGCTGCATGCTCAAATTTCCCGCGGAAATCCACCAGTATCGATTTATTATAAAACATTATTACAAGCTTACTGTTGTGAATCGGGCTAAGGTAAGGAGATAGTTTTGAACACTGGCTGGTTATGTACTTGCTCAAACTGATTTTAGATCATTTTTAACCAAAAAAAAGTTACAGACTGCAGCTTTAAGAAAAACAAGAATATCCACTCGGATAAAAGTTGGCTCCACAGTCTGATAACAATTAAGTGTGCAGAGAAAGAGTGCTTAAATTGCTTTTCAAATCCAACAGAGAAAAAAAAACAAAAAAAAAATGATGAAAAATGTATCACTGTTCAAATACTTCAGGACCTACCTGTATGCACATAAGACAACATTCCTTTTAGTTTCATTTAAAAAAAATGTTTTGTGCTCACAACGTCATTATGACACGAAATTATTGTAAACATTATTTCACTTATCCATGATTATGAAACAAATACGATTGTTTTGAGAAAATTACATTAATATAACTACATTGCATACTGTATTATAATAATTACATTCTGATACCACAGCAGTGGTCCATTTGTGGCAACACTGCACAAATGTGTTGCAGAAAACAATGTTTTCTTGCTGTAGTTTGGAGAGTTTACTCAAAAGATGCTATATGAATTTTGAGTCAAAGTATGTAAATGTGATTAATTATACAGTATATTTATATTTAAGGTTAATTGTAAAATATTAAAGGATTAGTTCACTTCTGAATGAAAATTTCCTGAATTTCTCACCCCCATCATCCAAGATGTTCATGTTTCTTTCTTCAGTCAAAAAGAAATTAAGGTTTGAGGAAAATATTCCAGGATTCTTCTTCATATAGTGGACTTCAGTGGCGTTCACTGGGTGGAAGGTCCAAATTGCAGTTTCAGCGCAGCTTCAAAGGGCTCTACGCGATCCCAAGCGAGGAATAAGGGGTCTTATCTAGAGAAATGATCGGTTATTTTTAACCACTTAATCTTTTTAACCACAAATGCTTGTCTTGCACTGCTTTGCGACGCGCCACGCGTGACATAAGCAGAACTACTGTGGTAGGGCGAAAAACATCTAATTTTCTCCAACTTCAAAATCGTCCAATATCATCGTTTTACTTTTTTTTTTGGTAAAGGACATTTGGCTTAATCTTTGCATGTTTGCTTTGTAGACACTGGATTGGTACTTGCGCTTACATCACACATGACCTTTGTAACGTGATTACATCATGCATGCGGATCACAGAGCTAGTGCATGATGAGCATTTGTGGTTAAAAAGTAAATTTTTTTTTTTTTAGAAAATGACTGATCGTTTCACTAGATAAGTCCCTTATTCCTCATCTGGGATTGCGTAGAGCCCTTTGAAGCTGCACTGAAACTGCAATTTGGACCTTCCACCCAGTGAACCCCACTGAAGTCCACTATATGAAGAAAAATCTTGAAATGTTTTCCTCAAAAACCTTAATTTCTTTTCGACTGAAGAAAGACAGACATGAACATCTTGGATGACATGGGGGTGAGTAAATTATCAGGAAATTTTCATTCAGAAGTGAACTAATCCTACAAGTAGTTTGAGACTACACTTATCTTTTATATTTTGGCCTACATCAAGATTTGCTTGAAATGTTGTCACGAATTGCAAGCAAATTGTTCTCATAGGTAACAATTACCCTCTTATTACAGGAATCGACAGAACATTCTAATGAAAGGCATTGTCCAAAGCAGTAATAACAGTGTATGTATGCCAGAATTATGCTCAAGTTTTTAATCTGATAGTGACTTTTTCATGATTTTTATTAGTTTCTTTTTGTGCCACAGAAAACAGGAAAATTAACTGAGGATAAGGATCTCAAATCTATGCTCACTTCTGTTTTTGTAATCAGATCAACTGTGTGCATAGTTTTCCTGAATTCTAAGTGAGATAATTTCAGCTGATATTGAAGGGGTTTTATTTTTTGGCTGTAGAAAAGCTTAAATTTTTCCTTCTGTATTTGTAGCTTTTTATTCATTATGCAATAAAGCATGGTACACAATTGACATGTATTGAGTTTCCATAACTGACTAAATGACAGATGATTGTTGCCTACAAATTTTAAAATTGAACAATTTTAAAAAGCAATGTTAGGCCATGTTAAAAAGCAATATTTTAAAAGAGGTTTCAAAAATAATTCTAACAGTTTCTAGTATTTTGAGCTCAGTTTTCAGTTTATTCAAGTGCCGTTTCTATATAATATATAAAACTGATATTAAGCATTTTTCTTCCCTGTGGAGCATGTCCCCACACCACCCCCAAGTTCACATATTTGTCACCTGTTTCACCCCTGATAAGTTTACATCTATGGACAGTTAGATGCTTAAGTCTTTGGTGCTTGCTAGAAATGTACATCTTGCACAGAGATAAAAATTTTATTCCAAGTTAGACAAGTTAACAGAAACACAAGACGATTTGCACACTCCAACTGCCAGTGGTTCGCCTGGGCCTTATTCATTGAGACTACAAGAAAATTGATAAAAATCACATCAGCTTGCAGACAACAGAAACAAGTCAATAGGCTTGTTCGAGATGCATCGGTGCTACGCAGACCGGTCAGCATATATATCAAAGTACAGCGAGAGAGTTAGCGCAGCGCCGATGCATCTCGAACAAGCCTATAGTAATCCATCATGAACATTTGAGTGACTCTTAAGGCAAGCTTACAATACATGATTTTGAGTTTAAAGACAGATTTCCAAGGTCTGTGACAAAACCCCCAGATCGCAGCCAAATCAGCACTTGTTGATGAGCAAGTCAGTGATGTGATCTCAAACAGTCAAAGATGCTTCGATAATATTCAACAGGTTTTAAAAATCGCCACATGATCTTTTAGTTTGTGCGATGCAACAAGGTGGAACTAATCCAGCCAATCACAGTGCAGACGGTATAAACAAATCTTGTAATCTCTAATTTCACGCATGAATTTATGTGAGAATTTTTTTTTTTCCCTCCCCCCTCGATGTTGGTCCAGACTGCCTCTTGACCAAAGGTCTTTCAGTTTGTGTATAGTACAGTAGCACTGTATGCGCTCTGCTATGACAAGAAACCTTGTTTAGCGTGAGCACCACAGCGATTCAGGTAGTCTTGCAGTCCAGCAGTGTGAGCTTGCCTTTAACGTATACAAATTTGGCATGACACACACCTTTCCATCAAAGCAGGTCTCTGCACAGGGCGACCCAGAGGGCATGCACACTTCAGTAGAACACATGAAGTAAATCTGTTTGCAGGGAGAAAACACAAAAAACAAAACAAAAACACAGGAACCATCAGGTTGTCTTACCAAATCATGATTCTGGTCATGTGTTTTTGTCTAGTAGTTACCTCCTCATTTAGATATTTTTTGCTTGACAAATCCATGAACTGAAAGGCTTTAATCTCAAAGCGACGCTGGTGCTGATTCTGAGGCAGATGTTTCACATAAAGGGTGGAGGTATTGCCAGAGTCAAGAGGATTAGGGCATCTCCAGAAAAAAAGAAAAAAAAAAAAAAAAAGAAAAGAAAAAAAGAACCATTAATCATTCATGAATTAAAAGACATACAAGATCAGCAAAACTTATAAATATGCATATCAAGTTCTTAGCAGCCTTTGTAACTTCAAATACAGCTTCCTGAACTTAAATTCAAGGAAGTTCACAGGTAAGAATTATGGAAACTGAAATGTTAATGAAGTTAACTAAATATAAATCAAATACAAATGTCTATACGTAGCATTTTGAACAAAACTTAAGATTTTTTTTAAAACTGGGCTCTCACAACCATACATTCAGTATTCATCCATTTAAAAATTCCACTCATTGCAGTTGTGTATTTGAATTTTAAATTAATTTAATTCAGATTCATTCAGATTGGAAATCTGCATCCTCAATTCAACGCAACGCTGCATCAATGTTAGCATCTTTGCTTTGAATTTAAAATTGAGGTTCTTACCCCTCAAAAAGCAGAACCAGGGCACTCTTAGCGGAGCGTGGATAGGCCACACAGTAGTGAACCAGAAGAGTAGCTGTAGGTTTTGGAGATCTCAGACGCAATTCCAGATATACCGGCTTCCCCAAAAGAACATGTAGGGGCTGATGACACTGCGGATAAAACTTGGTGAAAGTCTCATCTGCAAAGGGGAGGGAAGGAGGTATGAAAGTATGAAATATTCCATCGCTATTCTGATCAACACCAGCTTCACAGCTATAGAAATTCACCCTCAGAAATTAAAAGCTGAACTCCAAACAGTCCTTCAGAAAGCAGGTATGGAGGAAGACTGGGACTCATAACCATGTAGCCTGCACTGGCAAGTACAGGTCCAGAGAGCAAAGGATCACCTGAAACCTTCTGGTAGCGGCATTCAACCATCAGCCTAAAGAGCACAAAAAAAGAAAGGAAGAAAAATGAGGAACAATCTTTGCATAGCTATTTAACTAAAGTCAGAATGAAATAGAAATTGCAAGTGTTTTCTTTCCTATTGTGACATATACACACACACACACACACGTGAAATGGCTTAAACAAGAAAAGAAAGGGGGAAAAAAAAAGAAGAAAAAAAAAGAAGAAAAAAAAGGCAGGGCAGGACTTGATTTTGTCCATGGGGAATTGATTGGATAGTTGGGGTTTGCTATTGCTGTGATCTCATCTGAGTGACAGGCTGTCCTGCTCTCACACAAGTAAACACAGATATGTTATTTTAAATTCAACAATTACCAGGGCATATTAATGAAAAAGTGATGTACATGGATAAATCATTTATAATAAATACTGCAATATTCCATAAATTATTTAAAAAAAAAAAAAAAAAAAAAAAAAATTTATATATACACAGGTGCTGGTCATATAATTAGAATATCATGAAAAAGTTCATTTTTTTATTGTAAATTATTTTTAAAAATGAAACTTTCATATATTCTAGATTCCCTACATGTAAAGTAAAACATTTCAAAAGTTTTTTTTTTAAATTTTGATGATTAGAGCGTACAGCTCATGAAAGTCCAAAATCCAGTATCTCAAAATATTAGAATATTTCCTAAGATCAATCAAAAAATGGATTTGCTAAACAGAAAAGTTCAAGTTCTTTAAAGTATGTTCATTTGTGCACTCAATACTTGGTCGGCAGCACATATTACAGCAAATGACTTGCTCCTAGCACAAATTACTGCATCAGTGAAGTGTGGCCTGGAAGTGATCAGCCTGTGGCACTGCTGAGGCACTATTGAGCCTTCAGATCATCTGTATATTGTTGGATCGACTGTTTCTCATCTTTCTCTTGAAAATATCCCATAGATTCAGGTCAGGCATGTTGGCTGGCCAATAAAGCACAGTAATATCATGGTCAGCAAACCACTTGGAAGTGGTTTTTGCACTGTGGGCAGGTGCTAAAGTCCTGCTGGAAAAGGAAATCAGCATCTCCATAAAGCTTGTCAGCAGATGGAAGCATAAAGTGCTCCAAAATCTCCTGGAAGATGGCTGCATTGACTTTGCACTTGATAAAACACAATGGACCAACACCAGCAGACATCACGGCCCCCCCAAATCATTACTGACTTCAGAAACTTCACACTAGACTTCAAGCAGCTTGGATTCTGTGCCTCTCCAGTCTTCCTTCAGACTCTGGGACCATGATTTCAACATGAAATGCAAAATTTACTTTTATCTGAAAAGAGGACTTTCGACCACTGTTCACTGTCCAGTTCTTTTTCTCCTTAGCCCAGGTAAGATGCTTCTGACATTGTTTCTGTTTCAGAAGTGGCTTGGTAGTCCTTTTCCTGAAGATGTCTGAGTGTGGTGACTCTTGATGCGCTGACTCCGGCTTCATTCTACTCATTGTGAAGCTCTCCCAAGTGTTTGAATCGGCTTTACTTGACAGTATTCTCAAGCTTGCGGTCATCCCTGTTGCTTGTGCACCTTTGCCTA